>NC_138339.1:72654049-73061549 GCF_046562875.1 Panthera onca | reverse complement strand
GTATGCCTTGAAAGCATACTAACTCAAAGAAGCCATACAGAAAACCACACATTATATAATTCATTTTATATGAAATTTCCAGATTGGGAAAAATCCAGTCACACAAAAACCCATTAGTAGTTTCCATGTGCTGTTAGTGGAGATGAGACAGGGGACTGATTAACTGTTTAAACGGTATAGGATTCTGGGTCAGCTGGTTAAGTATCCAACTCTTGGTTTCAGGTTAGGTCATGATCTCGTAGTTCGTGACTTGGACCCCAGGGGAGGCTCTGTGCTGACAGGGCAGAGCCTGCTTGGGATTTCTCCCTCCCTCTCTCTCTCTGCCCCTTCCCAGCTTGCTCTCTCTCTCAAAAAAATTAACATTTTTTTTTAAAGGGTAAGGGATTCTTTTAGGGATGATAAAAGTGTTCTAACATTACATAGTGGTAATAGTTATGTAATTTTATGAACACATTAATACCCATTGAATTGTATACTTTGAAGTGTGAATTTTATGTAATCTGAGTTATATTTCAATAAAGCTCTCATTTTTTAAAATTTTAGGGGCACCTGGGCGGCTTAGTCAGTTAGGCGTCGGACTTCGGCTCAGGTCATGATCTCGCGATTCTTGAGTTCCAGCCCTGTGTCGGTTTCTGTGCTGACAGCTCAGAGCCTAGAGCCTGCTTTAGATTCTATGTCTCCTTCTTTCTGCCCCTCCCCTTCTCACAGTCTCTTTCTCCCAAAAATAAATAAACATTATTTTTTTTTTAATTTTAAAATTTCTGTGTCCTAGCAATGAGCAAGTAGAGGTCAATTTTAAAACACACACACACACACACACAATACCACCGCAATTGCTCCAAATGAAATGAAACATTTAGGTATTACTTAATATATGTACAGTACCTTTTTAACAAAATGCTTAAGAAAGAAACTTTAGAAATATTCAAGGAAATAGAATGACCATGTTCATGGATTGGAAGACTCAACACAGTAAATATGTCAGTTATTACCAAATTAATGTATCCCTATTAAAATTGCAGCAAAGTTTTTTGTTTTGTTTTTTTGTAGAAACAGACAAGCTTTTTATAAAATTTATGTTAAGGCACAAGCCCTAGAAGAAGTAAAACAATTACATTAAGCAGGTTAGTGCCCCCCAAAGATGTTTATACCATAATCCCCAGAATCTGTGAATGTGTAGGATTGCATGGCATAAAGGAATTAAAGTTAAATGTTATTAAGGTTGCTAACAGCTGACTTTTCTTTCTTTAATGTTTATTTATTTTTGAGAGAGAGAGACAAAATGCAAGCAGGGGAGGGGCAGAGCAAGAGGGAGCCACAGAATCTGAAGCAGGCTCCAGGCTCTGAGCTGTCAGCACAGAGCCCGACGTGGGGCTCAAACTCACGAACCAGGAGATCACGATCTGAGCCAGTCGTATGCTTAACAAACTGAGCCACCCAGGTGCCCCACTAAGAGCTGACTTTGAGATCCAACTGCCACATGATCTAGCAATTGCATTCTTGGGTATTTATCCCAGAGTGAGAGGAAAAGTTACATTTACACAAATACCTGTACACTAATGTTGATGGTAGCTCCATTTGTTGTATGCCCAAATCGGAAACATCCTAGATGTCTTTACACAGATCAATAAGCAAACTGTGGTAGACAGATAGATAGAAGATAAATGATAGACAGATAGATAGGTAGCAGACAGACAGGTAGATGTAGATAATATGGAATACTGCTGAGTAAGAAAAGGAATTATGTCGATACACCTACATTAAGGTAATATCTTAATCTTCAGAGAATTGTTCTGAGTAAAAATAAGAAAAAAAAATCCCAAAAAGTTACACTGAATAAGTAGTATCTCAAATGACAGAATTTAGATATGAATGACAGATTAGTGATAGATTAGGGATGGGTGGATGGGAAAGCAGCATTTATGATTAATGGGAAACATGAGGGATTTTTGTGGTTTTGGAACTGTTCAGGATCATGACTACCCAAATGATAAATTCTACAGAGCTTACTACACACACAGAGACACACACACACACACACACATGAGCCTAATTAAAACTGATGAAAACCGAATATGATCATTGCTTTGTGTCAATAACTTAGTTTTGATATTATAGTTTTATAAAATGTTACATTCAGGCAAAATACGACAAAGTGTAAGATATCTCTTTGTATTATATTTTGCAATGGCATGTGAATCTATAATGATCTCAAAAATTTCATTCAAAAATTTATTAGGCCCCTATTTAAAATCAGTGTACTTTGTAGTAGTATGTACATACTGACAATTAAATATATTTTAAAATTTAAATGAAGAAAATATCCTGCAGATCTCAAATAGCCCTTTTCCAGATTAATTCCCTTGATTATTTTAGTCTTATGTGAGTGATCCAATGTCTGCACAGGTGTTCATTTCTTCTTTGGGGGCTGTAACTGTTAATTCTAAATTCTGTTACTGTTACTCATATACATGTTAAATTCTACTATAAATTATTAATCAGATTATTAAGTGTGTCTTTTACATAGGCCAGTTCTTCCACAGTGCTTTTATTAGTTTCCTAGAGCTATAGTAACAATGTACCACACACTGGAGGCTTAAAACAACAGAAATTTATTGTCTCATAGTTCTAGAAGTCAGAAGTTTGAAATCAAGATGTTGCAAGGATTGGTTCTTCCTGAGTCCTTTGAGAAAGAATCTCTTCCATGCCCTTCTCCTAGCTCCTGGTGATGGCCACAAATCTTTGGTGTTGTTTGGCTTGTAAATGCACCACTCCAATTTCTGCCTCCATCTATACATGGCAGTCTCCCTGTGTCTGTATCTAAATTTCTCACTTCTTATAAGGACACCAGTAATATTGGATTAGGACCCACCCTAACAGACCCATTTTCATTTAAGTAATTACATCTGCCAAATAAGGTCACATTCTGAGGTACTTGGGGTTAGGACTTCCACATATAGTTTTAGGCAACTCAAGTCAACCCATGAAAGTCTTCCTTCTGGTTTCTCAAAATTAATGTCCTTCCTACATGCAAAATAGATTCATCCATCCTAATATCTCCAGAAGCGTTAACCCATTCCATTATCAACCCTAAATCCAAAATCTCATCTAAATATCAACTCAAAGTTTCAAATCTCATGATCTAATTCACCTAAATCAGTTATGGAAGATACAGTATATGATTTATTTTTGAGGAAAATTCCTCTACATCTGTGAATCTTTGAAATCAGACAAAATATCTACTCTCTAAATGCAATAGTGGAAAAAGCAAAGGATGAACATTCTCATTCCAAAAGAAAGAAATTCTAAAAGGAAAAAAAGATAAAAGGAGCCATAGTTTCACAAAAAGTCCAAAACCAAGCAGATCAAATTCCATTAGATTTCAAGGCCTGAGAATAACATTCCATGGCTTGATGCCAAGAGTGGCCTCAACCCCTCAGTCTTGGGAACTGGAAGCCAGGAGATACAGTCAGCCTAGCCCTCTACTCCAGGGCTCTGCCTGGGGTGTCACTCTTCCTCTATTTTTCCAAGTCTCTGTGCTTTTCAGTCCAAGATGTCCGTGTTTCTGCTGGTATAAAATTTTCAATAACCTTGTGGGTCATCTGTGGGATGTCAAAGGAATTCACGCTATTAGATACAAGGGTTCTCTTGTAGATCCTTCCTGGATAACCACATCTCTATTCCTGGTTTTTGCTGAAAAGGTTGATTGGATATATGAATCACACCTAATCTCTTTAGCAAATCATTGCTCAGCTGCACCCTTGGCCCTGTGTCCAGAGCAAGCTATCTAAATAGGCTAAAACTTTTCTAAATCATTAAGTGATAGTTCTTTAGTCTAGCAATCCCTTCTTCAGTTTATCTCTTTTCTCTTGCATTTTACTGTGAGCAGCACAAAATAAAACAAATTGCATCTTCCAGACTTTGCTTGGAAATCTCAACTAAGTATCTGAGTTCTTCACTTAAAAGTTCTATTTCCCACTACTGAACAACAGAACATAATTAAATCAAGTCTCCACCCCTTCATAACAAAGATCACCTTTCCTCCAATGTCCAATAACATTTCCTTATTTCTATCTGAGATTTTATCAGAGGTATCCTAATGTTCACATTTCTAGCAACACTTCGTTCATGGTGATATATACATCTAGACAATGATATATATATATATATATATATATATATATATATATATATATGTCATTGATATATTGATATATGTATATATATATCAATGATATATATATATCTATATATATCTATATATATACCATTGATATATATATATAGATAGATAGATAGATAGATAGATATGTGTGTGTGTGTGTGTTTATGCATTAGAGATGATAAGCGTCCTCTCCAGATCTCATCACTTGTCCCAGAGCCCTCAGCAGAATTGGCATTAGCATTCATATCCTTACCCACCGTCTCTTCAAAGCAACCTAAACATTTTCTATCATGTACTCCAAAACTCTTCTAGCCTTTGCCTAATACCCAATTCTAAAACCACTTCTGTATTTTTAGTTATTTGTTACAATAGCACCTTGCTTTTAGGTACCAAAATTCTTCTTAGTTTCCTAGGGGTATGGTAACAAAGTACCACAAACTGATGTTTTAAAACAATAGAAATGTCTTGTCTCACACTTCTGAAGGTTTAAAATCCCAGATTAACGGTGTCAGTAGGATTGCTTCTGAGAGATCAGAGAAAATTTCTTCTAAGCTCATTCTTAGCTTCTGGTGATGAAGGGCAATCCTTGCTTGGTATGCCTTATAGAGTCTCAGTCTCCATCTTTACATGGCATTCTCCCTGTGTCTCTATGCTCAAGTTTCTCACTTCTTATAATGACACAAGTCATATGGGTTAGGACTCACCCTAATGACTGTCTTAACTAATTACATTACCCTGTTTCCAAACAAGGTCACATCCTGAGGTAATGAGGATAAAGACTTCACCATATATTTTCTGGGGGACACAATTCAACTCATACAATGTGTTCTACACTGTCTTAAATAAAGTAGATCTAAGGGGTGCTTGGGTGGCTCAGTCGGTTGAGCACCCTGCTTTAGTTCAGGTCATGATCTCACGGTTTGTGAGTTCGAGCCCCACGTCGGGCTCTGTGCTGAGAGCTCAGAGCCTGGAGCCTGTTTCAGATTCTGTGTCTCCCTCTCTCTCTCTGCTCCTCCCCTGCTCGTGCTCTCTCTCTCCCTCTGTCTCTGTCTCTCTCTCAAAAATAAACATTAAAAAATTTAAAAAAAAACTAAAGTAGATCTAAATAATTATTTTCTGAATTCACAAATTTAATGGTAAAATGGAATTCTACCATGTTGACTAGAGAGAACATATTTTAAGTTTATACTTTCTGGTGGGAATTCATTGGGTAAGATAGGAATGATGGAAAAAGACAAAAGGGATCCATTTTGGAAACTAGTTGAGACTGTTGTAAAGAAGGCTGTGCTAGGGTACCTGGGTGGCTCAGTTGGTTAAGAATCCAACTTCAGCTCAGGTCATGATCTCATACTTCGTGAGTTCGAGCCCCAGGTCCGGCTCTGTGCTGACAGCTCAGAGCCTGGATCCTGTTTCAGATTCTCTGTCTCCCTCTCTCTCTGATCCTCCCCCGTTCATGCTCTGTCTCTGTCTCAAAAATAAATAAACGTTAAAAAATTAAAAAAAAAAAAGAAGGCTGTGCTAAACTGCATTTTTGTACTAGAATGTCTTGATGTACTAGACATTGTACTAGAATGTACTAGAATGTCATTAGCAATTTAAATAAAATAAAAAGAACAGAATAAAATAAAATGAGATACAAACACAAATATAAACACTTCAGAAATGAATGCAATGTAACAATGTAACAACACCAGGAAGTTCTGCCCATTGTCTCATACAGAATCCAAACCACAGATTTTTCTGAAACATTGCTTACATTGCAATTTTGGAAGAAATTCTAATAGCATCATTCGAGAATTCATGACAAATTTAGTCATGTGTTGTGCATAAGAGGTGGATAAAAAGTTCCAAAACAGTCCAGCATATCCTCTATAAAGGCGTTAGGTTTTTCTGTTTTTTGGGGTTTTTTTTCCTAATCACTATATGAAATACCCAGGTATTTATATTATCTGTCATTTAAATTGTTTAAAAACAGGAATATCAATTAATAACAAATTTCTGTCTACAGAGGTATAATGTAAGCACACTTTTTAAAAGTATTCAGAGATTTGTTAAGTAGCAGTTTATCGGATCACACTGTTCTGTGAATGTGTGGAGCAGTTCAGCCTCGAGGGTAATGTAGTAATGTCATTCCTTAAAGGACTGTGATAAAGCCACCTATCTCTATTCATATCTGTGTCTACATCTATAACTATATAACTGTAACTATATCTATTATATCTACAACTATAACTACATCTATAACATCTGCCCTCACCTATCTATACAGCTGTTATTTATTCAAAATTCAAACTTTTTACCATAATGTGTCTTTCATTAAAAATGAAGACTTTCAGGGGCACCTGGGTGGCTTAGTCAGTTAAGTGTCTGACTTCGGCTCAGGTCATGATCTCACGGTTCGTGGGTTCGAGCTCCGCATTGGGCTCTGTGCTGACAGCTCAGGGCCTAGAGCCTGCTTCGGATTCTGTGTCTCCCTTTCTCTCTGTTCCTCCCCTGCTCTCACTCTGTCTCTCTCTCACTCTCTCAAAAATAAAGATTATTTTTTTAAAAAAAATTAAGAATTTTACGTTTAAAAGAGGCACTGCAAGTCACAATGTATATGTGAAATTTTCTGTGTGGAAGCTAAATTTAACTACATACAGATGATAAAAATAACTGGACTACAAAACATCATTGACGTATTCATTCTTTTTATCCTCTGGACTTAGGACAATACCTGGTTCTAAATATGGGCTTAGAAATGCTTGTTTAGGAATAAAGAAAGTTCTGTTATTTTTAAAATGGTTAATCCCAATGTCCATGATAAAGAGATTAATCATCTTAGAAATTAAATAAACCCATAGAGATAAAAATGCACTTGCGGAATTTGCTGAGTAATAAGAATGGCCTCTATTTGTATCATTCTTTAAAATTTACAAAAAATAACTTCCACATACCGATGTCATTATAACTCATAAGAGGTATGTATACTGTATGTATCTATTCTTATTTCACAGATTACTAATCCTATGCTCAAAATTTAAAACCTCCCTGAGGCACAGAAATGTACACAGAGCAGAGCCAACAATGTAACCCAGGTCTTCTGACTCAACTCAGGTACCTTTCCTCTTTCCAGTATCTATTCCCTGTGCAACCTCTATTACCATTCATTCTCAATCCTACCATTCACATAGATACTCTTAGAAAAGTCTCTAATGTGCATTTAAGTATGTGTATGCTTAAACATGACAATTCTAGAACATACACTGAAGGAATCAGATATTTGCACCAATATGTAGAATGACTATGAATGCTGACTGAAACAAATTTATTAAGCTGAAGACTCTAAATTCACAATGGTGAATAATTATTGACAAAATTCCAAATTTAACAAAGTAAAATTTTCTTATATATATTTATGTATATATATATATATACATATATACATATATATACATATATATATACATATATACATATATATACATATATACATATATACACACACACACACACACACACACATAATAGTTGTATATATATACATACATAATAGTTGTATTCAGGGGAAAATTTACTACATGTTAAAATTCAGCTAACATTATTATGTAGTTATAAATGACTCTGTATCTACTTGAATATTAGTAGGAGGCATGATTATTCCTTACAGTGCATCTAATATCCTAAGCCTTTGTTCACTACATGCCAGTAGAACACCCAATATGATGGCAAGCAACACTGCCCCCTGAATTTCACAATGACCCCTAGGTGCGATATCTCCTCTATTGTGCATTGCTGAACATAGCATGGGCATTAGGCAAAGTGAGCGGGAGCTTCACCTGCTTCACATTTCTGCCAATAGATGCAGAACTTCCTGTATTCTTCCCATATTCTCCCCTCAGAGCATCTTTTGAAACAGCTTGAGACACCCCACGCTGCTTATGCGCAGGCAGCCTGCTTCCCCGGGACAATGAGGAAGGGATAGATGTACATTTTGTAATCCTACATTATATATACCTTCTCAAGAAAATAAGGAATTAACTACTTTCACTATCATTCAATAGATTTTCATTAAATACCCCACAAGTTCAATTATATGAATGAAAATGAAAATCATGAAACAGAAACAGTTAAAAAAATTTCTAATTAAAACAACCTAAAGTGCTTACCTATTCAAGAGCATCTCCTCAAGGGTCAAAGGCGATGCTTTTATTATTAAACTGTGTGGAAGCTAATTCAAGTCCTATGGTCAGAGTTATGGTGACAGGCCAAGATATCACTAGTAGACTGCCAACCACAGCTTTTGTTATTGCACTTGTCAAAATATCCCAGTGGGATGGAAGATTTATTAGAATTTTCTTTCCAAATAAATCCCTGTTGTGAGTCAAATTATTCATTTTGTATTGAATAGTATTTTAAGAAATAATTCTGGAGTTGCTGAGAGACTATTATTAAGACACATGTCATATATTTTCATAACAAAATCAGAATGCCCCAAAACTCAAATGAATGAGAAATGGGTTTTGTAAGTTGACTTTTCATTGTTTAATGTCATTTAAATTTCCTATAATCTTATGCCTTGTTTGCCTCAAGAGCTACAAACCTTACTTATAATTTGATATTAAGGGTCTTTCCTTTTGATCCATGAAAATAGTTAAGGATTTCAGTGAAAGACTGGATTCACTGGCAACTGAGAAAGGAGATTCCTAAAATCTACTTTGATATTTTCTATGTGTATCTAAGGTCTACAACTAGAGAGGCAGAACAAGAAAGTTTAAGCAATGTTAGTAATCCCTATTTGTTACTGGGCCCTTGGGTGTTTTCTCAAATGTGATGAATGAGGTAGATAAAAAAGAAAGGCCTTGGGTTCTCTAAGGGAGGATCATCTCACTAGGTAAGTGATGGTCCAGATCTCCCTGTGGGTCTTCTCTGAGTGAGGTTTGGAGCCACTATAACTTCTTACTAGAAACTTAGCAGGTATCTTCAGGCACTTGATCTTCTAATGAAGCACAACATTTGTGTAATTTGAATTTTTCTATTTTGATTTAATTGAATCACAATGGTTCAAATGTGTACACATACACATACAAACATTAATTGGCTGCATTCAGAGGTCTGTGAAACTGAAACATTAATATTTAGAGTTGATAAACTTTTAAAAGTTTATTAAAGAAGGTTTTAAACTGCATATTTACTTTTAAAAGGGGGCCATATTGTAACATGGCAATCTGCACTTGTGTGGCAGTAAGGAAACTATGAAAAAAAAATCTCATCGCTACTTACACAACCCCATTAATGAAAACAGACTTAAAAAATATGTTTGGAGGCTCTATTGCCCTCACACATATTCAAATGTGACCCTAAAACAAACATATGTTTCCCACCTCCTAACTAAATCTCTCTGACACTCCATTTACTTCACTAATCTTAAAAACACACTTTATAAAGTTACAATTCATTAGATCTGAGATTGTTTAATATGGAGGACATCTGGGAATGGGTTCACTTAAACATCTGGGACACATCACATCATTAGTCAAAAGAAAACATTGATGAGTCCCTGAGTGCTCAATATGGCTGAACTTCACAGGCCCAGGGATCATTGCAAGACTGATTTTATACACGTGTACACACACATAATGCATGCGCGCAAACACACACACACACACACACACTAATCAAGAACTGAAAAAGAGAAATAGAAAGAATAAAAGAGAGGAAATGAAAAGAGAAAAATAAAAGTATGTTTCTTAAAAAGTACATAAGATCATCTCATTTTACTATTTATGGTTCCTTAATGAATTCTCGCTGTGCATAGAGTAAAATTCCAATTCCCTTACATAATGAGCATAATGCCACATGACTTGGGTTCTGAATTCCTTTGAGACCTCACCACCTGCTACACTTCCTTTGGTATACAGTAGTATAGTAATAACATGAGCTTTCTTTTCCTGAACCTATAAAACTCCCAGGTCTTTCGTGCATTAGATCTTTACACTCATGTTCTCTTTGCATGAATTTTCTGACACCAAGTTTTCACATGGTCAGTTCTTTTTATTCAGATCTGATCAAATGTTACTTGATCTTGCCTAAAATTACCTGCCACCATATCTAAAGTGAGAAAGTCATCCTTTCTCACCACGTCAACCCAGTTTGATCACCATCATAACATTTAATGCCATTGAAAATTATCATATTTGTAAAATAATTTATTTTTCTGTCCCTTCCATGTTCCATTTTAAGCACCATGCAAGTAAGTACTTTCTATTACCATCCTATTCCCCTCAACCTCAAATAAATAAAGCACTAAATAAAAAGGTTACAAAATTAACAGATATGAATTAACTGGTTACATATCTTTTTGAACTGGTTACATATTTTATTGGAAATTATGGCCATATTTTGTTGAGTCTCCTTGGTATATTGTATATCCCACAAATGTGGTTAGTTCTGAGTCACATAAATTCAGTCAGACCTTAGGGGAATTACTCTTAACCAGAAACTGACTGAGGAATCTACCAGTTTAGTAAGATAGTGCTAAAAATGATTAATATCTCATTAAAGTCTCCACTCTATTTGCCACAGACTTTGGTGCACCATGAGTAAATGTAGATGATGTTTGACTACTGTCTTTACTGCCATGGCATGAAATGACAGCTTCAATGTAGCAGCAATGAATTTTTGCCTTATAATTTGCTGCCAGAGAAGACAAGAAATGTGTATCTTTTGAATGAGTCATAGTTCGCCAAAATAGATTTTGGATAAAACTTTCTTCTTTAACAAAAATATACAGAATATTTTGCTGAAGCAATGGAAACAAAAGTTCCCAACATTGTTACTTTGTGAAAGTACAATTTGGCAAATATATGGCCTTAGAATAACTTGAAAATAGGAAAGACACTAAATGTTTTACTGAATCAAAATGAAAAAAAAAAAAAAAAAATCAGCACTATAGCAGCAACACAGTCCAAATTTGAGCCAATCAAGAAGAACACTTTGAACAACTCTCTGCTTTTTATTCTCTTTTTTTCCACGAGGGAAATCTGTCTGGAGCTCTACAGATATCTGAGGTCTCCTCTCTTTCCTTCCCTGTTACTTTTGAAAGGCATAGTTGAGCCTCAGAAAAAACAAATCACCAACAAGATGTATTTCAAACCTGACCTAATTCTGACTAGGCCACATGAGCATTTCAAGTACATATTTACCCTACAAGATTAATCTCATTTTGAGCAGTTATTCAGACGTGTAGATGTCAGTACATTAAACCAAACAAACTCAGTAACTATAATTGCATTTTAAGTTCCTAGACACAGATTGACTATCAAGGGTAAATTTACATACCATGCTCTTGATAATTTGTTTTTCCTCTTATCACACTTAAAATAAATAAAACTTTATGCATAAAAACTTACCATTCTGGTCAATAGGATTATTTATTTTTATTTGTATTATTATTATTTCCCTTTTTTAATGTTTTGGCTTGTCATGGGGCTAGATTGATCAGACTATCATACTCTGTTATCATTTACTCTGAATCTGGCTTTAATAAATAGCCAAATAGTTCCAAATAGTAACATTCCTAAATACATGTTATTTGGGGGTAAAGAAGACACATTTGTGTGCCCTCAGTAGTTGCACTTTCATTTTAAATCAACAAATTGCTATAAAGATTATAACAGATCCATGCATCATTTAATCCCCCAGAGCTTAGTCACCCTGGAGATCATATAAAATTGTAGTCCTGGACATAAAAAACTGAAAACAGAATGATGGACTTGCGGTGACTCCAATAAGAGGTAGATATCGCTGAGCTTGTGTCCGATCAATCAGCTAGTCACTCTATCTCTCTAAGCTATTTAATCTGTATCAGCAGCTAACAGAATCATTTAATAAAATGGTCCTAAATATTTTTTGAGATACGTCAAAAATTCTAGAGCAAACATTCTTTATATTAATCCTATTTGTAAGATGTAAGAAGAGAAAAAATCATATTTAGTATCCTATTGTTATTAAATATTAAGGTGTAAGTTTAAATAGCATTAGACGAAGCTAGATTAGAGAGTGACAATTAGTGATTTCTAGTCCTTCTTACATCATCATATTTGTTTCTATTCAGTTAACTTCTACCATAAATCCATAAAACATCCCCATCCCTACCCATCATATCATTTACAATGTCCGGTGTAGTACTTTTCCATTGTGGAGAAATATCTCCTTATCTTTGTTCTAATTTCTAGTTCTTTCATCTTTATACCTATCTTAATAAGTACTGAGGTTTTGTAATGATTCAATGAGTGACTTAACAAGTTTTTATTAGTCTGCTCTATGGCAATTGCTCTTCAATCACTGAGGATACAGTGCTTAAAAGAGACATAATATCCCTGCTTATATGAAGCTTATAGTGGGGAAAGGCAATAAAGAAAGGAAGAAAGGAAGAAAGGAAAGGAGAACAAAGTAAAAAAATAACAGTGAAAGAGAAAAAGAATGAAATAAGAAAGGAAGGGAGAAAGAAAGGAAGAATAAAAGAACAAAAATGTAGGAAAGAATATTAAAACTACCTGGCAGGGGTGCCTGGGTGGCAGTTAAGCATCTGACTCTCTATTTTGGCTCAGTCATGATCTCAAGATCTGTGAGACTGAGCCCTGCACCAGCCTCTGCGCTGACAGCAAAGAGCTTGCTTGGTATTCTCCTTCTCTCCCTCTTTCTGCCTTTCTCTCTCTCTCTCTCTCTCTCTCCCTCCCTCCCTCCTTCCCTCCCTCCCGCCTTCCCGCCTTCCCTCCTTCCCTCTCTTAAAATAAAAAAAAAATTAAAAAAAAAAAAATAAAAAGCTACCTGGCAGTGTAAATGCTACATAGATAAATAAATTAATCTGAAGGGAATGACAGTAACCAGGTGACTAGTTTAGATTGAATGATGTGGTTACACCTTATTTAAAAAATATATATCCTAACACTTTTTTAAAAAAACAAGTAAGACTTTATTCAATATTATTCAGTAAAAATACTGTAATAGGGAAGAGAGATCCAACTCAACTCTGAACCAGAAAAGACAGCTGGGGATTTACAGCTAATGAGCAGAGGGGAGGGATCAGTGGATGGGCAATTCTAAGAGGAGACATCAAGGGTAGAGGGATCCTTGCTAAACTGACCTGACAAGACTCTTGCTGAAGACAGGACAGGGTGATCAAATATCAAGGATGGGGGATTCTGTCTAAACTGGCTTATCAGGATTCTTGCTAAATCTGATGTAGGCAGGCCAGGCAAGGACTAGGGTTAAAGTTCAGGACAAGTTGAGAAGAGGGTTTTCAAAAGTCTACCTAAAGTTTGATCAAGGAGAAACTCTCTGCCAACCTCTTTCTGGTTCAATTTAAATTAAATTAATTAAGTTAGGGTAGAGCTTAATTTGAGATCTGAATATCAGTTAATGGCCAGTTAAGCAAATAACAAGGATAACAGCATTACAGACAGACAATAAATGTTCCTTAATAACTGGTTTGGTATAATGGAGAAAGTGAAAAACATCTGTGCAACTGGAGCAAAGAGACTGAGGTAGACAATGTCTATAAACCAGGACAAATAGTTCAGACAAATTTATTATATGTTTTGGGAAAATAATCAATAGGAGTTGAATCAAATGCAGGGATTTAGGTGAAATCAAAGACCAGGGATATCTTCTAGATTGTTGCCTTGAACAAAACTTAGTGAACTGGCTGAGATTGGGAGACTGTGGAGGAAACAGACATGCAAAGAAATGCTTGGTTTTATTTAGTTTGAGATGCTATTTCTAATCCCAATGGACAGGTCAATTGGCAATTAGAGATAAGAGTCTAGATTTAATGGGTGTGTCCAGGGCTTCAGATGCATGACAAATAGATTTTTGTTTAATACCTTCAAATCAAATGATGTCACACAAAGAAATCAAGAAGAGGGCACAGGACAAAGATTCCAGGGTACTCTGACACTTAGAGGTCAAACCTAACATAGGAGTAGGCAAGAGCATAAATAAGTGTCTACTGTGAGGTAGAAGGAAATTCAGAAGGATGTGGCATCACAGAGGGTAAGAGAAGAATGAATTTCAAGAAGGAGCAAGAGGTCAATTATACTAATTTCTCTTGAGAGATTAAAGGTATCCATTGGTATATTTACTATAATAATTGCCATGGGTTTATTAGAATAGTATCCATATAATGGTTGCAAGGTAAGAATTTATTCAATTATTTCATGAATATGTCTTGTAGATTATAGATATGGTGTGGAAACTGGAGGATGTAGAATCAATGGAGAGTATTAATTTTTATGACAAGAAATAGCAGATTTGTTTGCTAATGGGAATGATCCAATAAAGAGAGAGAAATTAATGAGTTAGACAAAGGGGGGAGTGCTTGAGGTGAGATCCAGAACCGCTAGCCTTAGACAGGATCAGAGACAATCTATCATCACCTAAGGAAAGAAAGTAATTAGGAAAACAGACTAGCAAATTTGTTGGTAGAAAGATTAGGTAGCTTTTGTATGATGGTCCTATTTTAGATGAAGTTCCACTTGAAAGTTGCATTTTTATCTTAAAATAAAAGCATCTAAAATATGACTGATCATGTTATTCCATAACTAAAATCGTTGACCTGCATTCTAAATCTCTTCATCCTAATTCTATTTTTTTTTTCCTGGAACTGAAAAATTAAGATTAGCTTCTAGTTCTCTCTTAAGATGACCTCTTTTATCCAGTTAACCACTGAAGTTTTGAAGGTTTCCTAGAAATATTTCTTGAAATGCTGCCTTTCTTCAACTCCCTCGCGTGCCCCTTTATTCTCTCTAAACTTAATGTAGTTGCTTCAAATACAGTCAACTACATGGTCCACTTCTCTCCCAATGCAACCAGCATATCACTAGCAAATTTATCTTCTGAAATCTGTTTCATGTTATTTATGCCTTCTTAATAAGTCAATAGTTTATCCATAAAATAACTACTAGTGTAATTATATGCCTTTTTTCTGTAGTATACTATATAGTAAGCAATGGTGCCTACACATACACAATTGCTTCCATTATCAACTTGATGAGTCTCTATTTAATCCTGAAACCTGAGTTTATATTTAATCCTGAGTATACTGAGTCTTGGAGACTCACTCCTACATTTTTTTTTTTTTTTTACCAGGGAAATGAGATTATCTGATTATATTTTAGTAAGTCATCCTGGGAACAGAAAAATATATATATATACTGGAGGACAGCAAAACAAAAGGTTTGTTAAGACACAAAGTATTTCAGAAAAAAAAACTAAAAAAGGAATGTGAAAAAGTTAATACTTTTAAGCATCTTAAATGTCAAAAATTTCTTCTTTTCTAACAAATGCAATACTCCGTATCTCTGTCCAACCATTGGATAAATCTACTGTTGTTGCTTACCCATTTGTCTCTGTGTAACTTTTCAAATACATAGTAAGAAAATATGGACTCTCTCATTAACCTTTACATCTGATTCCATAGTTATCATTAGCCTGGAATGGGCTTTCTGTAGCGCCTAGAAAAAGTGTCAGAAAGTAGGAGCCCCTGTGGTATTGTTACATCTTTAAGCAGTAGACAATGAGGCCATTAATTCATTGAGACACTCGTGTTACACCCTAAAATGATATGTACTATACGTTTAATGTATAATACCTATACATTAAAATACATTAATAATGCAGTATCAATTTTTATTTCCTCACATTTACACCTAGGAAAAAGTCAGAAATCTTCCATTTGCAAATCTGGTAATTTGTGTACACCACCTTCCACAGAGATTGCATAAAGTGCTTAACTTCTGTTGCAAATAAAAACTAAAACAATAGCTTTTGTCGGGCATGGTGAGCTAAATAGAATCCTAAGTAAGGTATTTATTAAGCAAAAGATATAAATATGAATAATAATTATTAATTCAGGAATAATAGGAGTAATTATATTGTTATAGAATGTATTTAAATAATAATTCTATAGTTGTATTTGATTTTTCAGTGATAAATATAGAAACATTAAGTAAATGGATTAAAGTCTGAAAGAAATTAATTCCAACATAGATACATTTTATTCTTTTTCTGTAATATAATTAATCTCTTCTTTATACTTTCATTAGGTTAGAATACTTATAAATACCTAATTTTAAATGAAAATTTAACTGCTTAATATAAAAATATGTAATCAAGTTACAGATGGCATCATATTTGGTATTAGTAACATGTAACAACATCAAATGACAGCCTAAGTTAACATTTTCATCTATCTTAATAACTGAATCATTTTATTAGCTATTCAGAAATCAATGAGTGTAAGGGTTAAACAATACCAGCAACAGATTCAATGCTAATACATACACAAACACACATGCATACCATATAATTAAAATGTTACTTTTAAAAGTTAACTGGATTTCTTTTGGCTATACAGAAATAAGAGATATAATCTCTGTATTCTGCAAACCTATGAGAAAACATAAAAATACTGAATTGAAAAAATAAAAAATGACAGCAGTCACTAATTGCGATCATTTGTTAACAGGTATTGAAAACTAACAACTTAGCCAAGATAAGATATTCTCACAAGGTCAGACTAATTCTTCATCCTCTTTGATCCTATACTTACAATCTAGTTACTCTTTTTCTCCTCCAGATTCACTCTTCACCCTTTTCCACCAAGCCCTGTGGTCAGACTTTGAACCTTGTCACACTACATCAATAGGATCCTCTTGCTTTCTGGTTTCTGATTGGGTATGACTAATGAGATGCATCAAAAGGAGAACCAAAGGCCCAACATATTCTTGCCTTAGTTCCTTCCCATCTGTAAGATGTTGGTTGGCACTGTCTCCATTCCTCTATTTAATAAAGAGCACATGTTCTGTATGCCTGGATCTCTCCTAAGCTCTCTCTTAGCTACCAGCTTTCCCTGAATTTTGGTAACTCCTGCTTCTCTCTTTTTTTTTTTTTTGTTTTCATGAGATGTGGTCATTAGTTTCTCTCAATTGTCACCCTGAAAGTGCTCCATGATTTTTGATTCCCATTAACCTGTTCTACACTTTTTTATTTTATTTTTATTTTTTTTAAACGTTTATTTATTTTTGAGAGAGAGAGATAGAGCATGAACAGGGTGGGTCAGAGAGAGAGGGAGACACAGAATCTGAAACAGGATCCAGGCTCTGAGCTGTCAGCACAGAGCCCAACACGGGGCTCGAACCCACGAACTGCGAGATGGTGACCTGAGCTGAAGTCGGACGCTTAGCTGACTGAGCCACCTAGGCGCCCTGTTCTACACTTTTTTAATCAGCTATTTTATGAAAATTGTATCATTTCTTTTTTTCTTTTATTCGGCCAATCCATTATCTTCTGGGATGCTAATACATAAAATAAATAAAAACCGAAATTGTCAAAATAAATTGACAATGGCAATATAAGATGAAGATGTAATCAAAAATACATCATGACAAACCAGTTATTTACATTAAAATACAAGTATCTCCAGTTCCTCCCTTTGACTTTCATACTTTGCCCTTTTATTGTCTTATTAAATTAAAATACAAACACTTGTGAAATACCAAACAAGAAAATGAGACTATAACATTTATAGATTTCTTGCTGTATTTATGGAGGGAGGAGTGATGTGATGAGATTTGCATTTTGATGTCTCTGACAGCTGTGCTAGAAGTGGATTAGAGAAAGCAATGAATGGACATTGGGGACAGACAGGGCAGAAGACCAGTGCATTTGACAGGGGAGAAAGTCTAACATAATCCTTACATTAACACAACTATAGCTTGGCCACTTCAATGTTTTAATGAGCATTCCCTCTTCATTTTTTATTTCTTATTTTAATTGGCTGTCATAATTCTTTATAATTTTTTTACTATCTCTTCCTTGAAAAGATGCTTAATATTTTGTGTGTCATAGTTTCCTGTGAGAAACTGATGAAAACGTTGTTGTTCTTTTGTTCAGAAATGATTAATGAAGGTACACACACAAAAACTTCACTCAGATTTACAAGGTTCTTAGCCAAAATCCATACACAGACTCATAAGTAAACCATACATGAACCACAAGAGAATGGTTTGGTAAATATTCTGATTAGATAAGTAGAACTAGGTTTATATTACTGTTTTATGTCCATATCATAAAAATAATTTGAATTAATCAGGATGTAAACACATATCATAAAATGTAAAATATGGGTAATAATTTGAGAAATATTAATGAATCCTTGCTGATGTTACCCTGAGGCATCCAATTTTCTGAGGTGTCTGTGTTTTTGTTTAGTTTATTTTTGATAAGGCAGGTAGGACAGAGAGAAAGGGAATGTTTCAGAGCTATTTTAATAGGAAAGAGAAAAATATTCCAATTCTGATCCAATAGGATTTTTCCTTAATATGGTTAAAATTTTAAATGCAGAGATTCTTATATCTAAAGTCCTATTTTGGATATGTTGTACATTTTAGTGTAAGATACCAAGTTATACTTTATGTGAAGATTAGAAATCATTACCAAAGGCCTAACCTTTCCAGGCAATACTAAAGGAAAAGTGAGAGCACTTTAAAGCCATGATTTATAGAAAGAAATGATTCTGAATTTCTTTATCATATTAATTCAATACTGCATGGCTCACATCAACTTTCAGCCTCACTGTAGAAAGGATAGATTTTGTGTCCATGGTATAAGTCATGAGGGCCTCTGTCTCAGGGGAAGAGGATATAACATCGATTAATCCTAATTAAAAATGGAAGGAAGAACAACAGAATTTCTTTTAGCAAAGGTGATTACTATATAAGAAGGAAAGAAAAAAATGGAAGGAAAGATTTTCATGGCAGTGATCTCTGCTCTTTGGTGTTCAGTGCAATGTGATGAAGGTATGTGAGGTTATTTTAAGAAAAAAATGGCAAGTCTAAGGGCTTTTGCCTGAATTCAGATTTTATGTTTGAGACTCCTGAAAGAGATCATACCACAGGCTCTCCAGAGCATTTATTTTGAATGTGGGACATCAATATAAAACAGTTGATACACCATGCCAAGCCTAGGATGTCTTGAGCTTTTTTAGTTGCCAGGATTCACAGAAGAGACCAGGACGCTCCTGATTATCCCTGTGGGAGGCACGGTATTTAGCTGACATTATATAATCAAATAATTTGCGGTAAGGGAATTTCCATCATCAGGTAGAAAAGTGGTGGTATAATGGATGGCGGTACAGCAGAAAACCTGAGCTGGGTACCATGTAGAACTAAAAAAAAAAAAAAATTCACAGCACTAGTAGCAGAAACAAAAACAAAGTTGGACCAGTGCCTTTCCTAGGAGGCTATAGCATATTACTAAGCATAGAGAGAGAGAGTACAGACCATGAATTCCTTTTGCTTCAACTTTTAGAAGCTAATCTTGACCTAATTCTCAGGAAAGAAACTGATAGTTACAATAGATACTAGGACTGAGAACAGTTAAAAAATATTAAGCACAAATCAGAGGCAGTTTCTTTCCCTCAACCAATAGGACCCAAGAGAGAGCTTAACTTGGAGATGGGGGTTCTTAAAGACTGAAGGACTGAACATTAATCTAAAAAAAGAGAGAGTTACTTAAAAAAAAAAAGATCAAACTTCAGGATCACCCTGAAATTACTACAGTCAACCAAAATTGATATTTTCTTATACTGAAATAAATTAGAATAGTTTCAGGGAAATGAAGAAACTATTTTTCCCGCACACTTTAGAGTACTATGGATAAATCTGTGAATGTATTTAAATGGTTTGCAACATACTAAGATAATGCCTTTTATTTTTCTTTTGGAGTGGACAATACTTATCATAAAATAATTCTGAGTAGAAAATCTATTTAACTAGAAAAAGAAATTTAAGTGAATGTAACAGAATAACTACCTGAGTCTGATCCAATGCACCCATTAATTCTGTACCCTGGGAATAAGGCACCTATCCTATGATGATGGCTTTATGACTGAAAACCATAAAAAAATAATTGAATAGTAATTAGAAAAAGAATAATTCATGGCTTAATTAGTTCTATCTTGGTTAAAAAAAGTGGGAAAATATTTGGGTGGAGTTTCTGCAATATGACACAATATCATTTAACAAAATCATTTATCATTTTAAGGATAAAATCAAAATTATACAGGAAATAATAAAAGCTTCATAATTAAGGATACTTAAGTAAGTTGTACATCTTTTGGTTGTTACAGCTTTTGTTTCTTTTTTTTTCCATTGAATTTGTTTGAAGTCGGCCATGATATCATTTCTCATAAGTTGCATATCAATTATGTCTCACTTGATTTACTATTGTACACTACTACCTGGAAACACCCATGAATTGAAAAATGGTGGAAGATCATTTTCTTTCCCTGCTAAAAACACTTGATCTGTTGCTTATGTGTTCTCACTTCCCCTTTAGTATCACCCAGAAGGGTTGAGAATTTGATGATTTCTAATCTTTACATAAAGTTTAACTTGGTACCTGACACTAAAATGCACAACATGTCCTAAATATAAGGCTCATCAAAGAAAAAACAGAATTTGCTACAGAAAATGGGACTATGATATGAAGTGACAAAGGGTTTAAAAAGGAGTACACTGGCATGTTCTATTTCTATAATGCCCACTCAACCTGCATTACATCTTATATTGTTTCACTTACTTTCACTTATGAATCCAGAGAAGCCAGAAACTTGTGATTAGCTCCATTCTCTATAGCTCCTGATTATATAATGTTCCCTCTGTCTGGGAGAACTTGTATTAATTTCAAAGTTTTGACGATGTTCCTATGCAGAACAAAACTTTGTTATATATGTAATGCAGCTTAACCTAGGATCATAGTCATCAGTTACAAAATGGTTTGTGCAGGTTGTTTTTTTATGACACACAAAGAATGAAAATAGGGGCACCCTAGAACCAAATGGGCTTCAGCACAAATATCTTCCAATCAGGGAAGTGAAAGAAGAAAAGACAGAGACTGTCTCTCATCTCACTACCACAGCTTTATCATGCTATATTAGCACTGAGAAAGAAACATGGAGATTCAGGGACATTCCTCTTTGGTCCTATGGTACAGTGTTCCAAGGGAGACAGCACCGAAATTACATTGTGCATATAAAAGCTCAATACTTTAGCAATACTGTGGACTAGCTAAAATTTTATAGGCTGGTATAAAAAACTGTCATCCAGCCCACTGGCCATTTAACCCAGAAAGGTGAAAAATGTCCTGGATTTCATCTCCTCCCTTTAACACCAATTGCCCTAATTTCTTTCGAAAAATACAAAATATTCCTTTTTACTCCATGATACTGCCTTCGTTCATGTTCTCACTGTTTTATTGTTTGTTTTGTTTTGTTTTTTTGTTCTTGGCTATTGTGAAAGCCTCTTAACGATTTTCTCTGCTTTTAATCTCTTCCCTGTACAGACACTGATTATTTGGTATCACATTCCTCCACCACATAAAACTTCTCAATGACTCCTCAATCACTTATTATCTGGCCTAAGTTTCTGCCAATTTTTCTTTTGCTCAATCATAACAAATTATTTTTGCACAATTATGTCATTATACCTAATGACCTAGGCCATTGCATGTGCTCTTTCCTCTGTCTGGTATGTTCTTTCTCGGTCCCTTCCTATCTATCTACTTGTAATATTCCACAAGCCTTGAAGAGTGACATTACCATTGACTGTTCAGAAGACCTTTTTGTGTCTGTTTCAGTAGAAAATAGCACCTGCCTATCTATTTCCATTGCACAATTATACATTTATTATACTATGAATCTGACAGGTTATGTTGATTGAATTGCTGTCATGTTTTCCTCTCCACTAAGCTAGAAAAGGGCATTTTTTAAGAGGAGGGTTAATATCTCCCCCCTCCTTTTTTTGGGTAATATTTTGCAATGTGACTAAGTACATACTCAACAAGTAATTGCTTAAATGAATAAGTGAATGAATTCAATTCTTGCTATTTTAATGATAAACATGCATCTATTATTCTACATCACTGGTTTATGTGACTTTAAGGGACCTAACCCCTTTGTAAGTTGAAGACAAACTCTTCTTGTTCTTTTCTCTGACTTATTCAATTAAATATTAATAATTCAATTTAGAACACAGTATTTGAGAACTGTGCACATAGTATATATTATGGTTGCAAAGACACCATTTTTGACCTCAGTGTTCACAATGTCATTTATGTGTCAAAGAAAGAGGACTTATAAATAAAAGGATACATTGAATCAAAATAATTCAATTCCTACTGAGGCTTCTTTAATATACATTCTCCTTGACACAGCTAATTGATCCCTGTGTTTCCTTTTTCCTCTTATGGAATTGTATGAAATTCTATTTTCAGTTTTCTCCCACCAACCTGTAATAATTCTTTGATTCTGTCATCTCCCAGAAATAAAGAATGAGAAAAAGTGTGTGTGTGCACACGTGTGTGTGTGTGTGTATTACACACACTAAACATGTATCCTAAATGTCAAGGTGGTTCAGATTTGTTATCACAGTAATGACCTTTATGACCTTAACGTTATTTTGAATTAAAGGAATCTAAATTTTACAAATATCATATATGTACACAGGTTCTTTGATGTCAGTCTAAGGAGCAGCAGAAATGAGTGCAGCACATATGTATACCCTTTTTTCTTTATTTCCTTGATGGAAGAGATGGGATTTAGCGTGTCAGTGACCTCTGTGCTGTGGTTGTAATGAAAAGAAATCTGTATGCAATGTGACTGGAACATCTGCATTTTTTTCAAAAGCAATTATGAAATTAAGTCCTTACTATTTTGGGGAGGGAGTCTACTTTGGGACCACTTTAAAACTGTTACTTAACTTGCTTCTCTAAACTGTTTCTTTACCACATAAATACCACTGAGTAATGCTATAGCTATGTCCATCTTTAAAAGCCTAGTTCTGTTCATGTCATTCTATATTTCTAAAGTCCGTCATATATTTCTGCTCCCTAAAAAACAACAGTTTTCTGAGCCTATTACATAAGACTCTATATAATCCCCTTTCTACTGTTTGGTTTTTGTTTTTGTTTTTTTCTCTCTATGTAACAGTACCCAATTCCAACCTACCTGGCCTACTGTTCACTGCACATGCATTTTACATCTCTGCTCCCATACACTGACAATACTTTATCTTTGTATTTTAAAACTATCTTGGGGTGCCAGGGTGGCTCCGTCAGTTGAGCATCTGACTCCTGATTTTAGCTCAGGTCATGATTTTATGGTTGTTGGATCGAGCCCCACATCGGGCTCTGTGCTGAGCACAGAGCCTGCTCAAGATTTTCTCTCCTCTCCCTCTCTCTGACCCTTCCCTGCTCACACTCTCTCTCTATAACCCATGCTTATTTGTCCAATTTTTATTATTTTTTGAATGTTGTATTTTCACCTCTTTGATGAATCTCTCATTACCCTTAACTTTAAGCTATTACTTGGTTCTGTGATTGACTTTGTAGTTATTGGTTTGTGTGTTTCAATTGGCATGTTTAAATAAATTTGGTAGGTTCTGAATTACTTTGTACGTTGCCTCATCTCATACATGCTGAAACTGTTCTCTCACACACACAGCTGCTCACCAAGATAGTAAATCAACAGCAATTCCATACCTCTGAAGTGAATGACAGAGATTAGCACTGCTTTCAAAGGCTTGAGTATCCTCTCCAAAATAAAGGTAATTAGTATCACTTACACGCTCAGGACAAATTATTACAGCAAAGTCTGTAGGTTGTCCCACAAGAAAGCTTTTCCAGAAGTTGTGAGGGAACAAAAACACCACCACATATTTGTGTAAAAAATGAAAGAAAATATTCTGGACTCTAATTAGCTATTTTACATTAGATATTTCATTGACTTAGAGAAAAATGTGTTGCAATACATTTTTTCTATGTTTGTTTTAGCTCTTCTGCTGCATTTGTCTCTTTGGCATGTGTTTTAGTAAAATCTTAACAAAATGAAATCAGTATCACACTGTGTTAGACAGTTTTATTATTTCTAGTCTGTATTACTCAGAAATTATGAGCCTGGGTGGTTCAGTCAGTTAAGCATCTGGTTCTTAGTTTAGGCTCAGGTCATGAATTCATGGTTCATGAGATCGAGCCCCACATCAGGCTCTGCACTGACAACATGGAGCCTGCTTGGGATTCTCACTCTCCCTCTCTTTCTGCCTCTCTCCTGCTTGCGCTCTCTCTATAAATGAAAAATAAATAAACATTAAAAATCATAAAATATCAAATCTGAGACTATATCCTGCCTCTACTTTCATTAAAAGGAAAAACAAAATGCACGTGGAATAGTTTGAAAATCATCTATCAGCAGTTTGAAACACTCAATATAAGTTACAATAATACAAAATTTCTAGGTAAAGACAAGAACTAGGGAATATTTAAATAAGTAAAAGAGAATTACTATTCAAAGAATGAACTCCCAGAAACACTTTACCAGCTGCTGTGAATGTTAGCAGATAACTTTGAGTTACTCCCTTACCCAGCAAATTGCTTAGATGAATGAGTGCTACATGTTTGAGGACTCTTCTGTTCTCCAGTTCTGATGCAGCATTGAGTCACTTGACTGATACAAGGGTATAAAAAGTTCTCTTGTGTCAAGGTGCTACTAATTCCATGGTGCAACTTGCGCTTCAGCACTTTCCTGTGCAAACTGCAGCTAGTTCCCAGCTATAACGGCATTCTTACTTTGCTTTTTTTCCTTCTACTTGCTTCCTTCGTCTTCTTTACTGAGAATACTCCCCCAGTACAACACTTGATCAAGATTCCCCATCTCAGGCTCTACTTCTAAGGAAATTTACTTAATGCAAATCTTTGGTGCAAACTTATGGTAAGCCAGTCATGATTCCCAGACTAACATGGCAAAATTCTTTGATATCCAGAATGGTATCAGATTACAGGAACTACTGGGTTTTGAATAGATTCTGTCATGTAGTATTTTCATTAAGACTTTTGATATCATCAGAATACAAAAGTAAGAGGCAGGTTCCTAAAATCATTAGTTTTGGTTAATTTTTAGTATTCAGAACTTACTGAGAAGGAGTATTATGACCTTCAATACTCAATATTCAAATATCAGATTCCTTGAAGTAAGCCTTCTCCAAAATGTTTGATTTATAGTTCTATAACTGTGTCAAATCTTTTATTAAGGGCTGTTGGCAGATGAATACTGTTACTAATGTTATGATTAATCGTAAAATTTTTAGTAATCCAAATAACCCTTATGAGGAAACAGGAAAACACTGGATTAAAATACAGGGAAAAAATGCAACCACAGCTGCAACAGGAACTGAAAGCATCATGACTGCATCCACTGCACGAAAACCCAAAGACTTTTATCTCAATAAAATTTTTTCTTTGTTCTTTCTTCTTTGTTCTAATACAACATGATGTCAAAAGTCTTTGAAAACTGAGCAAATATCTATTATCAACTTGAACTTCCAGTTCTGAAGGAAACAAAATAATGAGAATTACACCTACACAAGAACTACCATAAAGGCTTTACGATGGTCTCTCTAGAATTTTATTTTATACATCACAGCTCTACAACCTCCACAGAAACATGTATTACTGACCTATAATGAAATAAATTATTAGATATTTAAAAATATATCTACATTATGTATCAATAAAATAAAACATCAGCACTAGAAAATGTTATTCTCTACATTAAATAATTCTAAATTAAATTGTTTAATATTCCTTTCCTTTACTAATTAAGGCATTTGTTAAACTTGTATAATTTTAAGGTAACAAGGAGAACCTAATGGAGTTCTATTGAATTTTTTCCCATTAAGTTAACATTATAGACTTTTAATGAATGTCTTAATTAGATACTCTTATTAACAGGGTTGATGCACAAATGAAAATCAGTCTCAATGTATGCAATATACCTCATTAGCATTCACTGCAAGACACTGACCAAAAAACCTCTTAATTAAAACTTTGTCTAATCCTCCTATGTATAACTGCCCATTCAACAATGTGCGTGTGTTCAGAAATGCACTAGTAAATCAAAAGAGTAATAGCATTTGAACTTAAATTTTGTAAATTTGCACTTCTTTTATGCCTACTTTTTCTCGTGTCCTCCAATTTTCCCATATTATTCTTTCGTTCCATTTAGTACACATACAATAGCAAATTTTGTACCTTGCTTTTGCCATAACTCATATTTCTTCCTTTCATTGCAAGTAAGTTAACATGTTTCACTTGCTTTCTCATTCGTTCCTCAACGTACCTCGATCTCACTTTTGCCTAATCATTCCAATAGCTATTCTCAATATGGTCATCTCCAATCTTTGTAGTGACACCAGATCAGGAGACCCTTTTTTCTTTGTTTCCTTACATGACTTCGGTAGTCACTGACTTCATTCTGACAAACTTTATGAAACTTTCTCTCTCTACACTTCTACATATTTCATTTTCTAGGTTCCCATTTATCTCAGTGGCTATTTCTCCTCAAGTTTCAATTGTATGTAATGGAATTGACATTACATATGTATGCACTATCTGGATGGCTGTGCTCTTGGTCCTCTGTTCTCATGGTATATAATCTACTCAGGTGATCTCATCAACACCTACAAACTAAATATCAGATACAAACTGGTTCATTGATTCAACAAATGTTTATCAAATGTCTAATTGGGGAAGGTACTTTACTAGGTGTTGGAACATAGGAGTAAACAAAGCAGACAGTTTTGGCCTCTCATGAGGCTTATGTTCTAAGCTTCAGAAAAACTACAATAATTAGCAAATTATATCTAATACAGACCTCTCTCATGGGCTTAAAATGTGTATATCTATCTGCCTATGGTTAATAGTTCCTAGGATATTTCACAGCTACTCAAATTCTACATGTTGAAAGGATAATTATTAATCTGTTTAGGCTATTCTGTTCCTCTTCTTATAGCTCTCATCTGAGTGAGTTGCATCAAGGTCCATAAAGTTTTCCAAGAAACATATTTAGGAAACACCCTAATCTTTATCTTTTTCACCCCTACACATCCAATCAACTCTTAATCCTCAAAAGTATGTTCCCCTCTCTCCATTTACTGTTATTACTTTGTACTGTTATTACTTTGTTATTCCTGTATTACAAAGTACCACAGACATACATCCCTTCAGCCATAGTAAACCACTTGATTTTGCTGAATGTATGTCATATCTCATTTCTCTTTAACTTATAAATGAGTGTGGAACGCTCCTGGAAGGAAAATTAGAAAATAAGAGAAAAGGAAGAAATGAATTTTTTTAGTTTTTATTTATTTATTTATTTTGAGAGAGAGAGAGAGAGAGAGAGAGGGCACAAGCAGGAGAGGGGCAGCATGAGAAGGAAAGAGAGAGAATCCCATGCAGTCTCCGCACCAGCAGCACAGAGCCCGATGTGGGGCTCCAACCCATGAACCATTAGATCATGACCTGAGCAAATCTAAATCAAGAGTTGGATGTTTAACTGACTGAGCCACCCAGGTGCCCCAAGAATTGAAATTTTTAACTAAAAAATATAATATATGAAATAAAAAATTCACTGTAATGGGCTCAATATCAGAATGGAGATGACAGTAGTCAGGGGACCAGTGGAATTTTCCATATATCAGTAGAAATTATACAATTTTGTCCTGGGTTAGTTAACATCTCCCCCAAAATTCATGTCCTTCCTAGAACCTTAGAATGTGACTTTAATGGAAATGGGTTCATTGCAGATGCTACTAGTTAAGATGAGTCATACTAGGGTAGAGTGAGTGAGCCCTTAATCCAATACAACTGGTGTCCTTATAAGAAGAGGAGACAGATGCACAGGAAGAATACTATGTGATGACAGAGGCAGAGACGGGAGTGATGTAGCTGCAAATCAAGGATGCCAATGATTGATGCTCACCATCAGAAGCTATGAAGAAGCAAGGAAGGATGTTACCCAGAGTCTCAGAGGAAGCATAACCCTGTTGACATCTTGCTTTTTGACTTCTAGCCTCCAAAACCATAAGTAAATATGTTTTTGTTATTTTAAGCCAGACAGTGTGGTACTGTGTTACAGAAGCCCCAAGAAACTAATACATATATGAAGAACAGAGTGAAACAAATAAAAGAATGAATAGATTTATAAAGACCTGTAGGGCAATATCAAAAGGTCTGATACTCTTGTCACTGAAGCCCCATAGAGACAGGATAAGGTGACTGGCATATCACAAGTATTTGAAGAAATACATTCTTTACAACTTGTGAAGTGGGTAAAAATAATAAACTGAATGATTCAAGAAGCAGCGCATCCCACAGAAGATAAACTCCAAAAAAACAAAGAAAAAATAATATAAAAGCCCACTCATATAAAATATAATCAAATTGCAGAAAATAAGATACAAAGCAAAAAATCTTGAAACAATAAAGGAAAAATGTCATACTGTATGTAAAGGTGTGGTGACTCAAATGGCAGTAAATTTTCAACAGAAACCATGGTAGAACAATGTCTGTGAAGTGTTAGATGGAATGTCAACATCCATCATCAAATGGAAATATTCTTTAGATAAAGCTAAATAAATAAAGATGAAGGAAAACAAAGAGGATCCATCACCAGCAAAACTGCTCTAAAATAAATGCTAATAGAAGGTCTATAGCTTGAAGACAAATGATCCCCAAAAGAAACACAGAACTTTTGGAATAAGAAAGCAACAGAAATGGAAAATATCTGCATAAATATAAAAGTGTGTAGTTCCATGTTTAAATTTTCTAAGTATATATGGATGATGACAACAAAATAAAATTGTGCAGGTGATTTTCAAGGTGTGTTGAATTCCGGGTTCCATGTTTTACTTGTGATTTTGTAATATTAGCTCTCATTAGACTAAACTATGTGTATTTTCTCCTTGAAATGAATGCTAGCAAACTAAAATAACAAAATGTAGCCCAAAAGCCAGTAAACAGATTAAAATCATATAGTAAAATATAATGAAAATATAAAAGGTAGGTAAACAGGGAGCAGAGGGTAAATAGAAGACAAATATCAAAATGGTATACCTACATCCTACCATATCAACAATTACAATAAATGCAAATGGTACATCAGTTCAAAAACAGAGATTCTGAAATTGGATTTTTAAAAATTACACCCAACTATACACTGCCTACAAGAAGCCCACTCTAATTATAATAATATAAATAGGTTAAAAGTAAATAATAGAAAAGTTATGCCATGTGAGCACTGATCAAAAGAAAGTAGGAGTGGTTATATTACTATCAGAGTATACTTCATAACAAAGTATATTACCAGGGATAAATAAGGTAATTTCATATTCTTAAAAGTCTCAATCAAGAAAATGGACAAATCACAAATGTATGTGCAGTTCATAGGGCTTCAAAATATGTGAAACAAAAATTCATACAACTACAAGAAAAATGCATGTGCATTCAGACAGACAATAAGACACTGTTAGACAAGACAATGGCAAAAGTAGCAAGTACAAAATGAAGGTCTATCAAACCGACGGAGCTTATTTGAATGAAAGCACTATAAATATACATCCTTAAAAAAATTAAAATCTAGGAATGATGTTAAAGTGGCTGGGATATAGGACTTTCCTAGGCAAATTGAGGTGACATATATGGCCATTTCTCCCATGACTCCTATCTATGACTTCGATAATCCATCTTAATAATAAATGCCACATAATTCACTTAGTGCTCATGCTAAAAACTATGACTCACCTTTGACCTCTTTCCTTCATAACCTACATCCAATCTATCAGCAAGTTATTAATTCTAACATCATAATATATTTGAAGATAACAAAATACTTCTCATTACCTCCACAACCTCTCTTAATCCAAGTCACTATGATTTCTCACCTTCATTACTAAAATGGCCTTCTAACTGCTCTAGTAGCTATCACTATTGTGGTTCTTCCACATTTTATTTTCTCTGGAGTAGCCAGATTGATCTGCATAAAACTTAAATTGGATTCTGTCACCCTTATGCTCAACATTTTCCTATAGTTTCTCTAAGACAAAATAGAATGAAATAGAAATTCCATTACATCATCTACAAGACATTGGATGATCTGGCCTCTTTCTGTTAGAAAGGGTCCTCATAACTACTTTATGTAAGGTGGCATTCCTTCCCTTGTCACTCTCTCTGCTATCCAGCATCATTTTTCTATTTTTCTTCAGAATATAGCATGTGATACTCCCGATATACATATATATATATATATATATATATATATATATATATATATATATATATATATCAGTTTAATGCCTGACTTTTCATGAGGATAGGGAATGTGTCTGTATTGTGCACCTGTGTATTCACCACATCTAAAAGAGTACCTAGACATGGACAGAAGTAAATAAACGTGTTTTGAATAAATTAAAGAGCATAATTATTCACTTACTTTGTTTTAGGAGTTGTGCTAAGAATTTAATATAAATAACCCTATTTGAAAATCACATGAATATTTTAAAGTAAATACACTTTTCTTGGTTTTATATGAATAAACTGTAAATACAAAAACTTTTTAGAATTTTCCCAAAGTTCATACAGATACTTAGTGATGAAAATAGAATTCAGACTAGACTTCTTTATTATTCCAACATTTCAAGAAATGTGTTACATATATCTCAGCTATTAAAAGGATTTTATGAAACACACAGGTACATGTCTTTGTAAGTACATGTATTTTTCTTAAGTGTACCTTAAAATAAGACACTGACTAGAGGAGCCAACTGGTGAATTCACAGATATTATTGCCTAGGGCATGGCTAACTTCATTTCAGTGTAAAATGTGAGGCATCCATTTCAGGAGTAGGATGCCTAGCTATCCACAGAAAAGCTCTCACCATCAAACACTTAAAATTGTTTTATAACATGTTTTAAATATATATATACATACACACACACACACACACACACACATATATATATGTATGTATCTTAAATATTTGAAAGAACTAACTGAAGAGTAAAGGAAATGTCTGCAGCCCAGAAGGGATGGTAAATATAAATACAGAAAGGTAAATGAAAGGTAATAGTGCAGTAGACATCTACTGATCTCTGGTAGCCTAGAGCCTGGGTTTTCATGTGGGAGTAAAGACCAACCTGGGATACATGCAAGTTGGGAGCTATGTGTGGAGATCCCTCAATCATCGAAACATGACACTCTGGTGGCAAAGTAGTAAGAAATCTACCCTGCAGATGAAGCTATTGCGAAGTTTGCCTGTTTCCACTATAACTTTAAATTAAACAAAAATAAAAAAAAGCATCCTCTGAGAGCTCTCGAAGACATGACTCTCAGACATGAATTTATTCTACCTGTGATGCCTCAAAAATGAGAGCTGAAAATTTCATTTAAAGTGATCTTGGTTTGTAATGTCCCTGGGAGCCCAATACATGCAAAGACACACTCTAACTGGAAAATAAATTTAAACTGGTTGTTTAAAGATTAACGATTATTCACAAATAAATGTCAAAGTTTTATAATCTGAGAGAGAAAAAAAAAGAAGAATAAAGACAAAATCAGAAAATTGAGAAATAAGAGAAATGGAAAGAGGACCATCAAGTAAAAAACCTGCAAAATAAAATACTAAAAATGAAAATACTAATATTTTATATATAAAGTATGAAATGAGCATTACTAAGGAATAAGAAATGATAAAACATGATATGCAAACTTGAAGGAAAGCCATATACTTCTGGAAATAAAGAATTAATATTCGCATCTCAAATGACAGGTTAAGTAAAATATTACATTAAACACAGTTCAAGAGAATATAGTGTGAAGAAATTACCCAGAAAGAATCACTGTGGCTCAAAAAAACTATTGGTAAAATGAAGAAAAGGTTTGGTCCCACAATGGAGAGATTTCAGGACTCACTAGGTCCAGAAGGACTGAAGAGACAGAAATGGGAAAAGACAATAATCAATGAGATTAAGACTATGACTTTCTCATAAATAATTAAACATAACTATCCTTACATTGAGAAAGATCCCAAACAGATAAACAAAAGACAATAAATACTGTCACATAAACAATAAATATTAACAGAATACCTTAAAAACAAAGAATATTTAAAAACAATATTCTAAAAAATAAAACTTTAAAAACCAAGGACAGATTTCTTATAAAGGAATGAAAAGTAGGATGAGTAAGACTTCTCAAAACCAACAAAAAAAGCTAGAAACAGGGCAAATTCTTCATTAGGGAACATACAATTACATAACAACTATAGTTGACTATAGTTTCCAAATGAGGGTGAAATAAAAGTAAAAATCTTAAGAGATAATTCAATTAAAATTCCCTTATTAAAATACTTTTAAACTATTTCAAGAAAAAGAAAATTATTCCAGAAGGCGGTTCTTAGGTACAAACAGAGATGTTGAACAAAGAAAATAATAAATATGTAGGTAAATTGAAAAAAATTTTTTAAATATGTTATATGAAAATCAATTTGAAGGAAATTTTATAAATAAATAATATCTTCACTTATATGTGTTCATGGCACTTATCATGATGACAGTATAATAATGCCTGATTTGGGGGACTCTGCTCTCTTCCATGAAACAACATCAAAGAATTTCTTTAATCTGTTGGTTACAATCTGCACACATGCCAATTAAGCTCTGAAATAAATATCCTACATATTGTGGCATCATAATTATAGTTCACCACCATAAACTATTAACTGGCATATTGTAATACAAAATAAAATCTGAAGAAGTGTTTGCTGAATTAGTGAAAGCTTTAAGTAACAATATAAAATAGTTCCATTTTAAGTATATTTCTTTCCTTTCGATTACAAACGATATTGATAGTAATTCTTATTTCATTATATAAATATAAAACATTGTATAGGATCTTAAATAATAATGTGCATTAATACACTCATACATACAGTTTCCTGGTATAAAAGGTATCAGCTGTATTCAACATTTAAACTTGAATGTTTTAAGGACACATAGTTGGATGTGCTTGCCCAAGTTTATACACGGTGTGACAGAAAATGAGCTATATTTTTTCATTATAACATAATAAAGAAGGGACCCTGCCTCAAGCAAAAATGTTAGGCATCTATATATAGTTTGTCATAAGATTTGCAACAATAATTCCATTATTACACTATAATAATGCCAAGAGGTGAACTAGGTGTGATAATAAATTAACTTTATTTACATGGCATGTTTGTAAGTGAAGACAATCTAATTAGATCAACTTTAATTATCTCTAGAGGGAAAGAGTTGTTATTGATTGGTTTGTGAAAAGGACAATAAGATAATTCATTAAAGTTGTTTTCTTATTTGCCAACTTTATAAAATGCTTAAAGTACAACTTTTGTTAAAACTAAGTCCTAAATCTATGAAGGTGTCAAAAAGAAACATTCCTTCCCTTCCTGTGTTTTTCAACTTAGATATGATTTCCTTATAACGTGTTTTGTCTTACTTTAAAAGACTTAAAAATTACCATGTCCTTATTTTGATCTCAAGTCAGAATTTGGGTGTGGGTGTACCACAAATAAATTTCAAATCTTAAAGTGAATTTGGTGTTCAATATGGTCAATAATTTTGACAGCTCCTCAGTAGGCCACGGTTGCCTACTATTAATAGACAATATGAATGCCTATGCCCCAGTACATAAGCCACATATTTTATTTTTACAAATGTTTTAAATTATGATAGAGTCTCTCTACATCTTCAGTGTGGATTTTATGTTATTCAAAATTAATATAAGCTACGAGATAATCTATCATAAAGTCTTATTTCCTTTTGGTAATTCTAATTTAGTTTCTTTGTCGGTCACAGGACTAAGGTCCCACTCATGTCTACTTTGGCTGATTACTGATCATGAACTTCCTTCCCTTTACTTTTCCATTATTTTAATATAGAGAACAATAGTAAAAAATAAAGTGTAGATGAATAGTATGATTTTGAAGTTCAAGGGGAAAAAATTAGTAAGCAAATTAGGGTCATCAGAGAATCATTAATATTTATTAAAACATTGAGCTACACCTTCGGATACTTTATTTGCCCATTCAGAATAATATATTGAATACTGTTTGTTGTCAATACATATTAATTTGGAAAGGGGATTTATGTATTAGCTACTAAACTGGGTGGCAAAGTGATATTCACTACTTTTTGCCTTCAGGGATTCTTTTATTCTATGATGATGATGCCACTCCAATATCAAAGCAATTATTAATTTGGCCTAAGAAAAATATTCTCTGTGTGAGTCTTCCCAATATAATTATTGAATATACAAATTTTCCACTGAGGTCTCTGAAGTCTGATGAAAGGTATTAAAAGATTTAGACATAATGTTCACAAGGGTGATTTAATGTAATCATAATATAATTATGCATTAGATAAAAGTGAGATTTTTAGGGACGCCTGGGTGGCTCAGTCGGTTGAGCATCCATCTTCGGCTCTGGTCATGATCTCGTGGTCTGTGAGTTCGAGCCCCACGTCGGGCTCTGTGCTGACAGCTTGGAGCCTAGAGCCTGCTTCAGATTCTGTGTCTCCCTCTCTCTCTGCACCTCTCCTGCTCACTATCATGCTCTGTCTCTGTCTCTCTCTCTCTCTCAAAAATAAACATTAAAAAACATTTTTTAAAAAAGTGAGATTTTTTAAAATGTGGCTTATATTTGAGACTTATATTAGAATATTGAAATTTTATACCTTTACAATAATTTTAAGAGCTGATTATTAGGTCACTGAACTTAAGAAAACTCATTTAGGAAATATTACCCTACTAACCATGCATACTGTTCCTTTATGGCTTAACAATCAATTTTATTCTTTCATTCCAATATGCTTTTTGATCATTCCTCTAGCTTAGCCGTGATAAAAGAAAATGATGACTATACTGACAGTAAAATAGACTCATTATCTATACATAAGGTGCAAAAAATCTGTTACATAACCTTATATTAAAAGAACTTGAATATGGTTATCTAATATTATCAGTGGATATCAGGGCAGAGTTGAACAAGAGGTCAGGTAGTTGACATGTGCCATTTTAAGAAATCAAAATTTTTATCAGAATATTTTCAGAAATAAAATGTTTTATTTTCAAAAAACAAGAAAGCTACATAGTAAATATACAGAAGATAAAAGAAAACTTTCATAATTTTCTGTAGAAATAATTATTTTCTATTAGAAATGAAAATGTGAAACATGGTCTCAGATAATTTTTATTAGTTTTGTGTAACTACAGGTGATTTCTAGAGTATGAGACATCAGATTCTGTGTATTACCCTAAATATAACCATCCTTGTCTGTCTCATATACAAAGAACTCAACCCATTAAGGCCAATGATAGTCTTTTAAGGCTCTCTACATGCTATATAAAATGGCATTCAGACTGAATTGTTTCCCTCAGAAACATGCATTGACATAATAATTCCCAGTACCTCAGAACTGTAACTTTATTTGGAAACAGAGTCCTTGTAGATGTGAAAATACAGACATACAGGGAGAATGTCATGTGACAATGTAGGCAGACACTGAAATGATGTGGCTGCAAGCCAAGGAACACCAAGGATTAAGCCACCCTCAGAAGCTAGAAGAGGCAAGAAGGATTCTTTCCAACAGGTAACAGAGGGAGTATGGCCTGCCAACACACTGATTTTCCACTTCTAACCTCTAGAGCTATGAGACAATCAATTTCTGTTGTTTGAAGCCACCCAGTGTGTGGTACTTTGTCAAGGCAGTAGCTCTTTGATAGGATTTTACATATACTGATTCCAAGTATAGTCAAATAAGCCTTTTTCTCTTTGGATCTAGTATACTCACAGAGCTAATCCAAGGTTACTGGTTTCACTAACATCAAAGATAAAGTCATGCTGCAAAGAAATCTATAGGAATGAGGAGAAATGTGTGAAACTGAGAAAGGGAAACCAAAGGGACCCCATGAAAGAAAAAGCTGATTTTTTCCTTTGCTTCTTTTCATGCTTCTATTCTTGCTAGTGTCTGTACCCTCACTTTACACATGGCTTAATGAATACCCACCATGTAAAGGTCAAGGAGTTTAGTTACTGATTTCCTTGGAATCTTCCAGCACAAAAATAACATGTTCCATGACAATAAAATGTTGTCATGAACATTTTTCAAGACCATCAACTCCAAATACCTTGAAGCCAAGACCCCTGGCTCCAGGGTATAAATGACTTATGGAGATGACACTTGAGCACTTGTCCTTGTTCGATCAGTTCCTGGATGCCTGAGAGGACACACACACCAGACCACTGACCTCAGTAAAAACTCCAGACCGCAAGCAAAGATGAAACCCCTGTGCCTTTTCCTTTCTGAGTTTTCCAAACACTCTATCCGTGTTTTCAATAAACTTTGCTCTTACTTTGCTCTTACTTCATCTTGGCTTGTGTTTGATTTCCATCCTATGGGAAGTCAAGGACCCTCTTGGTTGGTACTGTGGGACCCACTCTGGGTCCTTGATTCCGGCCTGCTTGCAGCAAAACTAACCAAGAACCTTTTCTCACAGACTGGAAGATAGCAGCACATAAGAATTTGTGGTTCTAACCTGTAGGTTTGTGTTGATTTTGTATGTGATCTATTTTTTTTTTTTACTCTAAAACCCCTGACAAATTGCAGATGGACTAATTAGCAATAATTTGTTTTAGATTATCCATTTTTAATACACATTTTATATACTTAACAAATATAACTAAATTCTCATAAAATAAAATTCAACATAAAGGGGATAATTATCCATAAGCTTCCTGCAATCTAAAATCTATGCATGTAACTCAATTTAGATGAAAATATCAGATGAAAAGTATTCCTAGAATCCCTCTCTTTGCAAAGATGTCACGCTATGCAAACATGATAGTATTTCATATGTCAGCAACATTCCAACATGAGAGGACACAAAGGAATTTCAGCAAACAATTTTACGTATTTACTTTTTTCCTGCACTAAGAACTAGACTTCAAAGTTATTCTAGAATTGTATGTATCTTGCTATGGTGAGGAGCATCCGAATTTTTATTATTAAAATAGAAAAAAAAGAATAAATCAATGTTTCAGTTTTTAAAAGTAGAACCCAGTTAAAAAAAAATAAATGAACACTGAGAGTTTATAACAATTTATTTGGCTTTGAAAAAAAAGATAAAGGACAAAGTTAAGCTAAAGTAACTATTCTCTATTCACTACAACTGCAGTAGTAAAGGTTGTTTAATATAGACCCATTCATATCCCCATGCTCTGACCTTTCCAGGGTTTTAGACAGAGTTCCTGAGTTACTCAGTAGGGTAGGGTTCAGGAGACACTGCTTTCAGACCTATAGAACAACTCCTCTGTTTTCTGCTTGTTCACTTAGCTCAGTTCTCCACTGAACAATCTTAAATTTTTGTATTTAGTATAAAAATGTGTATGGCTACTAACTTTCTCAAACCTCATGAACTCTTACATTCCCAGCACAGAATCAGAAAGGAAATAACATTTTTATTTCAGCAGCTTAGTTGCTTCAGAAATTGAGTATGCAAAAACACAAAAAACAAAAAACAAACAAACAAAAAACAAAACACACACACATGGGATTCATAATGCAAAATTATACAGGGTGACTTGGTAATATATACTGAAAATCCTAAAATAGTGTAAAATCTTTGCACCACCATTTAATTCCTAGAATTATCTATTAATTCTATATAACCTATTATTAATTATCCTAAATTAAATATCCTATATAGAACAATTATTTAGTTGAATATACAGAATGCCATTTTTATAAATATTTAAAATTATAAACCACAACTTTTTCAGCAATAATTGCAATTAAAGTACAGTACACTTGGTAGAATGTATTTGCAGATATTTAAGATGATGGCACAGCCAGTAAAGATTAAAGAATGGAAGAGGTAAAAAATACTGTACCCCAAAAGACAACATGCTTAAACAGTTCTATATGTACAATATGTCAAACATTCATGAACTAGACTCTCTATAATACACGAAATGGTTCAGGAAATGTATAAGAGAAAAACCCAACCAATTCACTAAGCACTGAAGAAATCAATGACATAACAGGAAAAAAAGGTACTGAAAAGTAAAATGTGGTCTGACAAACTATTAAATAATATGAAAGAAAAAAAGGGAAAATGGCTCAGTAGTAGAGAAGCTGATGATGTAAGATACCTTCTGAATCATCTTTTCTCTCATTTGCTTAGACACCCTTACTAAATTTAGAGTGTTTTGATAAAATTCCACACCCACACCCACATGATAAAATGAACAAAGAAACAAAGAAACGAAAACAAGCAACCTCCTAATAAAAAAGTACGAGTGAATTTCCTTAATTTGGCAAAAGAAAACTACCAAAACAGTGCATACATTACACTAGATGGTGTAACTCTCCCCAACGTAAAACTAAAATTAGTTAACAATGCAAGGTGTCCATTATCAGAACTATTCAACAGTGTTTTTGAGAGCTTAACCAATACATGCGAATGTCCATGGAAAGAAATGATTTCTAGTAAGCATAATTATTTATCTGGGTAAAGGAATAAAAAATTTATTTGGGGATTCTAAGAGTCTCTTTAATACAGGAGCAAAGTCTAACAAATATTTAACTATTTTGTGAAGACACAGTGTTAAAACAACACACAATACGTGCAATAACCTCAGCAGTATTAGGAAAATAGATTAATAGAATAGAAATCCCAGAAACTGAAACAGACAGTTATAAGGAATTGCTATATAAATATGTTAGCATCTTAGATCAGTGCATTAACAATGACAATTCACCAAGAGGTGAGAATCTCAAATCCAGGTAAGTTTGTAGGGAAAATGGAATTCATATGCATTGCTAATGACAATGTAAACTAATCAGTTCACCATGGGTGAGAAAAAACTGATTGGAAGAGAAAAAAATGATAAATTCATAATTGAAAGATATTTATAAATTCTAAAAGAGCTCACCTCATTCCAGGCAAACATCAGAAAAACTTCTTTTTAAATGCCATACAAGGTGCCTGCCAATTAAGATAATTTTGCCTCGAAAATTTTAGACTACCCGCCACATTGAACCCTTATTTTGAAAGTATCCCTCCCAACAAAGTTCACTATACTTAGTTCTATTTTTTATTTTATTTTTTTGAGAAACCTCTGTAATGTTTTCCATAATGGCCATACCAATTTATGTTCCCACCAATAGTGTCCAAGAGTTCTCTTTTCTCCACATTCTCATGGAAATTTTTAACCTCTTATCTTTTTTATAATATCCATCCTACCTGGCATGATGTGAGATCTCATTATGGTTCTAATTTGCATTTACTTAGCAATTAGTGATGCTGAGCACCTTTGCATGTACATGCTGGTCATTTGTATGACATCTTTGGAAAAACGTCTATTCAAGCCCTTTGCTCATTTTTAATCAGTATTTACTTATTTATTTGCTATTGAATTATATGAGTTCCTTACATAGTTTGGAGATTAACCCTTTTTCTGAGATGTGGTTTGCAAATACTTTCTCCCATTCTGTAGCTTGCCTTTTCATTTTGTTGCTGATTTCCTTTGTTGTGCTAAAGCTTTTCAATTTAATGTAGTTGCACAGTTTTTTCTGCCCAGTGTGTGTGTGTGTGTGTGTGTGTGTGTGTGTGTGTGTGTGTGTGAGATATCCAAAACAAAACATTGCCAAGACCAATGTCAAGGAGGTTTTATTTATGTTTTCTTCTAGGTGTCTTATGGTTTTATGATTCAGGTCTTACCTGTATATGTCTTTAACATATTTTGAAAAAATTTTTAGAAGTAGAGTAAGACAGGGATCTGGTTTTATTCTGCATGTGTAAAAGCACATTTTATTCTGCAGTTTTCTCAGCACCATGTATGAAACAGACTACTCTCTCTCCATTGTATGTTCTTGGCACCCTTATCAAGGATCAGTTGACTGTACATGCTTGGTTTACTTATGTGCTTTTTATTCTGTTCCATTGGCCTATGTTTTTGTTTTGTTTTGTTTTTTGTTTTTTTTAATACCAGTACCATTATCTCTGCTAACTGTAAGTCTGTAATATAGTCTAAACCAAGAAGTATGAAAGCCCCGGGTGTGTTCTTGCTCAAGACAGCTTTGGCTACTTGCAGGCTTTGTGGTTCCACACAAATTTCAGGATTGTTTTTTCTCTTTGTGTAAAAAATGTCACAACAAAACCCAGCAGGTGTAAAAGCACTTGTGATGGGAGCAAGCCCAATATGTCTGAAGAATAAAAAGGCCAATATAGCTGAAACATAGTGACCATGGAGTGAAGGAGTATGAGATGAGAGAGTTGGGGCAAAATTATGAAGTGCCTTGTGAGACATATTTGAAAATGAGGATTATATTCTGATTGTGATAGAAAGCCATTTGAGGATTTGAGCAAGGGTCAAATGTGATTTGATTGAAGCTTTACAAAGACCAAAACGGCTGTTCTGCAGAGAAGGAGTTTTAGGTGGACAAAATGAAAGGACACCAATTAGGAGATGACTGCAATAGTAAAGAAAAAAAAATGTCACTGAAATTTTGATGAGGATTGCATCAACTGTGGGAGATTAGGTAAAAAGGACATTTTAATAATATTCTTTTAATTAAAAACACAAGATATCTTTCCATTTATTTATGTCTTCTTCAATTTCTTTCATCAGTGTTCTATAGTTTTCATCATACAGATCTACCACCCCTTTGGTTAAATTTATTCATAAGGGGGGCACCTGAGTGGCTCAGTTGGTTAAGCGACTGACTTTGGCTCAGGTCACGATCTCCCAGTTTGAGGGTTTGAGCCCGAAGTCAGGCTCTGTGCCAACAGCTCAGAACCGGGAGCCTGCTTCAGACTCTGTGTCTCCCTCTCTCTCTGCCCCTCCCCAACTTGTGTTGTCTCTCTCTCTCTCAAAAGTAAATAAACATTAAAAAAATTTTTTACATTATTCATAAGGATTTTATTGTTTTTGATGCTGATACTAATGGGATTTTCTTAATTTCATAAATCTTATTTAATGATTTTTTGTTAATTTCTCTTTCTTTGAGATAGTCTATTATTCGGTAAAAACAAGTATTTTTGTATATTAATTTTGTATACTACAACTTTAGGAATTTTCTAATTAGTTTTTTTTAATGTTTATTTTTGAGAGAGAGAGAGAGAGAGAGAGAGCGAGCACAACTGGGGGAGGGTTAGAGAGAGAGGGAGACACATAATCTGAAGCAGGCTCCAGGCTCCAAGCTGTCAACAGAGCCTGATGTGGGCCTCAACTCATGAGATCATGACTTGAGCCAAAGTCAGATGTTTAATCGATTGAGCCACCCAGGCGCTCCTAGGAATTTTCTAATTAGTTCTAACAGTATTTATTGTGGGGGAGGCGGGGGGGGGGGAGTCTATAGGGTTTTCAATATATAAGATCGTATCATCTGCAAACAGAGGCCATTTGTTTCTTTCTTTCTGATTTGGATTTGAACTGTTGTTCCCTTATACATCATGGGTCTTTTTTTTTTTTCCTCTAGTGAATATTTAAAATTTTTTCTCTTTAATTGGTTTTCTGTGACTTGATTTGGTATGCGTCGGTGTGTCTTACTTTGTATTCATTCTGTGTATGTTTGCTGAGGTTTGTTGCTTGCTTGTTTTTGGTTGTTGTTGTTTATAGTATTTCCACAGTTTTGGCAAATCCCTTTAATAATGTTTTTAAAAATATCTTCTTCTGTCTCTCCTGTTGAGTACTTCACTGCACAAATATTATACCAATTATTATTGACCACATATCTCAAATATACATTTTTATATTCTTCACATTTCTTCTCTTGATACTTCACTTTTATAATTTCTATTGACTCTATATTCATCCACACAGATTCATTCATTTTATGTGTGAATTACTGCTAAATATATCAATTTTTTTTCATATTTTGTATTTTCTATTTCATATTTTTTCTTTCATTGGTTACATAATTTGTACCTTCCTCCCTCTGAAGCACCCTTACCAATACAGAGTATCCATATTTTGTTCTTTATTTATTAATGTATTTATCAGTATTAAAGTATCTTTCTGATAATTCCAATCTTTAGGTAATTTCTGATTCTCCTTTCCTGATGCTTTCTTCTCTTGGCCAAGAGATTTAATTAAATTAACATTATCATGTCATATATTTTCATAAAAGAGTACACGATTTATTGTGGGGAACTGGTAGTTTGTAGTGCTGACTCTCTTATTTAATTCAGTTGCATTTGGACTTTGTTGCAGTCTTAGTTTGATACAGTTCACCAGTGCTTTGATTTTGAATGCGATATCAGAACTTTTCCTTCTACAGGGCTTAAAGTTTGTGCAATCATGATCTTTTTTAGAGATTTCCAATTGTCTGTCATATTTTGATGTCATTGGAAAGTTCTCTTTGGTCTCCAGAATCTCTTTGGTCTTACCACACATTGTGAAATCTCTCTCATTTATGCTTTCTTGATCCCAGCCTTTAATAATTTATGCCTTACAACTGGTGAAAATTATCAAGATTCTTAGTGTGAAAATTTTCTCTATTTGCAAGCTAAAATATTAGTCTGCTACAATTTCACGTATGCTGGAAAAAGGCAGGAGGTTCCTGGGTCACAAGATAGTAGGTAAATTTGTTGCATATTCACATTGCTTCCCTTTCCCCACCAAGTCCTATGGTTACAAGGCGGAAGTAGACCCAGCTGGATGCTACACACATAGTGGGCGTGCATCACAACTAACACTGAGCTTAGGAAACCCAAATCTTTATAATAGCTGCAAGCAAACCTGTAGAACCTTTGTCCTAAAGGCACATTTTGTGTTTGTTATACTGGACAGCAAAATATCGTCTTCTTGTTTAGAGGCAAACAGCTATCTTTTCTTTTCAAGGCTTTTTGCTATAAAACATTCTTGAAAAGATAATCCAGGATAAAAGGCTGTCAATATCTCAAATCACAAGATATGCAGAAATGCCAAAGACCCGTATATAGTTGCCTCTGAACAAAAAATCTACATTGCCTGTTCTGGATTAGCTCTTCTGATCTGTCTTCAAACTTCAGTTTCTACTGCTCTGTAGGTAGAGAACATCTCTCACATATCTGAGGGGCTATGTTTTTCCGCTCACCTGCCCTGCCCTTTATCTTGGCATACCATCTGATATCTATATTCATTCAGGAATTGTCCATAGAAAACAATAACAAGGAGCTGCAGACTTGCTCTGTGACTAGGGTGACTCAGAATTATTTTTTATCAAGCCAGTCTAAACATTAATGATTTGGCTATTGTTCCCTTATGATTAGCTATTCTTATTTTCCTAATTTCCTAATATCTTATTTTTCTGTTAACTTCTATCTGTATTTGGTTCTCTTTAGGATGCGATTATTGAATGGTTAATTACAACACCATAGTTACTTTCAGACCCTGAAGGAAAGTTACTTAACAATCTACTCATACCCATGTGTTCCAGAGATCCATGTAGAAGTCCACCTTGTCCCATTATTCCAATTGGGCTGAAAAGAGTTGTAGGTCATCTCTATCCTATAAAATCACTCTCTGCATTTTAGTTCCTCAGGTCTTTGGTTTTATTTCCATCTTCTGCTTCCTAATAGCTATGATTTTATTAGCATATGTCTTGTTTTTTGTGTTAGGTTGAAGACAAGGGTTTCTTATTGTTAACTTTCTACATGCTATTCAGTAGTTGACAATTCATCTACCTTCTTCTTGTTAAGTAAATACATTAGTGTAATCATCATTATTTACTGATCCATCTCCTCTGTTGTTCTATTAAAATAGAAAAAAAATGTTGTGGTTGCTTTAATTTTTTTCTTGTCAGTAGTTTTCAGAGAGAATTCTATTCCTCCCTGTGAGGCTTCCAACATTACCCACAGGACTAGGGAAAGTTATCAATGAGATCTTTCAACTGTTCCATGAAAATCCTTCCCTTTCCCTGCACTGCTTTAAGAATTGTCTTGGTTTCTAAAGTTGTCTCTCCTTTTTCAATAAAGATCATGTCTAAGTGTATTTTATGGTAATTTTTCTCTTCCTTAGCTTGAGAGTTTCTGGTAGTTTCTTTGGTCTACTTTTATTTTCCATGTTCATATTTTAATTTCATCAGATTTCATATGAAGGTAGTTTTTATAAACTGGCTTCATTTCTCTATTTGTATTTTTTTAATGTTTATTTTTAAAAGAGAGACAGTGCAAACAGGGGAGGGCAGAGGGGGTGGGGGAGACACAGAATCTGAAGCAGGCTCCAGGCTCTGAGGTGTCATCACAGAGCCCGAAGCAGGGCTCGAACCCATGAACCAGGAGATCATGACCTGAGCCGAATTTAGATGCTTAACTGACCCAGGCACCCCTTCATTTCTCTATTTGAATCCAGAAGTCACTAGTCTGTTTTCAGAAACATAATTTATTATGTGATCCATGTGATTCTATGAGTGTCTGTGTGTAAAAACTTAACCAACAAATACACTAAAAGATTAGTAATTTAGTGTCATAACACTTGGGTATGACATACACTTTGGCCATATTTCTTTGGCTAAAGCCGGTTTGATACCATTTGCACAAGGAAGTATAATTTCCTAAAAAGCAAACAACAGCTATTATTTCTTAAATGTTTATTTATTTGAAAGTGAGAGCACAAGTGTGATCAGGGGAGGGGTGGGGGTGGGGAGAGGTGGAGAAAGAGAAAGAATCCTAAGCAGTCTCTGCACAGTACAGCACAGAGCCCAACGTGGGGCTTGGTATCATGAACCTTGAGATCATGACGTGAGCTGAAATCAAGTCAGATGTTTTACTGAGCCACCAGGTACCCAAAACAATAATTTTTAACAATAATATGAGACCATGTAGGCAACTAGCAATGCCTGCTATATCACATATTATTATTTACCTGAAATAATAAGATAGGTGGATCATAATTAGTTAAAAGTTTATCAGAAAAAAATAGTACAAATGTTCATATTCTCTGTTCTGCAATATTAAAACTGAAAGAATCAGAGACGAGAAAGAACAAAAGAAAGAAAGAAAGAACGAAAGAACGAAAGAAAGAAAGACAAGAAAGACAAGAAAGAAAGGAAGTTCTCTTTAAGAGAACTCTTCTGAGAATTTAATAAGTATGCCCTGCAGTAAGCTAGAAAAATTGAACTGTAGTCTGACTCCTGTGTGGAAAACCTAATGGCTGAAAGTGAGCTAGTGAGTCACTTTCATGGTAAAGTGGAAGAAAATAGTTGCTGACTTGAAATCAGCCAGGATTGTACTAGTCAAGGTCAAGGATAACTTGGTATGAACTAAGTGCCCATGTTTTTCTGGACTCCATACCTCCCAGAATTCCCACATGGTCTCATCAACCGAGAAAACATCTGTAAGATTCAATTTTCCTGCCTCCTTCACAGGAGTGTCAAATTGTGTTTTGTTTTAAGAAAATAAAGAAATGATAAAACTTAGGTGTAGTGAGTTAAACCAAATATTCATTCTATAAAAACAGAATCAATATTAAAAAATCATGAAAGCTAGCATCCTTTCCAGTTTGTTTCTGTACTTTTCAACAATTTGTTATTATGACATACCATTTTTTAAGTATATGTATAGTTTCTAAATGTCAATATATTGGTCACCAAGAAGCTTCATAAAAGATCAATAAGCAAAGCAAAGGTAACTCTAATTTATTTACAAAGCTTTGTCAAAAAAAATAATATAATTTGTGTAATACACACTTTAAAAAAATTTCTAAGCAGTGAATAGTATTTGTATTGGCAGTTGAAACAAATGTGATAAAACAATACTGCAAAGGAAATATCAATAGAAAACTAAATAACATGGGGTGCCTGAATGGCTCAGTCAGTTAAGCATCTGACTTCAGCTTAGGTCATTATCTCATAGTTTGTGAGGTTGAGTCCCACATAGGGCTCTGTGCTGACATATCGGAGCCGGGAGCCTGCTTCAGATTCTGGGTCTCCCTCTCTCTCTACCCTTCCCCCACTTGTGGTCTGTCTCTCTCTTAAAAATAAAAAAACATGGAAAAAAAGAAACAAATAATCTGAAAGGATGGTCTAGTAACCAAATTTCCGCAGTAAGATATATTCAGTTAAATGAATTGACTCTAAATAATTAGGTATATATTTCTAAGGCAGTAATTCCTCAAATTTTCCTTTTATAAAAATTATAAATTATTGGCTTGGATAATTATTGTAAATTGTCAACTCGTCAATTTGGTTTTGGCAAATGGCAATAATTACAATGATAACCAAAATGGGAGACCAAATTTGTAAAGCCTTGCTTTGTTTGAAGGTCTGAAGATAAACACAGCAATAAAGTGTCTTGTTTTCATCATATTTATCCATGAAATCATTTGGTATATCAAATACGTTATTGCTCTGTCTGCACAGCACAGCATGAAGTGGATATTTGGCAACTTTTCAATTAACTCAGCCAATGTAGTAAACCAAACCAGATAATTCAGGTTAAAAAAAAAAAAAACACTTTTGAATTATCAGATCTGGCTGTCTACATTAGGGACTAATTGAAAGCAGAAAGGACTGCTTGTCAAACACAGTCACTTAAAATTATTACAACTGATTAAACAGATCCCTCATTGCCTAAATTACAAGACAAGTTAAATTTTAATGGCTATAAGGGGAACCTAAGGCAGGATCTTTATAATAAAATGGATTGGCTATTTAATGTCAAATACCAAGCACTCAATCTTACTATAATCAGCTGATTCAAGTGAGTAGTTCTAATATTTAAGTGAATAAAATAACCAGGCCATTATTGTGGGCAGTAAGAAGATAAAATCAGATAAAATTATACCTTTATAAACTCCAATATTGAACTACTTTCATCATATTGAAATGCTTTGTGATTTTACTAGAAAGAATAGCGTATGGTTACTGATCATCCTATTCAACAGGTTATTGGATCTTAAAGTGATTTATAATATAGAATTTCCTAGAATAATTTATTAAATTCATTCTGAATTTGTTAAAATTAAGTACCTTTATGTAAGATAAATGCAGCTTTAGGTTACTATTATGATTTTTTTAAGACTGTAGTTTTAGTAATAAAGATTTTTTTTAATCATCTATCATAACTCCATTTGGACTGGTGCACCATTCACTCACACTCTTATTTATTCTCTAAAACATCCAATTTATAGTCTATAAAATTCACTATTAGTTAATCCTTACAAATATTATGATAAAAGATAATAATCCCAGACACTAATCTGTTTTTTCATAAGTACCAATTCTGTGATATATGATTTTTCCAAAACCAATTATAAATGATTAGATAGTTGTTGCTTCACCTGTCCAAAAGGCTGGAATGTTTATTTACCCGATGCTAGTATATTCTGATCAATTTCATGGTTTTGGTAATCTGATAACTTTTATTGACATTTATAGCACACTCTTTGTGATTATAACAATACAAGTTAGCCCTTAACTTACACCTGAAGCACTAACTGATTTTAATTTATAGTGGACTAGACTCAAATCAGATCTACCAAAACCCAGCTGTTATTTTCTTCTTGAATTTCTACTCATGGCTTGGTCATCTTTTACTATGATACTCTATAAACATGGTACTGTCAGTTGAGCAGTTAAGTGGAATCTCACTGATTTATATAATCTGAATGAAAGTAACTAAACAGATACCCATAGTTTCCACTGCTATGAAAGTCCTCCAGTTTCACATTAAAACAAGAGAGTTAGCAACACTGGAGACTTTCATGTGCAAGATAACTGAGTTAAGTGCCTTATACTCTTCCTTTAATAAGGAAAACTGGTTCATCACTTGCCTGAATATATAAAGATAAGATTCTTTCTCTGACCTGAATCTTTCATCGTGAATACCAAGGCCGTAACTTGGTGATCAACAGATTTCTTTTTAATTTTTTAATGTTTATTTATTTTGGGGAGAGAGAGTACAAGTGGGGGAGGAGCAGAGAGACAGAGGAAGACACAGAATCTGAAGCAGGCTCCAGGCTCTGAGCTGTTAGCACAGAACCCGACGCAGGCTTGAGCTCATGAATCCTGAGATCATGACTGGAGCCAAAGTTGGATGCTTAACTGACCGAGGTGCCCCATCATCAACAGATTTCTAAAATTGTAAAATATACTCTTTTATCAGTATAGTATGTACCTAGAACTCTCATAGAGTCTTCTTAAATCTATTAAAATGATTTGAAACAAGTCATGTATTTTTCTGACTAATACATTAACAATTGCATTCAAGTGAGAGAAAAACAAGATAATTGCTATCAAACTCACATTACTCAAATTAAGATGTTTCATTTTGAAAATAAAAGATTATGAATTTTGTCAAAGTATTTAATAAACAATACATTAAATATGATTTAGAATACAAAATTGACTTTTTTATGTTAAAAAGAATAGGTTTGCTCTCTGAGGCAGTAACAGTGACAACCTTATAGTGTCAATATGAACCAATGAAAATTCATCAGTTACTAAAATGAGCACTTTTATATGAAAGTACATTTGGAAGTGATGCAATGGACCAAGTTTTTTGCAAATATATGAGAAGAAAATGTGTACAATATTATTTCCTTTTCTTTCTTTTTTACAATTTCAATATGTATATGCCTAAGTACATTTTTATACAGAAGGCACACGATATTCAACTTGACATCGATTACTATATAGACTTGAAAAATTAAATTACTCAGTATAAAAAAATCAATCATTCATATTATACCATTACAAAATAATAAGGGAGTAACTGTTTAGAATTTCAATTCTATCACTTTAATTTTAGAGAAAAAAATGAAAGCTTTACTTCTCAAACTCTGGGATCTTTATAAACTCATCTTGAAATGTAAAGAAATAATTAATCTATTTTAATCCTTTCAAATCTTAGTGGACACTCTAGTCATACACACTACACCTTTTACATATGAAAAGAAGGGTCAGCAACTGGTTTAAGGTCTTTGCTGTGGGCTCAGGGGCTTCTTTGGATGTAATCTGTAATTTCCTCCTATAACATTAACTCCCGGGATTGTGAGAAATTCATCAGATCCAAGATGAATGAAAAGCCCACTAAAGATTATGCATAGGCCCAAGTATCTACACTTCACTGCAGATACTATGTATTATGTACTGAGTGACCTATATGAAAAATGCACAGCTGCACTGGGTAATGGGAGCTAGTACGTCCCATTAGAGGCTGCATGACCAACTAGGGATGACAGCTGAAAGAATCCCAAGCTGATGGTTTCACTGACATGAGCTAATGCACACCCAGTCAGCCTCAGATATGTCACAGTTCAGCATGACAGGGACACCAGAAGCTGTGCCTGGAAGTCACAGCATATTTTTATGCTATTAATGTATATGCTCTTTTTTTCTCAGATCTGTATTTATTTTTTAATTCTTAGTAACTTTGAACTGGGTGAAGCCGAGGTGTTTGACTATCAGTTTGAAATCAAGGCCACTGCAGCTCCTAGAGCAGAAGGAGGATTGTAAAAACTAACTCCTATAAACATGAAAATATTATCCATAAAAGATAAAGTTTCTATCCAACTACATAAAGAAAAAGTCCAAGATAACAAAAGACAATATGGATTTAAACATCCAATGGAATTAATAACCTGCTCTACTGTATACTCTAGAACTTTACAGATTCTGCTGAATTTGTTCGTAGAACCAAACTGTTTACTTTTTTGGGTGCTATTTCATTCATAAATTTCTTTTTGGGTTAGTAGGATATGGAGGAAAATGTCTTTGCTAATTTCTAAAAAGGATTTTAATTAATTCAGCAGTCACTTCAAATACCTTGAGTGATTTACTATGTACAGATCTTACACCTGTTGCTGAAGATACATAATTCAAGAGGTTAGCTTCAATGTAATGGCAATTTTTGAATGTGTGTGCATGTGTGATTGCTGCTACCATAGTTCATACCGAGAAAAAAATAAGTATGAAATCTACAAGTCCATGGAAAATAGAGGGTGTGATGACTAAACATATTTTGTTGTTCAAATATTTATCTAAAAGAAAATAAGTTTTATAAATTTTATTTAGTTGGCTTTAGAACACTTCATTCAGCTTATTCCCTATGTATGTTATTACAGGTACCTCTCCCAAGAACAGACAGCATCAAGCTTACTTGAAAATCAATGTTCAGTTAATCCTAGCAAGGATGTGTTAGGTTAAATATTAAATAGGCAGTGTTTATCTCATCAGGTTATTTATGGTTAAACCTAATATGCACTTCATGAAACTGATAGAACTCAACAATTGAGCTCTACATATTTAAGAAAGTACAGCACAATACAGCTGTGTATTTGGGTAGAATTCAAAGAGGATGAGATGAAAATTAGTAAAAACTTGACTTATACCTAGTGAGTAGATGCAAACTTTTTAATAAACATTTCCCAGGTACTAAAAAAAAACTACTCCTTAACTTCACAACACCATTCTCTATGAAAATGTCCCATTAACCAAGTTTTATTTTGTAAAGACAAAGGAAGTTACATGCTCTGTCTTTGCAACGTACATCATAGTATATATAAATTCTTTAAAATACTATAATCACAGTAAAGTGAGTACAAGCTATGATCCAAAATATTAATTACCTGGAAATTAGTATCATCTTATAGTTAAAAAACTAGGAACATGTCTATTATTAGAAAATACAATTAATTATTAAATTATACGCTTGACCTCTTTGTGTCTCTCTGGGTGATTCTCAGAACATACTGCCTGTATGTAGTATTCGAAGTTTTATAGAAAACAGAATAATGCAAGACATGTGAAATTTATAATCCAACATTGCATTTTTGGCTCTTTTTTATGCATCATCTTTGGGATTTAATTTACTTATCAGATGGTATGAAATCAGAGTTTGAAAAATATTTTTCCAGAAGGAGTGAATTATATTATGCAGCTATAATTCTAGAAGTAGAGAAAGAATTATCTCTAAATAATTAATGGCATTTTCCCCCTTTCTTTCTTTATCTGAAAGATTGCTCAAGTCATGTTCCCTGAAGGTTTCACTGTTCCATGGAGACAAAGTTGACAGGTGATGGCTAGATACTGTTTAATTAGGAGAAACCCCAAAGTAAAGAGCTTTCCAGCAAAAGTAGCAGCTAGCCCCAGTAAACAATATTTGACACCTGCTTTGTTAAATTACAATGAACACCTGCCATTTGCCACTCAGAATGCTTACTACTCACTAATTTCAAAGAGAAACTAAAAAGTTGGAGGCTTTAAATTGGTTGAAGGTTTAAAGGTAAATAAACTATAATCTTAACTTGTATTTGTCTTAATTAAATTTTATTCCACACATAACATATGAATCTAGCCTATTTCCAGAAAAATAAAATTTTACATTAAGGCTAAGATGCCATTTGGCCACCAAGTTTGATCTCATTTTGAATGCTAACTTAAAAGGTGAGAGGCCTAAAACTTGCTGTTTGGCTAAAATGATGTTTCCTATAGGGAAAATCATGAATAATTTACCCTGTGTCTCCCTAGACCATTGTCTCTAGATGGTAATCCATCCCTTCTCTCAATACATATTTATGGGGTAGACGGATAATAAGCTAATTAAGTAAAATACGTAACAAGTTAGAAGATAAGTACCATAAATTTCTGAGAAAAATCGAGAGTTCCTTTGTTGAGAGAGACTACACTTTAAACAGAGTGGACAGGGATGGCTTTAATAGGAAAGTTTTATTGGAGGAAATAATGAGACCAAAGTGAGGAAGCCTGCCACGGACATTTGGAAAGAGAGCATGCCAGATAAAGGCAAGAGTAAATATAAAGGCCTTGTAATGGTAGAAATACCTACATGTATAAAGAAAAGCAAGACAGCAAGTGTAGCTGCATGAGGAAGGGTGAGGTAGTTGTAAAGGAACAGGTAGGCCTGGCTTACAACAATTGCATGGCCCAGTGCAAAATGAAAATATGAGATTTCTTCTTTAAAAGCCTGAAAAAATGTACTGGTAAGGACACTGAAATTTAAAATTTTTCCTTTATTCCTATGGTCTCTCTTTGACTTGTCATGTTATTTTTTATTTACTTTTTAATATTGTCCTAAGTAAAGAAAAATTAAACTTCTAAATTATTAACATTAATTTTACAGATTACACTGTGAAACAGCAGTTTTAAATGCAAACATATGGACAATGAACTCATGAAGAATCACTGAAGTAACACAATTTGCATTTCATATCACATATATATCAGAACAGTGAAAATAGTGTAATATCTTCAACTGTTATTTCACTTCCTGATATACAAATGTTCTCCCAACCCTCTCTACCTTCAGCTTACTGACAAGTAAAGATGGACTAAAAAGAAAAGAAGTATTGGTTGACCTGTCTTTCCCATTCCTTCTTTCCCACCATTTTTAGTGCAACAGGTTAGTTAATATAGAAATGTTTTACGTGAATATGAACATGAGGACGAAGGAACGATAGGGTTCCTTAATCATGCGTGTTTCTTAGAATACAACCCCAGTGCCTTTTTTTCCCTTTCAAACTAAGTTATCAAATGGAAGAGCAGCCCCTTGCAGCTATCAGCACCGTACTGCTTGCTCAGTCACAGAGACACACACTGACCTTATTGTCACTTTGGATCTTATAAAGATTCACGCACTATGCAAGCACTGGAATTCTGTGTTCCTGGGCCTTTGCAAAGACTATATGAGAATGGGACTGCAAGAGACAATGTACATATTGTGCAAATTTCCTCGCTTGCTTCCTTACCCATTGGATTTCACTTATAACTCACATGTTCAAGGATACTATTATTATGAATTTTAAGAAGGCAGCAGAACGTTGTATCAAACACAGGCTATGGTCACATGCCCAGGAAGCTGCCCTGGTTGAAGGAGATAAGAACAGAAAGATAATGAAGAGGCCAGTTCAGTTGGACCTTGTAAGCCATCATAAGATTTTGAATTTACCCAAAATGAGACTGAACTCCACTGGAGGGTCTAATGGGCAGAGGGGTCATATTGACAAGTTACATCAATGTTTACTGAAAGTTGTCTTCATTTTCTGAATCTTTACCAATACAGCCCTCTGCAAAATATCCCAATTATTTTGAGGGTCAACAAGGTATATTCCCCATATTTTGTGCTTGTAGAAATCTGTAGCATTTCACGAGTCCATTTTAATACTTCTAATTTTTTTTCTGGTCATTGTGATTCATAAATACCATTTCAGAAATCTCAAGCTGTGTAATAATCTATAACTAAGGATTCCCAATACTGACTATGCCCCAATGTACTTCAGAGTTTAAGAAAATCACTTTTGTATTTTTAAAAACTATATGTTCTATCTCTCCACAGGACTAAAAACCATAGCCACGAGGCAAAAGAAGGGTTAGATTTGAATAACTGGGATTGTACTGCACTGTACTTATAATCCTATTCCTTTATTAAGATCATTCTACTAGATATATTCCCTCTATGGAGCTCTTGAAGCCAACTTGGACATGAATTTTTGTCATTTTCTGAAGGGATGATAATTTTCATTAATTAGCTCAATTAATCCATTTTTTCTCAGTCAGGCTTTAGCAAAGAGAAGTTGCCAGTATGGTCTTTAACTCTAGATTTTTGATTCTTTTATAAAAATGTTATTGATCTTAGACTTAAAGTCATTGGATTTGATTGAATTCCAAAAGCTGGCATCTCTCCATTCCTGTGAATAGCTTTCAAAGCAAAATGTACTTAAACTAGATCCCTGCAGATCCAACTAAGAAGATTTCTAGAAACTACTTGAAGTGGTAGGTTTGTGGCAACTAAATATCTAAAACTGTTGTTTCTTCAAGTTTCATATATTCTTTGCAGCCCTCACATCACAATACCAATGAGTTCTTGACAGAATTCTCCACATAGCTAATACTCAAGAGATGCTTAGAGGTCATAACCATGGCATGAGTGTCAGACCAAAAAAAAAAGATAAATGGGTTTATATTTTGGATTCCAGGCACTGGCTTATTTATATGTAATTGTCTCAGTAATAATCACTAAGGAGACTTAGATTCTGACAGGAGACCAGGAACTGTTATCATTGTTGGTCCAGTTCTCTCTCTATCTGATAACACCTTTTGTTTCCCCCTAAATTTCCTAAATTTCCTTGACTGTTTCCCTTGAAAACAAGAGGTATTTTGTTCTAGAATCTTCAATGGCTGTTATCACTTATGGATTATAAAGTATCCTTCTCATTATGGTTTTCAGGGACTCCATGGGCAGACCCCCATTCTGCCTTCCAGATTTATCCCCATATGGTTTGTCACAAATATACAGATGGCCAGGCATTTCCAAGTCTTCTACTTATGTTCCCACTGTTTCCCATTGATTCTGTTGATTTAAAGTATAATTTCCCAAAGGTCCATCCCAAATTAAAATTGTTGATAAAGCCTTTTTCAAATTCCCCATTTTTCAATTATGTAATGAATACCTTTAGAATGTTTACTATGTGTGACTCATTGTTCCACACACTTAATCCACCTGCTAACATGTCACAGATACTGTCACATCCCCATTTTATTGATAAAGAGACTCAAGCCCAAAAGGTTAAATTGCTTGCTTAGAGGTAATGCAACTTTCTTGCTTTAATTCCAAGCTCTTAATAAATGTCCTGTTATTTTTCAAAATAAAATCTCCTAACTTCTACTTCTTTATTATTGTGTTCCTTCTGAATACATACTTAATTTTCCTTGAATTATAGGAAATAATAAAACTCCTATTGCAATAAAAAAAGCCCTCCTACTATTCCAATGGTATCTTAAGCTGCATTAAATCAGAAACTGTATCTTTTCCTTAATACTATTTCCCACAGAATTTAATACAGTTTTGTGGAATCAAAATAAATAAGCAAATCAAAGGCAACTTTCAAGTATTAGACATTCATTATTTTCTATAGTTCCATAGACATTTTCGCAGTATAATGGTGTTTTGGGTTTGTTTTATGTTGGTTTATTTTGCTTGATCGTTTGTTCAGGAAAATGCTCTCCTATAATATTAGACATTGTGCTAATGTGCTTTTTATTTATTTTACAATAATACTATTATTATTACTGTTAATGTATAAGGAGACATGTTAGAGAAGTTAAATAATTTGCCCACTGTTTATGCAGAGGTGTATATATTTTATAAGACAATATGTAATTGAATAATATTAATATCAATTATTATAGATAAAGCATTTTAAGAAAAGACATTAAGTATTACATACACTATAAACAGAAAGAGATAGAAACATCAATAAAAACTATCCCATGCCCTGATCTAATAAAATGTACAGCAAGAGATAAAGATTTTCCTATTAACAAACAGTCAATGAAAATTTAAAATAAAAAATTTATTAATGGACAATTAATATATCACTATGTTATCACAATATATCACATCTGTGTAGGTTTTCATACTCTAGAAAATACATTTTAGTGATATGAAGCTCACTTTGAGACCTCTATTCTGACAGCCATAAAAAGACTCTGAGTTACTAACAGTGCCAAGTCTATAAAAAAAAAAAAAAAAATGAGGAATCTTGACTGCCAGTCCCAAGATCTTTCCAAGTAATTCTCCATCCACAAAAATAATTTACACAAATTTCTAGGGAAATAATTCATTTCCCTTTTATTCTGAAGAAAGCAACATTCCTGCTGGGTGGCTGACAGCAGGTGTTAATTCTGCAAGTACTAATTTAACATAGCAGGTGTCAAATACACTGGGTATTAACTGCATGGTTGCTACAAAGTGATGACAATCACTAAATGAGCTCCGATTAGGTGGCCACTGGCACTTGCAGGCCTTCTGCTCTAGTTTATTACTCACCTGAGCTTCATTCATCGGGGTAACATCTCATGGAAGCCTGTCACTCAGGAGTTTATAAGGTAATGAACATCTACTTCAGGGATATGGACATTTTCTCCATCTCCATCATTTCCTCTTTTCAGTCACATATGATGTGACATATCAGGGTAATTATAATCATTTTAATTTTTTAAAATGATGAATAATACTGTAGGAAAATTGCCAGCAGCTGCTTCAAAATTAACTTCTTTCCCAAAATATTGCCAACCACCTGCTCCCATCCCATTCCTCTCCCCAGTACTTAAAAGTAATCTGGAAAAACATGCGCGCGTACACACACAGGCACACACACACATACACACACACACACTTAAAACTTGCCATAATTTATGAAAAATATAATTTCATGAAAGAACAATTTAAATTTATGTGTTGTCTTTTAATCTATATATTGGTGTTAGTAAACTGTTTTTTCTAACCTATTGTCCAGTTTTTAACATTTACCTTCTAGATGTTTTCCACAATTGATGACATTTTTACACATTAGTCACGCTAATAATATTTCACAACATTTTGTTTATTACTTAGCTGTGTTTTCATGAGTATTTAACTTTTACGCTTCCTTATTCAAGTTTTGGTTATTCGTTTCCAAAAATATACTTGTTGTTAGTAAGTCCACTCACTGTATTCTTTAACGACACCACTCTCACAAGTCTCTCATTTTTGTACTCCATCCTCAGCCAGTTACTTACTTTTACTTTGTTCTGTCCTTTTCCTTAAGAATAGCTAGAAGCCTAGGAGACAGAAACCACTGCCGTCTGTAGATGGGATAGGAATGTCTGAGATATGACTGAGTTCTGGAGGAAATCAACAAATGATTGAGATATGACATTTTCAAATCACTTTCTTTTACTACAAAGACATTTTATTGTTCAGGTTCATCTGACCTAGCCCTAAAGCTCCCCAACCTTTAAGTATTACGGTGCAGCTGACAGAACAATGTATGGTGTAAATTAATTAAGTTTTCATGAAAATAATCAGGCTCAAATTCTTTGAAATATCTACTTCCAGATAAAATCTATGCAAAGGCTGTCAGCTGTCAGCTTTTTACTATTCTTGTAGAGTTGGTTTACAACTGTGTTCAGAGGCTGAGTGAAAGCCGAATTTGTCAGGCTTTTGTGAAACAAAGAACTCAAATTCACAAGCCTTACCATGAGAATAAAGCCACCTACAGGGATGTTTTATACCAGTTTGATCTCAAAGAAATGAGATGGGGTGCTGGGAGAGGTGCTAAAGACAGGTAAGGGTAAAAGTCACTGGTAAGAATACCAACTTCCAGGGGAGCAAATCCCAACGTTACCTTTTATTTTTCTCTAATCAACCAATATGCAGTTTGTGACCCAGCTCATGACAGCCCATTTGTGATGCTCTTTAGAGAGGTCTTACTTCATGAGAGGAAAGTAGGCCTGATGTCTTTGAAATGGAGATCTAAAAATGTAATGAGAATGTACTCTTCAGATCATAAATGTATTTTATGTAAGATCCTCTTTCATCACAGAGAGCTTATTGTGTAGACAAAAAGAGTACCATGGAACCCCTATTTTAAAGGACTTCTAAACATAGCTACCCTGCCCCTACCTCAACTGTGAAATGAGATGAATTAGCTAGCCAAGGCTTCTTTAGCAGTGGTTATCACATTTATGGAATCATGCCATTATAACAAGCTTTTTAAATCATAATGGGAAGCTAAGCCTTGATTGCAGCATTGGAAAACGGCAAATGTAGACCAGGAAAAGTCTCTAGATACACTGACTGACTCCAAAATTGTTAGCAACCATGATTCTTTTTGTGTACACACCCACGCGTGTGCACACACACACACACACACACACACACAGTTTAATCATAAAAGCAGTTTACTCCATGTGGTTTGGATTCATTTATCATGAGATTGAGATGATGCCCTAGTGCTGAAGGTCAACTAAGTCAGGCTTTGACCAGTTATTATGAATTCCTCAACAATATCTAGCTATTATCTATGACAGGGAGTAAGAGAATATATCTCTGTAGGGGTTTCATGTAAATACTGTGGTGCTCGGCAAACTATAATTTCTGAAACTAAATGAGATACTGAACAAATAATACTCTTGTGAAAAATGCATACTTCCTCTTAACGTAAAAAAAAAAAACTGAATGTTAAATATGGAAATCACCAAAATTCCATCTTTTGCATATAGGATCTGAAGATAGCTACCTTCATGAAAAACCATGTAATTACTTCTACCCCCTCTAAAACATGTATTTATTTTCTCTTATTTCCCAAAGCATGCTTTATTATTTTTATCCTGTTGCTGATTTTATTTATTTCACACTAAGTCAAATCTTACTCAAAAGCCAACCAAATCTTGGATAAAACTCCAGATGCCAAAGCAAAAATTCCTATATAGATGTAGAGGTCAGAATCATAGAAACACACAGACACATGGAGACACAGGACAACACACACTCCCCTTGTCATTTGCATACATATTTAGGCATAGACAATGATTCTCTTACTATAATCTGGAAAATCAACAGCATAACAAAGAGACCTATGAAAACAATTGACCCCATAATTTATCTGGTTCATTTAACTTCAGAAAGTTAAGCAATTTGGGGCATCTGGGTGGCTCAGTCAGTTGAGTATCTGACTTTGGCTCAGGTCATGATCTCATGATCTCACGGGTCATGAGTTCCAGCCCCATGTTGAGCTCTGTGCTGACAGCTCAGAGTCTGGAGCCTGCTTCGGATCCTGTGTCTCCCTCTCTCTCTGAAACTCCCCCACTCACTGTCTGTCTCTCTCTCAAAAATAAATAAACATTAAATTTTTTTTAAAAAAGAAAGGTAAGCAATTATACAATACAAAACAGGTTGTTACTCAGTCTTTTCCACAAAATCTTCAAAAGTTTCTTTAATTTTTTTTTCTTATTTCATCATTCTTACAGAGTGACATTTGTCTTTGTTTGCATCCAATTTAGAACAAATCCTAAAATTACATAGAAGAGGGGCACCTGGGTGGCTCAGTCGGTTAAGCATCTGACTTGAGCTCAGGTCATCTTGTGGTTTGTGAGTTTGAGCCCAGTGTGCTGACAGCTCAGAGCCTGGAGCCTGATTTGGATTCTGTGTTCCCCCCTCCCTCTGCTTACTCTCTGTTTCTCTCCCTCCCTCCCTCCCTCTCTCTCTCTCTCTCTCTCTCTCTCTCTCTCTCTCTTTGAAATAAATATTTAAAATAAAATAAAATTACATAGAAGATTATTGGGATGTGTGATGTCCTTATATTGTCATTATCATATAGGTTTGCAAGTATGATAGGGCCTGCAATGTTTATTAACAATGATATATCTCTTGCCTATCTGTGGAAAGGATGTAAGTTAGCTTTGGCATACAGAATAAAATGACTAAAAGGAAAAAGATTTTTAAACTATGATACTCATTTTTAAGAGTTAATTGCTATAGTTCTCTACTATTGAATGTAATCTGTCTCCTTAACCTCACTAAAGTCATTATCACTTTATTCTTGTGCCATGATTATTCACACAAAAGTATAACACTGTGCTGCAGGCTTTGTGAAAACAGTATCACTGTCCAATCAATCTCTGTACCAATCTCTATCCTCTTACAGATTTTCCATAAATATTCAATATAGTTTTAAGCTCTACAGAAGACAGGCACATAAGAAAAGGGTTGGGCTTAAGTTGTTCTCATTAAAACAAAACAAAACAATAGCATGAAACTTAATGCGTAAAACAAATACTTACCTTTCAACGAGTTCCAGGAGAACTATGTCAAATGGGTACTCACGTAAGGGGGAACAGAACTTACTGAAAAATATATTGAATTATAATTTCCCAAGACAAAATACACTTTTCAGGTAGATACTCTTTTACAAAACATTTCACTTTAAAAGTCAAGGACAACTGAAAACTTAACTCAGGAATGCCAGTTTGGTGAGTTAACTCTTGACAAGGACAGAACTTTGAGAATATAGAAAGCTTGCCTCTCAAGTGTCAGTCTCAGAAAGCTTATGACAAGTGTTCAAAGTCACTATATGGATCAATTCTCTGCTAGGTTCCTATAACACAATATTCTATTTTGTTGCTAAATACACAGGTTCCAAATATTTGATTCATTAGTTTCTCTTTCCTTTAGTTTTTCAATGAACATTTTCCAACCACTTAGGCTGAGAAATATGAGCTCATGATGGAAATAAATTGCAAATTCCAAGACCTGGAGGAGATCCAGGAGCAGTGGATCTTAGAAACAAGAGTAAAGAATTTCAGGGAGTACATAACACACAAATTTAGCAGCTAATGTGCGTAAGATGAGTACCCCAACCCTCTACCAACACTCTTTCCCCCAAGGCAGTGAAATTTAGCTTTTTGGACTCAAAGACTCTTTGGAGGACTTAATAATGTGCCATTAATCTAGGAAAATACACAAACACACAAAATATTTCATACATTTCTATATCTTATGCTTTTCTTGGCTTATTCCACTCTAGCCATGGTAGTCTTTTTGCTGTTTTCTGAACAGCCAGAACCACTTAGTGCCTTTGCACAGACAATTCCATTACCAGTAATGATCCTCCTGGCATTATCTTTCTGGTTTGCTCTCTCACTTCCTTCAAGTCCCTGCTTAAATGTCCCCTTCTCATATGGATGACTTCAAAAGATTCATTGAAAACTTTATTCTCCCAGGCCCCAGACACTCCCTCATTTTGTTCTATATTCTTCTATATTTTGTAGCACTTGTAAATGTCATACATTTACATTGCTATTTTTACTCTTTATTTTGTATTCCCCAATTGAAAATTAGATGCACAAGGTCAGGAATTTTATATAGTTTTCTGTTAAATCCCGTATCCCTGGTACACAATAGATGTATTGAATAAATATCATTTCAAGTGGACAGCAAAGTATGGTGCTAATTTTTTTTTTTAATCAAATAGATCTGGATGAGTCTTGGTGTCACCCTGGTGAGTCTGTGAGAAAGCAGCTTTATATCTTTTAGCTTTTGTTTCTGGTAAGTTATAGAAGGGTATTAATAAAGCCTACAGTTACTTAGGGTTCAGAAACAGAATGCTGTCTCTTTCCACACACCCCCTCCTCTCTCTTCCAACTTGTGTATAAAATTGATCTTCCTCAGACAAATCCTGAATTTTGTAGAGTATAATATGACAAGCACAAAAAGGCAGAGTCATTAACACTTGAAGAGAGAGAAAATTACTTAGATGAAGAGATTAAGCCAATCTAAATTACTAAATTCTGAGGAGAAAAAAAGATGAAAGTAAATAGAATAAATAGAGGGCAGTTCCAGGGAGAGAAATTAGGATGTTATCAGTGGATAAAAAGTTTCAGAGAAGTTCAAATTGTAAAAATTAAGGTACTGAGAAATGATGCTGGAGGTTAAGAATTTCATTCTGTTTTTAATGTGCTTTAAGTAAGGACTGGATTGTCTTTTTCTTTGTAGCTATTTGAATTGAATGGTTTGAATGCCTCCCAGGTAATAATGGACAGATACTAATTCCAAAATGCATGTGAGTTACATATATAAAACCTATATGAAAAGCCTAGTACAGCCTGTGCTGACAGCTCAGAGCCTGGAGCTTCCTTTGGATTCTGTGTCTTCCTCCCTCTCTGCCCCTCCCGGCTCATGCATGCGTGCACGCTCTCTCTCAAAAATAAACAAACATTAAAAAAAAATTTTAAAGGCTTAGTACGTTGCATGGTCCACTATTACCATTCAATAAATTCTAGTTATTAATAGGGCAAAAAATATTCATAACCCATGGCAACTAGGGCACTGATTTAATCATTTAATGCTTATTAAATGCCTATTAGCTTCTGGTAACTATGCTTGTTAAGGATGTACTAGAGAAAAAGAAATCTGTGTCTCCTGGACTCATGGATTTTACCTTCAATGTATTTAATTGAGGATTAATCAATGTCAGGGCAGACAGAGAGATAGGTCTCTGCCAAATTTTGTTTGTGAGTATACTATGGATATATTCATTTTTTTCCCTGGGAGTGGGACCCTAAATCTTTAAACAGATTCTCAGAGCAATGTGTTACCTTAATACCTAAAAATTCCCTGCCTGCCTCACTGAGAGAAGCCAAAACAAATTACAGTTAACTGAGGGATGAAAAGAATGACAGATGAGGAAATGAGCACCACAAGAAGCAAAAGAGAGTAAACAACAGCTGAGGAACATTCCATTTGTTAGGCAGTCCATTAATTTTATATGAAAGACTGAGTAAGTTTAGAAGTTGAGGGGCAGCTCACTGTAGAGAGACAAGAGAGAGAACTACAGAGAAATAAAGAGAAAACTTTCAATGAATTAAAAGAAGAGGAGGTAAGAAAAGGAACAATCATGAACTTAAGTGGTTTTATCTAAAGGAAGAAACTCATTTGACATTTTGTAAAGAAAGTTCTTGAGTCTTTATTTGAATTATTTGTTTAGGACTTTGGCAAAGAATTCACCTCTGTAACTTCAGAGACTTTCATCACTGAGTGTGAAATACTTACTCCGGGTTACTAAAAGAGCAAAGCCAAACAAACAAAAACAAACTACTAAATTTTCATCAAGTAGGAGTTGATCTTTAAATTAGTTTCCTATTCAGCAGTGGTCTTGCCCCTATAGACTATCGGGAGACGGGGAGATCCAGAACCAGAAGGCAGAACAAGGGAAAATTCACCAAAAGGACAGGGAGGGGTGGGGACTTAACAAGTGTTAGTTTGGTGTATCACCAAGAGCACTGGAGTTCCTGATTCAAAATGCAGTTCTGTGGAGACTAAGGAGAAACTTGTTCAAGACAGCTTGCCTGAATAACATAATGTTTACTCAGGCATCAGCACTTGTAGTCCTCAAGCAAGGGATTGTCTGCTTAGACAAGAAATTCTTTTACTCCCATTTTCTTCAGATGACCCCTAAAGGTGCAAAGTAAAATCAGTCTCTGAATATTGCCCAACAGAGGGCGCACTTGAATGATTCAGCTTTCCTGGAACACTGGCACAGTTGAAACTCCCTAGAGTTGATATTGCAACTTACAATTCCCAAGGGAAGTTTACAGAAAAAAGAGATACTGAGCAAGAAGACCTACTTGTCTGCGTACTGCTTTAGAAGATAATTTGTAATTGCATTATTAATAAGTAAATTAAATAAAAGTCCTTTTGATCAGCTTCCCCAGCCCTATTGCCTTCCTTATTCCTCAGAGGAAAGTATTTTTCTAACTTGCTCTGTTTTTTTTTTTTTCTGTCCTTTTTGTTTTATGCATTTGGTTCATTAAGTACCTAAATCATAAATATTGTATTTTATGGCAGACTTTCATTGTTATTCTTAATGTACAAATACTATGCTGAGACCATCTATTTTAATGTAATAATCTGGGGATTTTTCCACAGACGCACTTCCTTATCTGAGGAGCCTTGCCTTAGTATAGATATACATTACCATGGTTTATTTAGTCAGCTCCTTTGATGGATTTTTTAATTGGTTTGATTTCTATTTGTTTGTTTTGGAGCTAAAGTAAACATTATTGTATAGGGCTCTTGGGGTATGTTAGAGGTCATTCTCTTAGCCTTTTCAGAAAACACAGAAATGATTTTGCACCCTTATGACTGAAGTATTTGCACTAACTGAAACTGCCAGTGGCTTTTTTCTGTAGATCAAAACTTCGGCAGAGCCAAAGATGAGGATTCACAAAATCAGATATTAAAAAGAAAATGTCAAAGTCATAGAGAAAAAGAGGGCACATGCCACATAGTAACTTCAACTGACAGACTAATTTGTGTGTGTGTGTGTGTGTGTGTGTGTGTGAGCTGGAGACCTTTCTTGAAACTCCTAGTAACTGAGAATGTGTTAACAGAAGTTAATTTGTGTCAGTGAAGCTGGTGGGGCTTGTTTCACTCAGAATTAGTATAAAAAGAAAGCATAAAAAATTAGAAGGAAAGAAAGGTGACCTGTGGCTGGCAAAGCCTGAGACATGTGCAACTACTTTACTTTAGGAAAACTGATAGATATTGAGAAGATGGTTTAGGACTAAAAGCACAAACCAAGAAAGGTTAAAATTCCCAACAAGTACTTAAGGCTTAAACTCTTTTTTTTTTTTTTCACATGCAAAATGAAGGGTTTGATGAAAATTATAGTATCCTCCTAACTCTATGCTTTCTAAATAAATTTTATCAAATTCTTATTTTCTTTAAAATAGCAATACTAAAACCTCAGATTTAAATTTGATATTCAATAATTTTATAACCTTTAGGAAAACAGCAGTTAGGAAAATAAGATGAGAATTATAGACATTCATTACAGGTTATCTGGCAGTGACCTAATCAGGACTGGGAACTTGTCATTCCTCCTTTCAGGGGAAGGGATCTGCCCACATTCAATTTGTCCACAGGAGCTGAAGACCCCTAATGTCTGCTAGTATCAGGCAGACAGCATTTCCCTGCAGTGTCCTCAAAACTGGCAACTAGGCTAAGCTTCATTAATGCTTCAGCATTAATGGGAGGGAAAAATATTTATTCTCTGAAGACAAAACCCATAAAAAAGTGAGAGCAATACAGGAGGGTCCCATTGCTAGGATACAGTCCCATATAAAGTCCCACACAGTATGTTTATCTCTGCAGTCAACAGTGAATGCCACTCCATACATAATTTGCCACCAGTCGAACCTTCTGCCTGGCCCTATACCAAGTAACCTGTCCTAGTATTCACAGCAATATATTAAAGTTGCCCTCAGAAATTATTACTGACACTAGCCTCCCATTTACCTTCTACTTTTGGACACTATTAATCACTTTTTAATTTCATACAAATTTCTAAATTCTAACATACATAGGACTATCAAAATATTTGGATAATGCTTTTTGTAATGAATTTTTCATTCATATTCAATATTCATCAGGCAATCTATAATTGTTTTAACTCTGTAAGCCACCAAAAAGAACTTGGAACTTGCTTTTATGGTAAAATATTTTACATATTATATGTGTGTGGGTATATATATATATATATACACACGCATACACATACATATATGTATATATATACATATATAGAGACATATACAGACATATATATATACGTATATGTATGTGTACGTGTGTGTATATATATATCAAATTAGCCAAGAAAGCAAGGGAATTGCCACACACTTTAGGTACATGGGTATATGTATATGGTGAATGATGTAGTGGTCTGTTTGGGAAGGAGAGAGCTGTTTGGGAAGGAGAGGTATGAATGAAAAGCTATAAGAAAAAGTTTAAATTATTCATATATTTAAAACTTTACTGTATCTTCCAGCTCTTTGATGATTGCTACATTATGCGAAAGCACTGTAGTCTTGAAAATGAACAGCCTTTGAGCCAGTTTATAAATTGCATACATTGAAGCCAACACCAATTACAAAGAGAACAGACTACTCTGTCTTTCTCCTCTGTCCTGCTTTTACTTAAATAGTCATTCAGGTGGAAAAATGCCAGCCTTCCTGCCCTGGGGCTTGTTGAGTTCACTCACAGATGTCTGGCTCAGATTACTAGTGCATACAATGGCACTGATGCCAGGCTGAGCCTGGGAATTTCCTTGACCTCACAGTGAAACATAAGTTTGAATGATCACATGAACCAGGTCTAGGATGGCCTTCGCTAATTTTAAAGCAGATCTTCTTACCTTCCATAAAAGGAATCTTTCTTAAAAAAAAAAAAAATCTACTCGTCACTGTAGCACACTTTGGTAAGGGGAAAAATACTAAAGGGTGGTGGAAGAATGACTTGTAATGGCAATAGGCAGAACACTCTATTAATGTGACATTGATGGAGAATGATCTGTACACATATGTTAATTTTACAGATAATAGAAGCCTAACTTTTCAAGCACTGAAAGTAACCATTTTAATAGAAATATTTCTAAAACATATTACACACATTTATGCTTTCTAAAGCAGAATGAATTTAATATAATTTTACCCTTCCATTAAAGCTCAAAGTGTCTATCTACATGAATGCCAATCTATTCTGTAATATGACAGTGGATGGGATCAGTGTGTCTTGGGGAGCTATAGAATAGGTCACACTCAAGTGTTTTTCCGTTTTTCTGTATCCTCAACCTGTCAGCTGTAACTTTTACTATTATCTATGTGCCTAACTAACAGTCTGCAAGCTTGAGTCTAATTTACTTTTTCCATTTTCCTGAATCTTGGAAAATGAGATAACTAGCCTTATTAGAAAAGATTAGGAGTTATAAAGATATCTTACGAAAGTCCAATATTTCTTTAAAGGAACATTGTGCATTACATATTCACTCATAGATTCACATAACACATGCTTATTGGGTTCTTCCCACCTTCCAGATGTGAAAGATACAATGAGGAAAATGACATTGTATCATACAATGCGGAAATGTCCCCAAGAAAGGGGAACCTGGACTAATAAAATTAAAGGAAAGAAAATATAAAATTTCAATCATTAAGGATATATTTATGGGTCAAAAACTTCAGATGAAATCACAAAAACCTGTAAATAAACATAAAGTAGTATTTTTCTATTTAACAGATGAAGGGAATAAAACTTTAAACAACTGGCCAGTGTCATAAATGACAGAGCCAACATTTGAAACTTTGTCTCTCTGAACTTAAAACCCATGAACTTTCTAGGGCACCTGGGGCCTCAGTTGGTTAAGCAACTGACTTTGGCTCAGGTCATGATCTCGTGGTCCGTGAGTTCGAGTCCCCCATCGGCTCTGTGCTGACAGCTCAGAGCCTGAAGTATGCTTCGGATTCTCCCTCTCCCTCCCTCCCTCCCTCCCTCTCTCTCTCTCTCTCTCCCTCCCTCCCTCTCTCTCTCTCTCTGTACCACCCCTGCTCATGCTCTTTCTCTGTCTCTCAAAAAATAAACATTAAAAAAAAAAACAACTGGGGCGCCTGGGTGGCGCAGTCGGTTGAGCGTCCGACTTCAGCCAGGTCACGATCTCGTGCTCCGTGAGTTCGAGCCCCGCGTCGGGCTCTGGGCTGATGGCTCGGAGCCTGGAGCCTGTTTCCGATTCTGTGTCTCCCTCTCTCTCTGTCCCTCCCCCGTTCATGCTCTGTCTCTCTCTGTCCCCAAAAAAAAAAAAAAAAAAAAAAACAAAAAAAAAAAACAACTTATGAACTTTCCATTATCCTATGCCCTCTCCCTAAGTGCCGTTTCTCTTCCTATTTCTCCCTACCTCCCTTCTAATAACACACAAAAGACTGTAAAGAATGGTACCAAGGTGATGAAATAATTTACCCAAAGCAGCAATGCTTCTGGTAGTCTCCTTTCCCTTATAGTACTATGCTGACTTGCCCTTACTTATAAATCTAAGCTCTTATTCAATGACTTTTTCTTCCCCATCTGGGGTTGCTCATACCTAAATTGTATAGAATTAAGACAGACAGAAAACTGAAATTAGGATAAGTGAGATGGTATTAGCTTCTGTGGGGCAATCTTCTCCCCAATTGGTTGATATTTTATTAACTTCAGGAAGGCTGAAAAAGAACAAGCATACAATGGCAATGTGGTAAACAGAAGGAAAGCAGCAGCGTCAATAAATACCAGGTACAATGTACATGCAATCAAGCTTGTAAAGGACCTGGATCGAGCCATATGGATGTTGAGGAGTTAGCTCTAAGCAGCATGTTCTGTGGAGCTTCCTGTGGTGAGCCACTCAGCCCAGGGAATAAAAGGTAAAGCAATTTGGAGAGAGAAGAACCCTAATGTCAGGGGCAACTACCTATATTAAATAAAATAGATGCTAAATCTAGGGATACAGAAAAAAAAACTAGCAATTGAGAATAGATATTTTGGGCTATGAAACATGCTTCTGTGTGCATTGTGTTTCCATTATTCTCCAGGATTAGTTTGCTCACCTTCTTTTTTATAGTAAATGTTGTTTTTTTCTTATTAAAACATTAATTAAGAATAATATTCAAAAACTGATTTATAACATTTGTACATGAAACACAACCAAATCTGGGTTTTTCCTATATCAATTCAAAACATGCTCTAGAGTAATTTATGCTTCAAAAAGCAAAGCAAATTACCTGGCATATAAACCATTAAGATTTACCTAATGGTTATGCCTTCAAGATTAGAGCAAGTAAGGGGCGCCTGGGTGGCTCAGTCGGTTAAGCGTCCGACTTCAGCTCAGGTCACAATCTCACGGTCCGTGAGTTCGAGCCCCGCGTCGGGCTCTGGGCTGATGGCCCAGAGCCTGGAGCCTGCTTCGATTCTGTGTCTCCCTCTCTCTCTGCCCCTCCCCCATTCATGCTCTGTCTCTCTCTGTCTCAAAAATAAATGTTAAAAAAAAAATTAAAAAAAAAAAGATTAGAGCAAGTAATACATGCAAACCTGAGCTCAACATTTGGAGCATCAAGAATCTTCTAGAATTTCCCTCAACTCTCTTTATGTTTAGTAGAAACAGTCTCTCTTGATCTGACATTCAAACCAAGTGGATAGGATCCCAGTATAAAAGCCAACAAATTAGAGAACAATGAGGTAGCCAGTTAACACTAAGTGGTTGCTAAGATTTGCCTGAAGTCAAGTGATCTTCAGGGACTCTTCATTTCTTGTCAGGTTAAGATGAGACACCACCTATCACCATCATCCAACCTAAACACAGGCTGTGACAGCCATGGTTGTTAGGAGACACTGTGCAACCACAGAAAACAACACCAAGATTTGATAATTACCTATTGTTCTGTTCACATTTATTTCAAAGAAAACAAAGTTCTTTAGAGCAGAGCCAATGAACATTGCTCACAAAAACAAGAGAAATGAGATATTAATCAAACATATTCTAATGCCTCTAGTGAAAGAATGATATGAATAATAAAGTGATTAATAGGAGACAACAAACCTTTGAGTCCCTGTCAGCATTTGTATGCAGCATGCTTGAATAATTTAATGAATTAATATATCCTCCATGAAAGCCTGGAAGCCAGAATTATCTTCAGCAGGGTCACACCTTATTTTCAAGAGTTTCTGAGCTCTGTGCTAATTCGCCGAATTGGTATGCGAACCAGAATTGTTGATTTAATATTCATTGCAGAACTGAAGTCTAAACACTAAAACATATCACAACCTAGTGGACTTTTAGTGAAGCACTAGACAATGTCAGTTTTGATTGAGTTCTTCTTCTATCAGAGGCAATTTAGCACATGCCAGCTCACTTCAACAACAACAACAAAATCCTTGTCACGCTGACTGTAATGAAATCTTAGAAGAAAAGCTGTACAAAGAAAACAGAAGATAATACAAAACAAGTTTATCAGAGAAACATCAAGGAGGCAACCATGATTGTGAAAGGACATTCTTCTTCTTCTACATAATCTTTGAGCCACACAGAACTTACTGCCAAAAAAGATAACTTAATAACAATGAATCAGGTTGCTTCCTTGCAAGAGATATGCCAGTATTAAAATAGTGTCTGGCAGCCAACTACCAAAAACATGGCAGCACATTAAATCTGGCCATAAAAACAGGAAACGGTCTTAGAAAGACATTTAGGGAAACAACCTACAGCATCTAAATTATCCTATGTTAAAACAAGTATGTGAGTGGGCTTGGCAAGGGAGTCTAATTGTCTCCTGTGAAGGCAACAAGCTTTGACCAGGACCTATCGGAAGGAATCAGATACTAAGGAAGGCTGGGATTTCATCATCCAGGTTCTCTTTGCTTCTTCAGAAGTTCCTCTTTTAAAACTTTTCATTATTACCTTCTACTTCTTGTTAAGTTTTGGTAACTCTGGTTGTTTAGAAGTATACAGAAGAGTAAGTCTGAGTCCTGGTCTAGTCTTTCTGTAATACTCCCTGATCCTTAATAAGAACAAATTTTCTCTCCATTCCCACAGTTTACAGGCCATGAATATACACTGATATAGAAGGATGCCCTCTGTAGCTGAATGCTAGGAAAAGAAAAAGAGAAAAACACAAAGAGGAAAACTTTCTACCATAGATTCCCCATGCTGGATCTTTCTGAGATCTTTGATAGCTTCCAACTGGTTTGGAAGCTGAAGACAAGACTTGGCCAGCTCATGAGAATCTCTGCCAACTTTGCAAAGACATTTTTTGGTGGGAAATATTGGGAACTTAGAGGGTACCCCTATTTCCCATGCCCTCTTTGCACTAACAGGAATTCTACATACTCCCTCCCCTCAAAACAGTATCCCTTAGAGCTCTCTGAAAAGGAGTTCATTCCTTCCCTCATGCATCAGTCAGGCTGCAGTTCCATGTCCCCGATGACAATCCACCACCTCCTACCAACAAACAAATCTTCCCCGACTGAATCTCATATGATTTTAGAGCACTATTCAAACCCCTACTTATGACTATAACCTCTAGATGATATATTAACAAACACCTGGTTTACAATTTCCCTTCCCTCTGAATCCAACTTTTGGCACCATCTGAGATAATTTCTCCACGGTTGTGTGGGAGCCGGATTTCACAGTAATGTTCCATTCTCCAGTCTACTCCAGTCACCTTTCGTGATTTCAACCTGGACCTTTCCTAGTCCAGGAGACATGGAAGTTACAGCTCTCTATTTCAGGAAGAGAGAAGTCAAACTACAGAAGAGAGGATAAAAGAAAGGATTTGTTAAGACTGATAGGATAATATGGAATGTGAGAGAAGTGACAGTAACTAATCAGGTACATATCCAGTGGCAGTCAGTCAGATTAGAAGAGAGTGTAAAAAAGTGAGGATCAGGGATTGGAGGTACTAAAGAAATGGAGAACAGAGGTAGAAAAAGTAAGCGTGTGGGAGTAATAAAAAACAGCGAATTGTGGTCAGGGATTCATAGGTAAAGACAAAATTAAAAACACCAGGAAATAATTTTTATTTCAAGTCTCTTTAATTGCATCTACTTGTCACTGTATTTGATATGCTGACAAAAGGTGTTCTTTTTATGATAATCACTCTACTCTACAGTCTTCCCAGAAATACAGTCCAAGTATTCAAGCTTTATGTTTCTTTAAATTTCTTTATTCTTTTCTGGTGGTATCTCTACCCTCAAGCCACCATCTACCTCAAAATTTCTTATAATTATCAAGTTTAAAAATAGTTTCTTTCTTCTTCTATCCAAACTCAACAAAAGAGTATGTTTCATCTTCACCTAATATTTCCTTTTCCCCAACAGCCACTAAAAATGCTCTTCCTCAAAGTATCCAATGACCTCTTGTATTATTTTAATTCATCACTTTTGTTTGTCATTCTCATCCCCAAGGTCACTCCTCCCAACTCTTCTGAGAATTTCTTGTCAGCATCCTTTGCTGGTTGATATCACAACTTGAGCAATAACCTCATATGAAATATGAGAGTTGTGGGGTATTTTTTCTCTTTCCTATCTCTCCCACTCAACTGTGTAACTTTGAAGTAATGTCGTATTTATTCTTGCATCCCTTTGTAAAATGCCCCAAGTGCCTTAAAGCTTAGCAAAAAAAGTTGCCTAATGAATATTTCATTAATTTCTAATTAATTTTAACCCTGTTACTTACATATATTTCCAGACATTTCACTCAAACACTAATGAAATCGCATGACCTTATTTATGCAATAGAAATCTGCCATGCGCATTCTAGAGGAAAGTCTTTTTTTTTTCTTTTTCCAGAGCTCATATCAATAACCTCTTGAAGAATTTCTTGCTATTTTTATAAAGTTTTAGAAAATTTTGAAAATGTACAAATAAAACATGTAAAGCTACTAAATCATCCTGTCCAAAGGTAACCACTAATCTGACCGTAAACACATACATTAGTTTTGGTTGTGCAAAATATTAGGTAGATCATATGGATATATGTTAAACTTTATATACTAATGATAAAAAACAAAACAAATAGCAAATAAATGTGCAATCAGAATAAAAACTACACAATAAAAATTTTAAAGATCTACTTGGAATTTTAAATATATATAAATGTGCATTTAATATTTAAATGTATTTATAAATTTATATATAAGCATATATATCTTTTAAGTTCTACAATGATAGGAACAATTTCTTTCTGATATAAATAAATAAAATATAAATAAAAGAAGGAAAATCTCTTCTAAAGATGACATTAAACACTCATCAGTGAAGAGCAGGTATGGTGAAAAGTTGATGAAGAACAAGATCTATATTGTCTAAAAGAATCTTTCTACAAATCACTTACAATTTATAAGAGTATGCATTACAACTATACATGGAGAATCTAGTGTATATTTAACAAAGTGATCAAAGACATTATCAATATTGCATCAAACCAATTTCAAAGGCCTCCTGAATATAAGACACTGAGAAGGCAAAATCACAACTGTGATGCTCCTGCAAAAACTGCATAATCATTATCAGATCATGAGAAGACATAAGAAAAACAAATTCAGATAGTCTACAAAATAATTGCCCTACATTTTTCAAAAATGTAATAGCCAAAAAGATAAAAGAAAAAAATCCAAATATTGAAAAACCTGAAAAATGACTAAAAGTATTTTATATTTTCCCCTTGTAGATCATAAGTTAATGCCTATATCTCCAGATTTAATGGATCTTAGTTGCATATACTTTCACTAAGTCCAATGTGTGTAAGAGCAAGTACAAAGAAAGGCACTAACTGTATTAAAGACACAATGACTGGAACTCCTTAGGGAATAACTTGATTTATGGTTGAAGAACATGCAGTTTAACAAATAATATTTTGACTGTACAGGAAAGATAGTGAAACATTTGTTATACACTGTGATTCAATACATTTTAATACAATTAAAAGCATTTTTAGTTTTTTGGTCTTTAGTTCATTTTATTGTAATTGAAATTTGTACTGAGATGATTTTTAGATTCATATGCAAGTTATAAGAAATACAGAACCTACATACACTTTATCCAATGTCCACCAATGGTAATATTTTACACAACTATAGTTTAATATTAAAACCAGGATATTTACATCGATACAATCTTCCAATCTGATTCAGATTTCTCCTGTTTTACTTGTATTCGTTTGTGTACGTGTACTTATTTCTAAACTCAGGTTACACAGACAAAATATTGAACAGTTCCAGTATTGCAAAGACTCCCTCCTATTGCTCTTCTCCCATGCCCCTCCTGCCTGTTCCTACACACTGGCAACCACTAAACTGTCCTCCACTTCTAAAAGTTTTTCATTTACAAAATGTTAGATTAAGTGGAATCATGTGTTATACTTCCCCTTTGAGAATGGTATTTCTCACTCAACAGAATTTCACACAGATTCATCCAAATTGTTAATACATCCAGTTTGTTCCTTTTTATTGCTGAGTTGTGCTACATGGTGTACGTGTACATACACACAGTTTGTTTAATCATTTACCTATTGAAGAACATCTGGGAACACGGCAGTTTATTTGTTTGTTTTTGTCTATTATAAATAAAGTTGCAACAAACATTTATGTATTAGTTTTTGTGTGAACACAAATTTTATTTCTCTGGAATAAATAACCAAGAGTATAGCTATTGAGTTGCATGATAGTTGTGTGTTTAGTTTTCTAAGAGAGTGGCAAACTGTTTTACAGATTGACTGTACCATTTACATTCCCATGAGCAAATTATGAGTGATCCAATTTCTCCCTGTTCTCACCAGCATTTGTTATCATCATTTTTTAAAAAGTTATTCTGGGAAGTATGCAGTGACATCTCATTGTGATTTTAATTTTCCTCTCCTTGCTGGCTAATGATGCTGAATATCTTCAGTGAAATGTCTGTTCATGTCTTTTGTCTATTTCCAAATTACACTTTTTTTCCTAATTAATTTCCACTGTTGAATTTTGAGAGTTCTTTGTGTATTATAGATATTGATCCTATTGTAGATATTTGCAAATATTTTCCTCCAGAATGTAGCTTGTCTTTCATCTTCTTCACATAGGCCTTTTTAAGTCCACTTTACTGAAGTCTAACTTATATACAAAGAACTAAATATATTTACTGTGCATAATTTGATGCATTTGGACATATGCAAACACCTGTGATACTATCACCACAAGCAATGTAACAGACATATCCAACACCTACCCAATTTTCCTTATTTGCTTTTGCTTTTTTTCTTGTTTCTTGTTTGTTTTGTTTTTCTGTGGCAAGAGCACTTAATGTGACATGAACCCTCAATAAATTTTAATTTAACGCTTATACATTTTTGAGAGAGAGAGAGAGAGAGACAGAGCATGAGCCGGGGAGGGGCAGAGAGAGAGGGAGACACAGAATCCGAAGCAGGCTCCAGGCTCTGAGCTGTCAGCACAGGACCCATGAACCGTGAGATCATGACCTGAGCTGAAGTTGGACACTTAACTGATTGAGCCACCCAGGAACCCCTCAATAAATATTATGGTACAACAATACCGCATTGTTTACTATAGGCACTATGATGTATAACATATCTCTAAATCTTACTTCTTTAGGATCAGTGAAATTTTATATCCATGGAACGTCTCCCTGTTTCTCCCATCCTCCAATTCCTGTAAATCACTATTTATTCTGTGCTTCTATGAGTTTATTTTAGATATCTCATATAAGTAGAATCACGCAATATTTGTCTTTCTGTGACTAGGTCATTCACTTAGCATAACGTCCTTCATCCATTTTGTTGTAAATGTCAGGACTTCCTTCTTTTTCAATGCTGAATAATATTCTTCCACATGGAATGATGGAATGATGTACACATCACATTTCCTTTATCCATTCTTCTGCCAATGGACACATGGATAGCTTCCATATCTTGGTGATGGTGAATAATGCTGCAATGATGATACAGTTTTGAGATCCTCATTTCAATTCTTTTGGATATACATGCCCAGAGTGGGATTGCTAGATCATAAGACAATTCTACTTTTAATTTTTAAAGGAATATTCATACTGTTTTTATAGCTGCTATACCAATTTACATTCCCACCAACAATATTCAAGCGTTCCCCTTTCTCTGCATTCTTGACAACACTTTTTACCTTTTATTTTGTTTGATAATAGCCATCCTAAAAGTGTGGAGTGACATTTCATGTAGTTTTGGTTTGCATTTCCTGAAAATTCATGATGTAGGAGCATCTTCTATACCTGTTTGCCATTTGTATGCTCTCTTTGGAGAAATGTCTGTTCAAATTCTTTGTTCATTTTTTAATCTGGTTTTGTTTCATGTTTTTTTTGTTTGTTTTGGTTTGGTTTTGGTTTTTGGGGTTTTTTGTTTGTTTGTTTGTTGTTTGTTTTTGCTATTATGTTGCAGGACTTTCACACTGGCCTGTGTAGACCAAATGTTGTTAATATTGATGAGATCCAACATATATGTTTCTTTTATGGACGGTATTTCCTTCCTTAGATAATGAACTCTGACTAGTGATAGGCCCCAGACATGTCCTTTTTTCCCTCCTAAATGCTGCATTGTTTTATGTTTTACATTTATGTTTGTGATCCATTTTGAATTAATTCTTTTATCCTATGTGAAGTTCAGGTTGAGGTTCATTTTTTCACCTAAAGATGACCAATTGTTCCAGCACCATTTATCAAACAGACTATCTTTCTTCTATTGATATGCTTTTGTTGCACCTTGTCAAAAATCAGGTGGGCATATTTGTGTGATTATACAACAGTTTATCTATGTGTCTATAACATCACCAATAGCAACTCTCTTGTTTACTGTAGCTATATAGCAAAACTCAATACTCAGTAGAGTGACTAGTCCCACTTCACTCTTAGTCAAGATTGCATTACCTATTACATTTTCTTTACCTTTCTATATAAATTTTTGAATAATTTTGCCTGTGTTTACAAAAACTTTGCAGGAATTTCTATATTAATTGCATTAAACATGAATATCTATTTGGGAAAACATAACATATTTGCTATCTTGAGTCTTCTACTCCATAAACATGGTATGTTTATGTATTTAGGCTTTCTTTAAATTAGCATATAGTTCCTATACATATTTATTAAGTGTTTACTAAAGTATTTCATTTTCTTTGACATAGCTATAAATGGTTTTGTGGTTTTAATTTTCATTTTTGTGTGTTCATTATTAATATATGGAAATGCAATTGTTAACACATTGGTCTTTTTAATAGTTACCTGCAGAGGCAGATGGGCACTACAAAATGTTTAGCTCAAATTTTGACAGGACAATATAATGCATACACCAAGAAGGTATGAAAGGTTTATTATATTACTGAAGTCTCTGAGGGAAGAAAAAAGACCTCTCAAGTAGGTCCAAAATGGCTTGAGAGAACAAGGAAAGAAGGCTGGCTTAGTTTTATATCATAGTTAGGGGGTGGAGCTAGGGAAAGTGCTCCTATACAGTGAATTCCTTGCATGGTTTGAACTCCTCGCATGTATCAAAGGATGGACTGCCCAGGCTTTTCATCAGCTAGTCCAAATGTGGGTCACAAGAGAATAAAGGATGAGCGACACATAGAAGCTCTCACAATCAGTATCAATAATGAAGTCAGACCCCTCATTACATTCTTGTATCATGCAACTCTGACATGCAAACATATTAGTTGCACACGTGTTTTTTAGATCCTTAAGCTATTCTACATATGTAATCATGTCATCTGCAGAGACCAGCTTATTTTTTCCTTTCCATTCTTTATACCTTTATTTGTCTTGACCTATAGTACCTAGAACTTCTAGTGCTGCTCCCAATCCTAGGGGGGGCATATTCACTTTTTCATCACTAAGTATGATGTTAGTTAGCCATTTTAATGAGTTCAGTGGATGTTCTGTCAAATGTTGTTTCTATGTCAACTGGTATCATCCTATGATTTTTCTTCCTTGCCATGCCAATACTAAATGCCACTATAAATGTCAAAAATCAAATATTTACGATTTAAACTCATTAAAAATAATTTAATTCCCAATCAGCTTGTCTCAAAATCACTGGGATTTCCTACTGCAACTGACAGGGCACACCAAATGTTTATTCTTATTACTTCGTAAGCTTTTGTTTTTAATCTAACAATATTTCCCTTCCCAATATCCTTTTTTACTTGGATACAGCACAGTGCAGCCTAGGACTTTTTGTACTTAGTCTCCTAATAAAATTTGTATTGTTAATAATAATAATGATGATAGTGATGTTTTCCCAAACCTAAAAATGGGCCATGCAAAACTATTCACAGATTTGCAAGTAAAGTTGATGTGCTTTCAGTGATTATCTTTTGTGGTATATTAAACCCATAAGATAGGTTTTATTTTCTAGTTATATATAGTCAACTAACCAAAAGTTGAGTGAACAATGGTTTTCTAGCTCTTTCACTAGTTATCAGTTCTGTTTCCTTTTCCTGTACAATCACTTATTCATGAAGTAGAAAAAAAATTCCTTTGGCACCTTTTCTCTGAACCATTTCTACCAATTAGGTCTAAGTTGTTCAAGGCACTCTATTTTTATGGTGAGGTCTTTTGCTGATAACATGAGAGCCCACATTTACTACAAGTATTCTTCTTGGAGGAGGGCAGACCAGAAATCACTGCTAGCTGGAACAAGAACTTCCTGCCTTGGCTCCATTTATGATAAAGGCCAAATCTTTGATGAACACTGTGTTGGTGACAGTGTTGGCATTTAGCAGCAGTGACCTCCTGTGTGGTAGAGACAGGGAAGGTAAACTTCTTCCACTTTAAGGAAGAAAAGGGCAATTAAAACACTGTCGTGTGTCTTCACTCACCCTATTGTTTCATGTATATTTGCAGATGTTTAAGTATTGTAAATTTCTTCACATAAGTTTCATGTAAAATACCATTAGGTGACAAGGAGTCTCCCACATATGAACTAAAATTCCTGGAGCACTTCCATGCTAAACAAAACTTTGTGTCAATGTCAGCTGTTCCAATGTACTTAAATCTTTCCAGAAAGCAGAAAGATGATAATGTGAAATCATGTAAGTGCTTGGGGATCTCCCACAGTCATAAATCATAAATGGAAAACAAAGCAAGCCCTGGGCAAAATTGCATAATAGAGGAAAGCGTGTCTTTGGTACTCCCCCAACTTTCTCAATGTGTCTCTCTTCTGTTTCTGGGTTTCTGTGTAAAGTCTAACATTCTCATTTTTTCCTTTTACTAGATCAGGGTCAACTCTAGCTCCCCATGAGTACAGTGCTACTGACTAACAAGGCCCTCCGTCTATTCTATAGAACAATGGTAATTTTCCTAACTTTAGTTATAGTTCTTCAGGGAATATGCAACTAAGATGAAAACACATACACAGGATTCACTAAATTAGTAAATATTATAAACCTAGCCATAGTGCAACACATCTCATAACTGCTGAGATTAGCAAATACATTTAAAGCATAGCATGAGCATCTACAAGGTGTTAGTAACTTTAAGAGTTATTAACAATTAAATAACTAGTGAATCTGTTCCTGAGGAGGCGCTATTAAGATAACAAAACTATGTCTGTCTGTCTAGCTCAAAAGTACACTCTTTTTTTATCTAAGTTTTGTAGGAATGTTTCCTTAGGTTTCAATAGATAAGATTTTTTCTTGATAACCTCCATACAAGAAATGCAGAAAAAATAGGAGTCATGTGAAACAACTGCTGTTAATGAAAAATTGTCAATGCTGACAAATAGCACGCAGTAGTGATGCTTTTAAAAATGTAATTGTTTCTGTGGGGTGCCTGGGTGGCTCAGTGGGTTAAGCATCTGACTTTGGCTCAGGTCATGATCTCGCAGTTCATGAGTCTGAGCCCTGCATCGGACTCTGTGCTGACAGCTCAGATCCTGGAGCCTGCTTCAGATACTATGTCTCTCTCTCTCTGTCCTTCCTCCACTCTGCTCTTTCAAAAATAAATAAACATTTAAAAAGTAGTTTTAAAAAATGTGATTGCTTCTGCTTCTGAGACTTTGTTTACTTCTCTAAAGTTTAAAAGTTTTGTAAAGGATTAAAATAGTTGAACTCTGTGTCAGAAACCTTAGATAACATGGATAAGTTCTAAATTTATATTCTAAATATACATTCATGGCTCAGATGGGAAATGTAACATTAATTTCCCATAACAAATTCAACTTAGCTGAGAAGCACCTAATTCTGTTGATATCTAAAAACTCTTAACTTCAGCCCACCATTCTTCCTATAAGTGACTTCCATAAGACTAGGGACATTATTTTATTTCTACATGTTATACCAGATGCTCAATAAATAACTGTACAATAAAGCATTAAAATTTCCCATTTTATAATAGTCTTTACTAATAGATATGGGCTCACTTCTGTTTTAAACTTTGACTGTTTTGAGTATATATTCATTAAAATGTAAGACTTAACCCATGGATTTCCCATTTTGAAGTAAGATGGTCTCTTGCCAGCCCTTTAAATGGCAAGCAGGGAACAGCCATCTGATACTGGATTGACCCTCAACGTATCTAGACTTAACGTTTTCCACAGGCCTCAGGCCTCGGGCTTAATTTGCACCATCCCTATTCTATAGTTTATTCTCATTAAATCTATTTTCCAATAACCTAGATTCTAGCAGAATAGAGCCTGTCTGAATATTCCAAATTGAGCCTCTGGAGTTCAACATATACATGTCTATATGCACTGTTCATCTCAAAAGTGTTTGATCTCAAATCAAAGTACCAACTATAAGCTAAAGCATCTCTTCATTACTTTGACTTTTTTACTCTAGATCCTACCTACTACCTCCTGAAGTGGAGGGAAATATCATTTGTTGAATGGCAAGAAACAACTGGAAAAATAAAAAATACCTTGTTTAAAAATCTTCAAATATTATCCCATGATAAAATTTAATGGAACATTGTAGTAGGGATCAAAAAGACTGAAATATAAATTAAACCTTCTAATGACAAAGAGATAAGAGACTATTGAATAAAGAGAAAATGGGAATTTTAGAAAAGTAAAACAAACACTCTGGGCCTCTTCAAATGTAACTATCTGATGCAAATAATCAACAAAGTGTAATGTATTTGAGAGAATTCAACTTAACAAATAAAGACCAAAACTACTGGCAACTGGATATTATTCTTACACTTTCAACTTTCTATTCCACCTTAAATGAATATGCCTCTTCCACAAAAAAATAATTTATTCTTTTATAATATTCTAAATTCTAATACTATAAAATATATTCTATATTAGAATAATATAATATTCTAATAGGTTTTCCAGTTATCATCTTGAAGCCAATGAAACAGACTTTTGAGGGAATCTGATTTTATCTTCTGAAATATTGTTTTCTTCATGGACTTCTGCAGGTTGTTGTTTTTTTTTCCCTCTTCTTAAGAGCAAGACCTATATCTCATTTAATATTATTCTGAAGAAGAATGACTGTTGTCATTTATTTATTTAAATATATATATAATGAAATCAAATATCTTACAATTTTATTTTTAACTATTAGGAATCTGAGCATGGTTTGCTCACTGGGTCTGTCTCTACTAACATGTTAACTGAAAGAGTAACCAACATTTCAGGCTCCATCACATATAGCAAGAGAAAATGTCCTAGGATGGGAAAGGCCTCTTAGTAATTCCAAGCCACATTACATTGCTGAATACTTATTATGCTCTTCAAACAATCTGTAACACTCTTCCTATCTCTTACAGAAAATGTTTATATTGTGATGTTTCCCAGTTTTTGAGGATGAAGTATTTACAAACCCATTCCTTAACAAAGACCTATTAACACAAACAGCTCAATAAAATAACACATTAACATTTTGTTTCAACTCCTCCCAAGCTATAAATTCCTTTCTGAAAAGGGAAAGAAATGAAAACTTTCAACAAAAATGCCCTTCAGGGGCGCCTGGGTGGCTCAGTGGGTTGAGTGGGCCGACTTTGGCTCAGGTCATGATCTCACAGTTCGTGAGTTCGAGCCCCGCGTCGGGCTCTGTGCTGACAGCTCAGAGCCTGGAGCCTGCTTCACATTCTGTGTCTCCCTCTCTCTCTGCCCCTTCCCTGCTCATGCTGTGTCTCTCTCTGTCTCAAAAATAAATAAACATTAAAAAAAAATGCCCTTCAACTCTCAAATAACCATTTCATAGTCCATTGTAATGATTAAAGCTAAACTACATGCAACAGATCAACAGTGGCACAAGAAACTGCAAATTATGGGGTGGGGGGGAAGGCAGTTATTTGCTTGATGTCTGCAAAACAGTCTGCTGTCAAATATATGCTGGCTGAGAAAATACTAAAACCTAAAATTCTAGCATCGACTTGAAAGTATCACACTTTCATTAGGCAAATAATCCATGGACAATGAACTCTAAAAGCAATCCTTAACTAGAAATAGGCTATAGACATGCCAAGTATGTGTCTGGATTGAAGTACTCTTTTATGTACTTCCTAATTTTTCTGATAACTTATGTGACCAGAAATGTTGGGAATATTTAGTCACACAGCATAAGAAAAGATCCAAATAAATGCAAAGAGAAAACCAAGATATAACAATGTGCCACTTTCCTCTATGTAAATAATCCACTAATTATGAAAGTTCCCTAAGATTTTCAGGACCAAAAGAGTCAATTTTCTCATTTTTCAGGACTTATTTAACACCACTGATTTGCTATCTCTTATAGGGTGTACCTCATTATCTTTCAAATTTGCATAATCACAGAATGCTTGATTAAGGAATGGAAGAATTGAGTGTAATGGATATGCATGCATGATTAACTGTAGGAGGGGATCTGTAATTATGTGATGTATAAATATACATCTATATACTTTAAACCTTCATAATAAACACAACAAAGTCTTGGCATTTATGTTAAAATTCTTCTGGTCATAACCTAAAAAAAAATATTATGATTAAAAGAACCACAAAAGGTCTTGATCACACTTTTCCAGAGGTTAAAAATTACAGTGTAGTATAAAATTATTATTCACTATTAAACATAGTGGTTATCTTTTGGAAAAATAGGTAGAACTTTTGGTTCCCAAAGTAGTTTTGTGCTTTGAGACCTACATTCCCAATTCATTAGGCGTGCAGAGAGAGTACTGATAGGGTGTTTGTCTAAAATCTCTCCTCTTCACTCATTTTAATTGAATTGGAAACTGACACATCCTTTATACACTTCTCCTCCTCCATCACTCCCCATTCTCTTATATAAATATGCCCACAAAGAGATACCACACCATGATTGCTTCCAAATATCAATGTGAACTTCAAACTCACCAACTGGTAACTAATGAATTACCAAGTGGCATATTTGTATAAAACGAGAATGGTAAACTGCTATGAAATCTATTTCCATAGCAGACTTAAAAAGCCAATTAACTAAACTAAAATTTCAACCAAACTCTAAATATCCTAATAATCATATCGTAACAGAACTAGAAATTTATTTACATGAGTCAAACTTTTTTTTTCCCAACTCCCAGATGAGTAGTATTTATCTACTTACCTGGGTTCAGTCAATACAGAGATTTGGTATTTATAAATATTTGTTTCCACAAACTGTGTGATGTAGCATTTATCTTTTTTTTCTATTACATATGCTGATTAAGAAAACTGACACCACTGATAATGGAAGTCCTTTTTTCCTAAATTATTCTGAAGCATTTCATCTGTGATAGTTTAAAAAATACATTTTAAACAAATTTATGTAGGGTTATGTAAATAATATGTATTTAACAAAATAATTTTTTACATTTTTATAGGTTTGTTTTTGAAAAAGGAAAAATTACTGTACATATTTAATTAACTCACTTGCAGCCCTTATCGTGAACTACATACTACTCAGTTTTCATCAGTCCAATATTTTACTGAAGAAAACCTAAAAGGAAATCATCCTTAAATGTCATCTTCATTTTCCACCTCACTAAAGGGCTCTTGTAATTTGCAAAAGTGAGAGTGAATATCTTGCTAGGTCACTTAGTGATTCTCTGGAGTGAGTTGATGTCTGATATATGAAAAGCCTTTTGTGAAAGATCTGCAACCAGAATGAGGAAAGAATAAACCATGTCAAGTTACCAAAAGGAATGCTAACTAGATACGTGATCTTATATATTGCTCTGTTTGCTTACTTGAAGGGAAAAATTATAAAATAATAAAGTGAATAAACTTAGTTTTATTACATCTGTAGTGGTAACATTTTCTTTTCTCTTTTAATTTGTTTTAATGTTTACTTATTTTTGAGAGAAAGAGAGACAGAGTGCGAGCAGGGGAGGGGCAGAGAGAAAGGGAGACACAGAATCCAATGCAGGCTCCAGACTCTGAGCTGTTAGCACAGAGCCCAAGGCAGGCCTCGAACTCAGGAACCTGAGATCATGACCTGAGCCGAAGTTGGGTGCTTAAGTGACTGAGCCACCCAGGCGCCCCTCTAATATTAATATTAATAATGAAAAGTAGGAGGAGGAGGAAGAGGAAGAAGAGGAGCAAGAAGAAAGTAGAAGAAGGGAAAGATGGAGAAAGTAAAACTATGTGAGAAGGTTATCACAATAATGACAAATATAGGTACAAAACACAAAAGCTTCAGTTTACTTAGTATACATTTTCTTATTGGGTGATTTTTTCTGTCCAGTACTAAGCAAAATCTTTTTTATGCATGCGGTCATTTAATCCTCATGTCATCATCCACTTACAGAATCACTGTTTTTCCATATCATAGGTAAAAATACTGTGACTTTGGTAAGAAAACTTACCAGCTCATTTTACTGCAGAGTTTGAATTAATACCTATTCTGTCAGACACTACTGTTTGAGCTCTTGAACTCTATTTTTTTCTGTTCATTCTTGGATGGTGTTACTCCACTAAAACTCACTTTAGTAAAATAAATCATAAATTGCTTATGATGTAAATATCTGTCCATTTTACTTTCAGATAAAACTTGCGAACTTAGTTAAGAACTCATCTATATTTTTCTTCCTCAAATAGCAAGCATGTATAAAAATAAAATCAGGGGCGCCAGGGTGGTTTACTTGGTTAAGCGTCCAACTTCGGCTCAGGTCATGATCTCACGGTTCGTGAGTTCAAGCCCCGCATCAGGTTCTGTGCTGACAGGTCAGAGCCTGGATCCTGCTTCAGATTCTGTCTCCCTTTCTATCTGCCCTCCTCTGCTCACACTGTATCTCTCTCAAAAATAAATATAAACATATAAAAATTTTTTAAAATAAATAAATCAGAAAAGTTAGAAATGAGTAAAATTACAGGGAATTGTTTTTACTTCTATAATTAACACATTTTTTATCAACTATTACTTTTGCATAATATTTTATTATAACACATATCAGCATTGCAAAACTGTCTTCTGTCCAAATTAATGGGCTTTTAAAATGTCTTACAATGTTGTTGCTAATAAACCTAAGACCCCTTAAAAGAATGGTAATTGAAGGAAAAAGCAAAATTATAATTTAAAGCTTCTATTGCTTGGGATTTAAAATCATTATTCAAAATAAAAATTGTTACCTATTAAGACCATATGCTGTGTAAAATATTCCTGTTGATGTCAACAGGAGTTTCAGTGAGGACATGGGCAACATATGGACCTGGCATTTTGTTAATTAAAAACAATGTTTTGCTACATTGATGTGTGTTCCAAAGAGGGATTCCTAGAGCATAACACCAAGTTGCTGAGTTCACTCTTTTAGGAGATCAGTAATTATACAGATGAGTGTTAGATCTGAAACACAGAGATGTAACTTTAATGTTGTTCACCTACTGACATTAGCATACAAGCATTCTATTTTTAAGAATGATAGAAAAATCTAGTTGAAATTTTATTTAAATAAATGAAATTAATTTCAAGTAATTTCTTAGTGAATTGTGAGGACTATAAATGAGAACTGAATATTTATAAGAAAACATTTTTTTTTTATCTTTTGAAGTGTATGTAGAATTCCTTGTGGTATATTTATTGAAAAAAATAGTCCAATTCTCCATGTGTCTTGCTATACGCAATGAAATGATTTCACAAGAGGAATCTGTTTCTCTACACAATGACTCAAAGATAGATTTTTTTTATCTGCTTTGGCTAATAGAGTATGGTGAAAGTGATGATATCCCAGTATCAAAATTGGGCCTAATGGCCTTCATTGCTTTCTGTCTTCTTTTTTTCTTGTGGATTCCTACCTGATCTATACTGTCAGAGGAAACATATGGAGCAGATACAATTCAGTCTAGCTGTCCCAGCTGAAAACCCAGAAATAGGAAAGAGCTTTGCAAAGATGAGCAAAGCTTCAGTGCTAATAGGCCCATGTGTGAGTGAGAACCAACTAGAAACACGGTCCATCAAGCTCATATGCTTGTGTGTAAAATTACATATGCTTATTGTTAAGCCACTCAATTTTGAGGTGGCATTGTTATATAGCACTACTGTGGCATTATATTTCTACAGCATCACTTCCTCTCCTTCACATACAAGGTATATCACTTCTGGAGTTAGCATTGATTTTCAAACACCAGAAAAAGGACATTCACAAAGACCACTAGTCATGCAAAATCCAAAGCAAAAAATATGGCCTAGAGTGCTTACGTGAGCGACCATGAGGCATCAAAATATAGTTGTTTATCGAACAGATATAGATAGAGATCTAGGTTCCAATCTAAACATCAGCATTTACATACCTCCTCTATTAGTGTAGGTCAAGTGGCCCTTCTGCTCACTCCTGAAATAGAACCTGATTGCTCTTGTTGCTGTTGCTTCTCCTGACTAAACAGAAACAGCTCTATGCACATTTTTCAAAAAGAAACTGATGTTTAAATGACTCATGTTAGATTTTAGATTTTACCAATATAGATCATTGATCGTAAAGCCAAAAGGACATTTTGTCTACCCCTTGTTAACTTTTGGATACCAATGCAAAGAGAAAGGTATGAGTGAAAGACATGAGGCTTCAGCATAAAGATATGAGTGAAAGACACAGTCTTGTGTTATATTTGACAAAAGAAATTGTCAAAATATACGATTTTTGAAAGGTCTGTACTCCATACGAATGTGGAATGTCATTAAAAGTTAGCCAAACTAGAAAAACACATCTGTAAGTCATCAGAAAAAAAAAAGGTACAACACATATACAAAAAGAAATTGCTTTTTCTCTTATAATAACTCAAAATGATCAATAATACTTTCTATTCTGTGTAGATACATAAGTATCATTCATTTGTATTGAAGCAGCAAGCAATGCTTTAGAAGAATGCATGAAATAAACACACTATATTTTTTAGATGTTGTGAATGGGAAATGATTGTGTATCATTCTAATTTCCACAGAGTAAGTTTCAACTGTTCAATGTGATGTACAGCTTTTACTGAAATTCACAGACACCTAGATAGATGATGTGTGTAAGAATGTATGAGGAGCCAAAAGCCTAGCACTGCAAGGAAAGAAGGCTGCCATTTTTGTCCCTTAAAACTTCTAGTTGTTCAGGGTCAATGCACTGAAACTTAGAAAGAATAAGAATTGGAAACAAATTGTATCTGAATCATACCTTCCTCTAATATAAGAAGTCAGCAGAGACTGAGAATGAAAGTAAAAGGGAACCAAAGGTATCACGATAGTTGAAAGTTAAGGTACAAAGGATTTGTTGGACTTCTGCTAGGACCCAAAATTTTCTAGTGATTCTAAACTGATCAAATGACCTCATATTCTCTCTTTCTTACTATCTCCCTCCCTTTTCCCTTTCCTTTCCTTTCCTTTATCTGGAGTTTAACTAGGAGAGAGGCATTTTCATCCATACTACGTGCTCAGGTCCCGCCAAAATTGTTTAGATCAGGAAGGTCAAAGAATCAAAAAACATTCTTTCAAAACATTTGCCAAGATGTTATTAATCTCTAATTGACCCTCAATTTTTGTGTACTACAGCACTTTCATGGTATGATGAGTTCCTGGACTCCATGCCCTTATAAGAATTCAGCATACAGGAAGAAACTTCCCACACAGCTGGCAAGCATCCAACACAAAAATAGGTCTTCTGGGGCACCCAAATAAAGTCTCAGAAGAGAGCTATTACTTTGTCTTAGGAAATTCCAAACTTAAAACTGCCTTTTTTGCCTATCTTTTTTGTTGTGACATTGTTGAGAAACTAGATGTCAGCAAACTCTGGCTATTTTGGTTACCTTGTTCTGAGTAAAAGCATGTTTATTCAAGAGTGTAGAATTCATTACTTTCTATTTGCTAATATACAACACATACATGTAATTCACATCTTACCTCATTTTAGTGATCTCCTTATAATAATTGTGACTATTTTTTCTCTCAGATAATTGAATTGGAAGTGAAATGTCAAATATATATTAATGTCAAAGTCTACCTTTTCTAGATGCAGATTACATATATTGAACACTAAAGTAGTAGAGTATGATGCCTGCTAAAGGCAAAAGAAATGAGTTAATAAAGCTAATTTTATGCCTTATACCTATTCCTTGTGTTTGTAAAAGAAAATTAAATATATATCCTAAAAAATATACCAAACCAACTGGTCATGGAGTCAAAAGCTCTAGAACTTACTTTCATAGAATTAATGAGGCAGAACCATCTCTTCTTTCACAAACCCCCCTTTGACTTCAACAAATGTACAAACTTTGACTTGGCCAAAATAAAAGGGTTTGAAAGTATAAAAGTCTGTCCTACACTACCAAAGAAATGTTTGTATCAAACCATTCATTCAGTGATATGAAATTCAGTTCCATGTATTCGACACCTGAGTGTTTACTTGAAACAGGTGACAGATGTATTAGGAAGAGCACAGGCTTGTGACTGATTCCTGGCTTTAATTCTCAAAGTTCTGAATTCTTCAGCAAGTTTTTCAGTGTCTCAGAGTCTCATTTACTTAGAGGAGAATCTCAATCTCAAGATTTAAACTTATGAGTATGTGTTATGTAACTAGCATATCTGAATAATCCATACAAGTTGATTGGAACTCAATAAGGAATCAATAAATGCCTAGTCCCCTCCTTCGCTAATCAGAAATTCCTAAGTAGAAACTGTAAGAAGTCTATCTAAAGTAATGCCGCTATCCAGAAACACATGGAAAATCTAGAAATCTAAAACTAAATTTGATGGCAAAAAAATTAGGGAAATGAGATGCAGATAAACAACAAGATTTTCTGTGCCTAGTTTAAAAAAAAAAAAAAATGACTGTCATTTAGAGGAAGAACCATAAAAAATGCTACTTGAGAAGGGAAATGTGATCTCAGAAAAGTGTCTTAAAATCAGTGCCTAACAAAACTGTCTTTCCTTTATTATAATTTCTTCTGTTATATATTCAAATATTTAATCTCAGATCTATAACTATCTTAAGAACAAAAAATTATATACAAATTTACTGAATACATTACTATCTACAACAATACAAGACTTACAAAAAATATTTTATTCTGGAAATTATAGTGAAACTCAAAATGTGTCTTTGCCTGTTTTTAAACTTTTAACATTATTATTTTTTCAATTTTGGATGTTAAATTTATGAGTCATTCAGTTTACACTAAAATATAAAACATATTTTTTTCCTTCTAACTTTGATAGTGTTCTTTTTTCAGATGATTTTGAACATCTAGAAGTATACTAAATGAGAAGATGCTAACTGAAACTATTTAGAAAATGAATTAATTCTCATATAATTGTGGATCAGAATAGATGTATCCAGTAATGTATATAATTATGAGAGGAGTATATTATATCATGCATCTCTTGTGTATCTACTCTTAGATATATGACAAATATCTAAAAATATAATTTTGTAAACTATAAAACTTATGTTTAAAAGGAACATAATTTTAAATCATCATGAACAAGAGTATTACACTCACCATAATATTTCAAAATATTAATAAAGAATATAAACTACCTTAAAAAGGACATTGAAAAGGACTTTAATTTTTATTAATGTTTTGAACTCAGAACTCATTTGAGCACAGAACTGTGAGACATGTTTTTCAGGTTTCTCACCCTAGTTGATAAAAACCAATTTAGCTGCATTTGCAAGAACAAATTCGATAATAATACTATATTGATTTAGGGTTTTTGTTTGAAATAGAATCCTACTGAGTTAGCTTATCACAAAAAGAAAGTTCATTTAAATATTACTTCTAAGACCCTCGAGCAGGGTAAATCCTAACATCAGGAATTAATTAGAACCAGAACTAAAAGAACATCAAGATTCTTTCTCCCCCATCTCTGTTCCCAGTAAATCTCTGGGCACTTTAACTGTCCTGTCTCTGAAGAACACTTTTATGTTCTACATAGCTAGGCACAACTGACCCCAGCTTGTCCAAGTTTACTTCTCTTCCATTCCATTGATACATTAGACTATGTTTTGAATATCTTTGTTCTTCTAATTTCCAAAATAGAGAACTGTATTGGCCCTGGATGATGGGTCTATCCTGGACTAGTCTGTATTCTCCCACCTTATTTTTGTGCTTGGAGATTCCAGAGCTACTGGTGATGCTTGTGAGAGGGATTAGAACTGGGAAGTTTCCTGAATACCCAGCCAAGCCAACCAGAAAAAGTACAAGTAGGCACTGGTGATGCAGAGAAAAGCAGATATTTTGCAGCAGTGGCCCAGTCAGGAAAAGGAGAATTCAGAACAGCAGAACCAGTGGCAGAGGGAGAAAGGAAAGGAAAAGGAAGGAAAGGGTAGGAAAGGAAAGAGGAAAAAGGAAAAAGGAGAGGAAGAATGATTACAGAACATCAGCCTCTCACTTGTGCATTTCAGCCAAACCTTTTTTCAGTGTAGTAAAGAAAACCAGTGTGATAAGCTCTGCTCTTCATGAGTCTATCAAAGTGAATACTGGCCTAGAATATGGCATCCTTATTATAAAAAAAAAATAAATCAAATGATTTTCTTTTACAAATTTTCACAATAGCATAGATTTTTTCTCATCATAAGCCTGGTAAAAAATTAGGTGGAAGAAAATTAATTTCTCATAGATTACCTCTCCCAAATTGTGAATACAACAGACTGGTTAAAAATTGGCCACATAGAATTTGCTTGATATGTTTTCAATGTAGATCTCAAATGGTGTTAGAATAGAATTCTCAGCATACCATTAGCATAACTTTCATTTCCCTGTGGGCTTCCAGCTGAAAATAAACTCCAGTCAGTTTCCTTATCTCTGTTCCCAATAGAAGAGAAAAGATAGCTAATCTTTCAGTACAATTAGGTATAGAGAAAAGATCAAGGGTTTTTCTAAAAGAACCAGATACCTCCTGCCAGAAATTTTATCTTCAAGGGTTATCAGGAGTTGTCTAAAGTCTTTCCCCAAATATAAGAATTAGAGGACTCTCTGGGATGCTTTTGAGGAGACATAACTGGAGTGGCCTGACAATAGGATAAGTTGTGAAAAACAGTATTGGTCCTGCCACAATTACCCTGAATTAAGAAAAGATAAATGCAATGTGTGAATGTGTGTTAAATAGCATTGCTTCATTTTCCCACTGAAGATTAGCCAGGCTTAATGTAGGCTATGTCCTGAGGGGTAAGTGAAATTAACCACTAGTTTTTAGTCCAATTAACCTAGAACAGTGCCTCCCATAATACAGCATGCATCCCAGTCACTACAAAGACTGATAAAAACAGAGCTTGCTGGGTGCCACTCCATGTTTTCTGATTCTAACAAATTCCCAAGTGAAAATGATGACGCTTGGTGCTGGATCCACACTTTGAGAATAATTATAATAAAACCAAGATGCTATTGAGTGGTTCAAATACTAAAAGATTTGTCTTTCAAGATTCATAGTATATGCTACTTCCATCATGTGGCAAAGCCAAATAATAATTATAAAAACAATAATAACAATGATAACAGAATAAGGAAACTCTTTATGTAACTACAGATGAAGACTGAAGTCTATTGCTTTTACACTAAGGTTGGTAATGGCCTATTATTTTAATAGGCACACCTTTTTTGAAGAGCTCTAAAAGCATAAGTTTAACATCTCTAATACAAAAATACAAACGATATACAGAATTATTCATTTGCATAATATATTATTCCTTATAAATTATATTGCAAATCACAATTCAAACTTCAAGCAGAGAACTTGCTAAAAATCAGATTCTTGGTGTGTATCCCCAAATGTTAATTATGTGAGTCATAACTGGGCCTCAGAATCTATTTGTTTAATAGGCAATCATGTGACTCCTGTGTAGGGAGCTAGCAGACTACATTCTGGGATATATTGCTTCTAGATGACACTGTGAGTTAGAAAGAGTCTGATTATTCTTCTGTTTTGGTTATTCTTCTGTTTCACTAATGCGGAAATACAGTCAGAGAAATAATGCATTATTCAATGTCCCTAAGTTGGTAAGTGTTAGTTTCAGAACTCAAACTGAAGTCTTTTGACTTTGAGCTTCATGCCTCTACTCACCATATTGCATTATGTTTTGGGTTTTTTTGAAATGGATTTTTTATTTTCATTTTTGGGGGCTTAAACAGGTAATGTGCAGTCCCCTGAGATTTAGAATTGCAAAGTGCTAAGGCACTGTATGACTGTAACTTCATTTTCAAAAATCTTGTTTTAATGTTCTTTTATCCAATTTTAGTTCTACTCTATTCAGAAATCCTAATCTCATACCATCTTTTTTATCTTTTCTCATTACCATATCACATTATCTTAAAAATATGGATGAAACTAGTATTCATTAAAGTTCAAGGGTATAAAGAAATTTAACTAATATTGATACAGTAGCATTATTTATTTGTCGCTACTTTGTCGATATAATTTACTATTTTGGAATCCCAGACACCAATGGTCTTCCCAATAGGTTTGCAATCCAAGAAGGAAAGAGCATTTTAAGTTCATACAGAATGTAATTGATTCTGTCTATACAATGCTGAATAAAACAGCATGAGGAAACACATGCTTAAGCAAAGTCTTAACACTAAAAGAACTTACTAAAATAGCATGAAACTTGAACTGTTTTCTATCTGCTCTGCTTAGAAAAACTTTTAAGTTATATGAAATATATCTGATAAAATGCCAGTGGGAAGTACTAAATTTACTTAATAAATACATACCACTTCTATCAAACTACGAAGGGGGGAGGGGGCTTGCAAGATTTCCAGAGTTTTCACCAGTTCTGTATTTATGATTTGAAATATATTTATTTCATCATATAAAATGTTTGGAAAATACTGTCATGTTATTCTGATATGACATATTAAGTTTCACATGGAATTAATTCCAAATTTTAGTCCATTTGATCTCTTGACTCTTAAGAAAAAGGTTGATCTACATTTAACCCTACTCAGAAATAAACCTTCTATTTTCTTTTCAGCAGCTCAGAGTTCAATGTCATGCATATTCATTCATATACTAGAACTTTTGTTAACAATTGAAACTATGAGTGCAAGAGGAACACTTTCCAGCCCTCACCAAGGATCTGGGGTGGATCAAAAAGAGCTGTTAAATGATGATTAAACTCTTACATCCCTGTAAGCTCCCTCTGACTGGCTAATGGGAAAAAGCTGGTGAAAAACATTTCTCTCTGTTGTCAAGCCAGCATTATATATTATGAACACTGTTTCAACTGGACTTCTTAGCAGTTTCATAAAAGAAAGCCATTAGGATTTTTTTTTCTATATGCCTTAGTTTATGTGCTGCTTAATTGTAATGGAATAGTAAGAGTTTCCTTCTGGCTTGCTCAATGATTTCCCTCTTCTTGAATTTCTATTTTCCATATGTGTTTAATATGTCAAACAATCATAGGTAAGAACAGAAAACTATATTCACTACATGCAAAGAAAAAAATTATGTGCAGACTCAAATCGATATCCATGGCTTGCACACTATCTGTGAATTTTGTGCTTCCCAACTCTAAGCAGACAAACTGGATATGCTTTAATCAGTTTTGTTTTCATAGACTTTAGAACCCCTTTTTTAATTAGCATAATGAACAAATAGCTTCTTCCATCTCATCCTTGTCTCCAAAAAGAGTCATTAAAATGATTGCATTTATCTTGTTAAAGAGGAACTTTCATTCCACCCTAACCCTGATTTAGTTTCATAAAGCTGAGCACTTTAGGAAGTAGAAACACTTAAAAAATGCCCAGGTTTTGAACTTTAGTCTAAATCCTTTTGTGAGCTAAAAGAATTTTCCTTACTAAGCAATGTAGTGAGTCTATATAAAAACCTCTATGGAATAAAATGTCAGTTTATAAATCCTCTGGCTTTCTAGTTTATGTGAAGCTCTTAGTCTTTCTGTTTCCATCTAACAGTAAGATTGTTACCTCCTGAGGTAAGTTGAATGGAATAAATTACTCGAAAACATTTCCTAGAATAAAACCATGGTTTTAGTGTTGTCATAGTCTGTAATCACAGAGTGATTAAAACTGTCCATCCCTATCTTTATCACAGTTACTAGAATACTGTCTTGTTTTTACTGTCAACACTCAACATCTACGAATGCAAGTTCTTGTTGATACTATACCTTATAGTCATAGGACTCAAGATTCTGGCACTGTTCACTGATATTTCTCGCTTAACAAATGGCCTAAAAAAATCACTCTAATAATAACTTGTATTTTAACTCTAATTAGGCAAAATTGTTTTTCTATCTATTCTGGTAGTATGGCCTAATTCAACTTCTTAATTTGATATATTAAGGCTATTGTACATAGCAAGAGAATTATCATAACATATTAATTCTTTCCTTCCATTACTGATATGAATAAAGGGTTAACCATTAACCAAATATTTGTAATAAAGAAAATTCAGGATTTTAAAGACTATTTCTAATTGTTCCGCTCTAAAATTTAATTCACACAAGTTATTTTTTAAGTTATTTACTTTTAAAAATGTGGTAATATATAGTTTATCCACATACAAAGTTGATCAGCAAAGGTAAAAGAGATAACTTTAGTAGCTATGTACATTTGTTTTTTCTTGCTAACAGCTAGTTTTTCTTAGTCATGATACATTTTTGAAAATAAGTTTTCTAGTTTCTAGAGTTTCATGTGAGTTTACTATAACATTAGAAATAGACTGTCTTTTTAGTTTCACAAATTATATTTTCTTAGGGTGTGTTAATAAAATCATATAACCTGGCTAGTAAACCTTCAGCTTACGTAGTCAATTCAACTTAATAAACATTTATGTTTAGACCATTATACTAATGATGTAAAGAATCCCAATGTGTAAAAAGTATGATCCTAATTTTAAGCCATTTATAATCTTGGAAATAATTAGAAATGTCTCACTCTAATGATAACCATAATGAGCAACAGTTAGAGACTGTTAATTTGAATAACCACAAAATCACCTGATACACAATTGTCTATGTCATGTCCAAAATTCAGAAAGTTACTCTGAAAAGGGCCTTCATGAATTACATATGAATAATATATAGGCTTACAGATTTTACTTCATTATAAGAAATGGAAAGAGGAAGATTTTTCTCACCCTATGTTGAGAATGTTTCCACTTATCTTGCTCAGTATCCCCATTCAACGTCCCTTATAACAAGTCTTCTTAACATGGAGATCTTTTAAAGGCCTGACACATTTAGGGGTGCCTGGGTGGTTCAGTCAGTTAAGCGTCCGACTTTGGCTCAGGTCATGATCTTACTGTTCGTGAGTTCGAGCCTTGCGTCAGGCTCTGTGCTGACAGCTCAGAGCCTGGAGCCTGCTTCGGATTCTGTGTCTCCCTCTCTCTCTGCCCCTCCCCTGCTCATGTTCACTCTCTCTCTCCCTCTCTCTCAAAAATAAATAAACATAAAAAAAAAAAAAAAAAGAATGGATACATTTCCGTATACTGAATAGACACAATTTTGAAAGCCAATATGCTTTCCTTTATCTTTCTGGGCTTGAGGTAGGGGAGGTTAATTATTAAAAATTAAAATTACTTTTAAGTGACTTTTTAATTATTTTAGTCTGAAGCAGTGATCTTAAAATAAGACCTATAGATGGTCACTGAGATTCTTTCAGGAGGTCTATGAGGTCAAAACTATTTTTATAACACTACTAAGATGACATTTGCCTTTTTTATTATGCTGACTTTTTATTGCTATTACCAAAGCAACAGTGGTTTAATAGGGCAGAGATTAAGGTAAGTTAAGTGAGACACTCGCCCTGCGTGCAAAATTTAAGGGAACACCAAAAAGATCAGTCATCGACAATATTTAGTGCAGTATTTTAAAAATCAAAATTTATGCAAAAATACATGATGCAAAAAATTAATTTTAAATAAAGAACAATGCCATGCTAAGCAACACTGAGGTCTGAGTAAAAAAAATTCAATATTTCAGTATTTTTAAACTACATTAAAATTCTGGAAAAAGTAATAATTAAAAATACATTAAAACATATATAAACATATGCATATACAATTAAAATATATAAAATATACATGAAACACACAAGAACACAAACATAATCCATTTTGTGTCAGGCTCCAATATAGCATGTCAAGGCACTGGTAACTAAAATTGCTGTATGTCTTACCATGAATCAAGACAGTGGCACAAAATTGTATTAGTAGCCATTGCATTCTTCACCATAAGGTACTTGTAGCAAAAAGAAAAACTTTTATTACACATTAATTTCTTTAATAAGGCAGAGTAAACCTTGGTTCTTGAATGTTTTTAATGTTTTTTAATATTCTGTACATTAAATTGGAAGTATGCATAAAGTGCTGCATACCACACTACCATTGCTGTATTCAAGGGATAAAAAGTTTTGCAATTGTTTGAGTTGTAAGCTGAACTAGCCACTTTTCTCATTAAATTCTATTTTAACTCAAATGGGTGGCTAACCAAAAAACTAGAATTATTCAGAGCTGGTATTTGGCACAAAGTTTGTTGAAGATAAATGAAATGAGACAGTCACATCAAGAAGACAAAAAAATGACATGATTGTTTCCCAGTGACACAATTTGAGCCTTCATACAGATAGCATTTTGGAAAAAATTTTATCTGAAAAGAGATTTGTAATAGATTGCATCAAAATTTGGAAAGGTTGTGTGTCAACAAGCTAATATTTTCTGAAGGACAGATTTAAATAATCTGCTCAAAGTGTAAGACAGACCAATTAATTTTAAGTAAACGAGTAAAAGTCTATTTATATGTCTTCAGATTCCATATTGTAACTAGTCTTTGAAAGATGACTACTTAGACAATTGGGATATTGTATCAAAGAAAAATTTCCATGATTATCCAAAAAGGTTATTAACATCCCTTCCCTTTTCCAGTTACACATCTGCAAAAGGCTACAATTTTTATCACGTACTTCAGCCAAAACAAAATATTTCAATAGGCTGAATGTAAAAGCAAATAGAATCTAGCTGTTCTCTATAAAACAAGACATGGAAGAACTTTGTAAAATCCAGGCTGTCTTATATGTTTCTGAAACTATGGTTACATTTCACAAAATATGCAACACATTTAAGTTACCATGTGATGGTTTGTTATTATATTTAAAGAAATCAATTAAAATATTTTTAAATTTTTTCAATGCTATTTTTTAATATAAATTAAATATTTATCTACCCATGGCCATTGGCAAAACAGACTTGCATAGCCAGAGCATTGGAGTCATGAGGACTTGATGTAAGATTTATGTAGAAAAGTTGGTAGAATAAAGTTTACAAAGAGATCATTACAATATGCTAAAAAATTTAATTTCTTAAATAAAAAAGTGACATATTCAGAAATTTCAGGAATGTAATTCTCTTGGCCTCCTGGAACACTGAAAGGAAGAAACTGGAAGCAAGAAAATAAATGACTTGCAAAAATCGAAGTGAGGGATCATTGAAACCCAGACCAAGTCAGTGTCAGCAATGAAAGAAAGCAGGATTATATCCAAGGGATATTTAGGAGACAAAGTCTTCAGAAATAATTAACGCCGAATTGTGTAGTTAATGAGGAAGAAAAGGGTTTGGTGAAGAGTTTCAAATTGGGTAGATGGAGATTACGTCATCTCAAATGTAAAACACAAGATGTGGTCATGTTTTGGTGACGAAATAAAGTAAGCTTTGGGTACGATGAACTTGGAAAGACTATAAGATATCATAAAAGTAGAGCAGGCAAATATATTTCTTTCTGATAGCCCTAGAGGAGATCTAGATTTGGAAGCAAGCAATTAGGAGTCATTAGGATAAAGCAGTAGTCACATGCATGGAAGTGATTAAGATTACCAAAGGGAAATTTGTAGATTAAGAAGAGACTGACGTTAAAACGCCACACGTTACCAACATATTTGCTCTTTAAAAAGAAAAACAATAATGTTCTCACTATGAAATGCCAGAACTGATTTTCACATAGTCCAAAGAGTATGCACTCAAAACTCTGCAATATGAGACAAACTTTTACAAATCACTCTAATTCCTATTCAAGGGAAAGGTTTTTTGTTTGTTTGTTTTGTTTTCATAGTGGGCCAAAATAAACTTTGCTAAGCAAAATTTTATGATTCATTTGAAAAAAAATTAACACAAAATTTTCCTCATTTTGTTCTTGGTTTCTTTTTTGTTCATTTTTTAAACACTGTTTCTTTTTTTTTTTTTTTTTTTTTTTTTTAGTTTGTTTATTTTTGAGAGAGAGAGAGACAGAATCCGAGTGGGTTAGGAGCAGAGAGAGGAGACACAGAATCTGAAGAAGGCTCCAGGCTCTGAGCTGTCAGAACAGAGCCTGACAAGAGGCTCAAACTCAGGAGCTGTGAGATCATGACGCTCAACCGACTGAGCCACCCAGGCACCCCTTTTTGTTTCTTTGTTTTTTAAACCCTGTTTCTTCTTTTGTTTCAGCACTAGGGACACACAAATGGACTTCAGCTACAGTTGACACGAGCAGTTCTCTGAAGCCTGTTACTGTGTACTTTCTGCCCAGAATCTTCTGTGGTTAGTTTTCAACATAATGCTTTTGTTTAATGAAGTTTGAGAACCGCTACTCTGGATAGTCACTGTTGTACTTTTACTCACAGACATTCTATTTACATTTTAATACTCTGTGAGTAGGCTTGGTATAGATTTGAACCACTGGTTTATAAGCTTCTCCTCTGTGACTTCTACCATATTTTTAAACTTATTTCGGTTTATATGTCTTTTGACTGCCTCAATAAGATATGATCCCACTCTAACATGTTTTATTCATTCTTTTAAGTTGGTTTCCCTTAGAAAATGGAATCTGAGATGTATATATATTCATTTATGTGGTTTATTAGAGAGTGCTCTCAGAACTATTCCTGTATGGGAAGAAAAAAACAGGTTTGAGTAGAAAGAGAAATTGAAACATAGTAAAGTTAAGACCTCAGCCCATTCCATGAGATGCAAAGGAACTAGGAGAGACTTGCAGTTGTTTCAAACAGAAGCAACAGGAGTGGTCATTTGTCCCCCCACATGGCTAGCCACTAGATTAGGGAAACTCCCAGGAAGAGAAGAATCTCGAGCAAGACAGCCATTAGCAGCAAAAGTCAATTCCTAGAGAGGGAATATGCTGTGAATTATGCTAAAAACCCTAATAGTAGCTAAAAATGAGCACCTTGGTCCTAAAAGCAGCGTCTGAATGGATAATGACATTACTACAGCATTAACAGCAAAAGCTGATTCATCTTCACCGAACACACTTATTCATTTATGAAAGTATTTTTCAAGAAGTTCCTTTCTAAAGTTCTGGGTAAGACAAGGAAAAAAATGTAAATATGTAAAGAGGGGAAAGTTTTTAGAAAATAAAAGAGATTTTAGAGAAAATAAGCCTGGAAGAAAAAGACTCACAGAAGTTATAAAGCCTAGCTGAACTCTTGCTTTGCCCATCTTGAAGGCAGTGTGTACTTTTTTATCAGTTAAAGTGTTAAAAATTCTTAAGAGTTTGTAGTAATTTTTGAAAAAACACTGGAAAATCAAAAATATTGCAAATAATAACTTTTCAGGGGGAAGAGTTATTTAAAATCTGACTTTATTCCAAATGAGTACACTGAAAGTAATGTTTGCAACTACAAAAGCTGCTGGCTGCTCCGAATACAGAGGATGCTTTTTCGGGAGTGCTGTGTTTCACAGTATTTACTGCTTTCCAAGATTTGACAAGTCTGCTTCATTTAAGCTTTGGTTACTAAATTTAAGTGAGGTCTTTTATTCGTTCAGTAAATCAATAAACATAATGTAAGTTCTATGAGTAAAGCTCTGCATTGGGTTATGGTGATATTAATGTGCTACTGACAGACACAGGCCACAAAGTCCCTGCCTCAATTGCAGTGATTGAGTCCCCTCACTCAATTGCAGTGATTCCCAAACTATCAGGGGCTGATATTTTTGTATGACACAGTGAAAGTGTATTACCAGTGAAATGAAATCGAAATACATGGCCAAAATTCTTTATCATTACATCCATCATATGTAAGATTACTCTGTCATATTGCCAAAAGAGTTTCTAAACACTTTCAATTTCTTTACTTATTTCATCTCAGATTAGTAAGAATTTGTGGTCTGGCAACAGGCCATGGATTACAATCAGAGTGAGACTATTTTATGAAATATCCCATATTTCAACACAGATGAGGATCCTGACCAATACACTTCCACTTACAATAGAATATGTTCAGTGCATTGAATAAAGACCTAATCCAGAGATTTGCACCCAAAGGAATCTGCCTGGAGGAAGTAATAGCTAATGCCAATGCTAAAGTTTACATGGGATTAGGAAAAAAATATAAATTATCTGGCAGTAACAAAAGATGGAAATTTCTGGTTAGAAAAGAAAAACTTATGCGGATATCCAGATGAGACAGAAATTGAAGGAATTAGCAAGATCAAATTCATAAAGACTCTCACTGGCCCTGTTTTGGAGTTTGAATTTGTCATTAGGTCAAAGGAGAACTTTAATGATGGAGTGACATGATTTATGGCTATTCACTGGAAATAACTGGAATGGTATATAGCATTTATAGGGAACACTGTGTTTCTGTTTTGACCAACAAAACGGATGATAGTTCCAATGATTGGAATAGAAAATTCAAAAGTAATCCATTCGGGGAAGGAAGATGATGAGTTTAAACAGGCTGAATTAGAATCACCTCAGGAATATCCAAGTTGAGTTGTATAAAATTCAGCCTAAAGTATATAACCCTTAAGAGATATTTTAACTAGAGTTACATCTACAAATTTTATCAATTTAAATGGGCTAAGAAGATATTACCAAGGAAGAGTATATACAGTGAAAAGAGAAAGGCGTCTGAGAAGACAAAAAGTTGGACAAAGACCATTCAAAGTACTGGAACTTTCTACTTGAAAGGAACACATTTTCTACACAGTACCTAAGTAAAATATTTCCAGTATACAGAAAATAAACACTTAAAAATTTTATGAAAATGCATATGACTATCTTAGGATAGAATCCATAAACTGGAGGTACACTAACTTTCTGGAAAAAAGTAGCAAAATAACAAGACTTTAGCCTTGATTACATTAAGAAAAGGAGTCTAGGAAACTCTATTGCTATTGCCTCTTTTGACATGATTTCAAAATAAAGCATCTGTTTTTAAACCAATGATTTTCAAGGAGAAAAGAAAGTTGTGTTCAGTGGGGACTTGTCAAAATCACTTGGGGATTTTCAAACACAACATGCTTACAACTGATTCCCCACACTCCAGGCACCCACAAACCATCAATTTCTGACATGATAACTCCAAAATGTATGTTGTAGTAATACTGGACTCATTTTCTTTATGTAATAATATCTTTGAAATAGCAATTTGATTCAGCATGAACATCTATTATTTATTTATTTCATATTATTTGTCCTTAGCACCAGGGATATGAGAAGAGTAAAAAAAAAAATATTCATAGAAGTCGCAAAAGAGAGAGAGAGAGACAGAGAGAGAGAGACAGAGAGAGAGAGAGAGAGAGAGAGACAAAAATAACACACAAAAATCTGATTTAAAAATGGGCAGAGAAACTGAACAGAGACTTTTTTCAATGAAAATATACAAATGGCCAACAGGTACCTCTTCACCAACAGGTGAAAAGATGCTCAATATCACTAATTATCAAGGAGATACAACTCAGAACCACAATGAGACATCAGGCCAAACTTGTTAGAAAGGCTATTATGAAAAAGACACAAGATGACAAATGCTGGCAAGGATGTGGAGAAAAGGGAACTGCACTGCTGGTGAGAATATAAATTGGAGCAGCCACTGTGGAAAACAGTGAGGAGGTATCTCAAGAAATAAGAAATTAAAATAGCATATGATCAGTAATCCCACTTCTAGTTATATATTAAAAGGAAATAAAATCAGTATCTTAAACAGATATCTGCATCCCATGTTCACTGTGGCATTATTCACAATAGTTACCACATGGAAACAACCTAAGTAAGTGTTCACAGACAGATGAATAAAAGAAAAATGATAGATACATATGTGATAACACACACACCCACAGAGCAATATTATTCAGTCATAAAAAAGGAAACCTGGATTTGTGATATGATGGATGAAACTTAATTATGCTAAATGAAATGAGACAAAGAGAAGGACTTATACTATACAATTTCACTCCTATGTAGAAACCCTAAAAACACCAAACTCATAGAAATGGAGAATAAATTAGTAGTTACAGGGGCTGAGGACTGGAAGAAATAGGCAGATATAAGTCAAGGGTACAAACTTTCAGTTATAGGATGAGTAAGTTCTAGGGATCTAATGCACAGCATGGTGATTATAGTTAACAATACAGCATTGTTTAATTAAAAGCTGCTAAGAGAGTAGATCTTAAATCTATTCACACACAAAAAAAAAAATGGTAACTCAGTGAGGGGATTAGTATGTTAGGTAAACATACTGTGGTTATCATTTTGAAATATACACATACATCAAACTATCAGGCTGCACACCTTAACCTGTGTTATATGACAGTCTATCTCAATACAGCTAGGGAAAAAAAGAAACACTGAAGAAGGAACTTCTTTTTTCGTTTGCAATGTACTTGTTTTAGAAACAGAAAGATGCATGCATTGGAGCATAATATAAATATTAACTTTGGGAGAAATGATAATATGCTATTACTGGAGTGGTAGAGTAAGATGATGAATCAGAAGATTAGTTGTTTCTAGTTGTGATTCTGCCTCTCAATAGTTTTGTGATCTTGAACAAGTTTCTTAGAGTCTTGGAGTTCCAGGTTTCTTACATGTTAAAAAAAGAGTTTTTGGACTGTTTTACTTTTTTTTTTTAGAAGAACCAAGTAAGAATAAATTACACAGATTTCTAGATTCCACTTCAGAGTTACTAAGTATTTTCCATGATTGAGGCTCCCTAAAAAATTGTTTTAGGTGATACCTATATAGTCAATCCTGTAACCGTCCATTTGACCATCATCTGGACACATCTGGAGTAACTGACCACTGAAATCATGTATACTTAAGTTAGGAAACAAATTCAACCTCCTGGAATTTGAAAACGGTTATATAATTATATAAAATCCACCCTCTGCTTTATAATTGTGTTTCTAACTTTCTATACTATTCTCTAAAGATTGTGTTATTTTATAGCTACATTTTTTTTCTATTCCCTTTTTAAGTTTTAATTTTTATAAGTCAAGATACCTTTTTATATATTCATTAGCCATTTCCATTCTCTTCAATCACTACTCATATTCATGTGTCTTGCCCTTTTAAAAAATATTGTTTGTCTATTTCTTTTTGTTTTACAAAACCTCTTTTTATAAATTAGGGATATTCTTGTTTCAAATTTTTACTAAATTCTAGTCAGTTAACATACAGTATAATATTGGCTTCAGGAGAATTTAGTGATTCATCACTTACATGTTACCCCAGTGCTCATCACAGCAAGTGCCCTCCTTAATGCTCATCACCCATTTAGCCCCTTCCCTCCAGCAATGCTCACTTATTTCTCTACAGTTAAAAGTCTCTTATGGTTTACCTGCCTCTTTTATCCCCCTTCCCCTATGTTCACATATTTTGTTTCTTACATTCCACATATGCGTGAAATCATATGGTATTTGTCTTTCTCTGACTGACTTCTTTCGCTTAGCATAATATACTCTAGCACCATTCACCTCAATGAAAATGTCAAGGTTTCATTCTTTTTGATGGCTGAGTAATAGTCCATTGTGTATACAGGTATGTATTTCGGTATGTGTACATACATACATATACACTGCATCTTCTTCATCCATTCATCAGTCGATGGACATTTCAGCTCTTTCTATAATTTAGCTATTGTTGATAATGCTGTATAAAACTAAATTTGTAATGAGTAAACCAAATAGCCCATAAGGTTGTATATAAACCAAACCTAACTAAATCAATTACTTTCCATTCTAATAACAAAGTAAAATTTTGTACAAATAACCTTTAATTACAAACTTTGGTAATACAGTATCTATATAATATATTGATATATTATATATAATATATAATTATATTATACTATATAATATATATAGTATATAGTATATAGTATTAGTATATAATATATAGTATATAGTATATATAATTATATTATATTATATATTTAATAATACACAGTCTGTATATATACAGAAAATGTATTCATCTCTTTCCAAGAAAAGGTGGCATCTTCTCATGGGTAATAATCTTATAAATTTTTCTACCTACTCTTTTAGCCATTCAAATCAGCCAATCCTTCTTTGGTTTACAGAAAATCTATTATACATAAAGCATTGTGCTAATGGTTTTATCAATGATAGTTCCCACCTTTTAAAAAGAACCATCATGGGTGTACCTGGGTGGCTCCGTCAGTTGAGCATCCAACTCTTGATTTCAGCTCAGGTCATGATCCCAGGGTCATGGGATCAAGGCCTCCATCAGGCTCCATGCTGAGCAGAAAGCCTGTTTAAGATTCTGTCTTTCTTTCCCTCTGCCCCTCTCCCCTGCTCACGCTCTCTGTCTCTCTAATATGAAAATTAAAATGAGTAAAAATAAATAAAATAAAATAAAAATGAATAAAAAGATCATCATGAATACAAAGTTTTTCTCAAACTAAATGTTAACCATGAATTTGGGAAAAAAATGCTATTTATGGACCCACAGGGAAATATGTGCCAATAAATATATTGCCTGGACAGGCACTATTCTAAGCACAAACTTTTAAGCATTTAATTTACAATGGAAACATCAATTCATTCACTCCACAAGAAATTATCTAATTTGGGAAGAAATTATTATCATAGATTTCCTTCCTTTTATTTCTTGGCCTTGGTGTAGAATTTTATCAAAGAAAATTAAGGACATGTGTACATGTAATGTGCATGTAAGTGAATGAGAAAAAGGAAAAGTGATACTCTGAGTATATATCTGGCTGACATGTGTGTGCTCTAAATCTTGTTCACAAACCATGTAAAACCACTAGGAATGCTTTTGGAATATTCAACAATTCTATGAATGATTAGCATCTCTTTTTCATTGAAGAAACATGATAACATCTCTTTTATGAACTCTAATTCAAAACAAGGGTAGAGTCAAGCCAATTTTTAGAAATACATCAATTCTCTAATGTGTCATGATGTTTGAACAAAAAGATTTTGGACTGAGCAGGAAGATGCATTCAATATTTTAAAGGGGAAACTTTAGACAGTTTTCTATGATTTTTTTTCATGCAATGGGAGAAAATGGTAACAGTGCTATATACAATGAAAATAGTGAAAAATGCTGGAGTCTGCTCTACATGCCGTATATGATGTAAAAGAGTACACATTTGTTATCCCATTTCATCTTAACAGCAATTCTAGGACGTGGATCCTATTGTTACTCCCCAAAGAAGAGGAAATGGAAATTTAGAGAGATAAGGTGACAATTAGGAATCTGAAGAAATCATATTTGAATCTAATAAGCAATCCAGATCATTTATCCATTATATCAATTAACTTCTATCTACAGAAATGCATGTTTATTAGCAGAAGTTCATAGGGGATCCTCCAATGTCTATGCTTTGCCACTAAAAATTGTAAGTCAGTGTCATCTAATAGACACAGGTATCAGTGTAGTCACATTTTTCTCTCCAGGAAGAAAAATGCTCAATCAATAATATTAATATATAAGAATTAAATTTAAAGTGCCAGGATATGCTGACAACAGGAGCATTGAAGTATGTTCTCTTATTTTGTTTCATTACTTGGTTTGTTAGTTTTGTCTTTGAGTAGTGATTTTAATGGCATAATGCCAGCCTGGAGTAACAAGTTCTCTTAGCAGGGGGATACTGAGGTAAACACTCAAGTCCTTTGTGGTGTTGTTTGTTTGTTTGTTTTTTGTAGAAAACATGGCACAAAACTCTCTGTAGATTTGTTTTTATGTACAAATAACCAGTACACTATTAAATAAATGATTGAGATCTACATAAATTTTAAAAGTATATATTATGAATGCATTTTTTTAAAGTTTACTTTAGATTCTAAGAAATCTCCTGTGACTCTTGTATTCATAAAAATTTTGTCTTGAGTTGGCTATGGTTTTCAATTGCTGCTATTCTTGATTATAATTATAGATTAGTGTTATTTTGCCTTCACAATCAGCACTTTAATTTGTTGTAGGTTTGGGTAATTATAAAGTGATGCATATTTCCATTAACAACCTTTTTAGAAGCATAATTTTTTTTAAACGGGCTTTTAAGAAGTGTATGCATTGTGGTTCAAATATGAATGATTCACACCTCTATTGCTAAAAGAAATGCAATTATAATTTTAAAACAGCACATTTGTACAGTGACACTCCATTGGAAAACAGTAGAGCAGACATGGCAGAAGGTCCTCTTGAGGCAACTTCATTAAAAACTATTTGAGAATAACCTAAAAGCAAAAACTGTTTTGACTGCCTGTTCTTAAAAAAATTAAAGACCGAATATGTCAAACTTACCCTAATTTAATTTATATGTTTAAATGTATACATATTTCTTTCCAAAAAAGATATGAAAGAATGTACATACATAATAAATCTGGTCTAACATAATTTCAGTGTGATATTAAAAGCAAAGAAAGAAAATGTTCTAACCATACTTAATACGATTATAATTACCAATTAGTCTTGAGAATGCACCTTGATTTTGAAAAGGATATTAAGAGCCATGTGTTGTCCAGGAATTGAGATTTTTTTCAATTAGGGTTCGCTTGTAAAGTCTATCGATCTTATAGACAGTTAACATTTTAAATAATGATTTATGTGGTATAAAATTTATACCTCAGTATAAAAATTATTCCTCAACAATTAGAAATAGACAAAACTTCCTTAAAAACTATAAATGTTTTCCCAGTGTTCCTGTCAAGAGACAGTTGAGTATTTTATAGCAGTTGTGAGAGAAATAGTTGAGATGTTTCAAATTAAGGATTTCATACTTAAGAGATCAATTACGATAAATTCTTAGTTGAAAATTATATATTGTAGTAATTTTTATAAGTTTACTTATTTTGAGAGAGAGAGAGAGAGCACGAGTAGGGAAGGGGTAGAGAGAGAGGAGAGAGGGAATCCCATGCAGGCTCCCGCTGTCAGCACTGAACCCAGTGTGACGCTTGAACCCATGAACCATGAGATGGTGACCTGAGCTGAGCTGACATCAAGAGTTGGAGGCTTAACCAACTGAACCACCTAGGATCCCCCTGTTGTAGTAATTTTAATTTGCTTGATTAATTGCAAAGTTATACTATAGAAAATTGTATATCTTGTTAATTTGGGTTTTTCAGTAAATGGTCATATATTTTTCTAGTTTTCTTTTACCTATTTGAGGTTCAATTACTTTTATATTTAAATCTATGAAATTTACATATTAATACTTTTTGTTATATTTGTTATTAATATTTCAAATGTGCCATTAATTTTATACGTAAACTTGTGTAAAAGCAACTGAACTTAATCTTTGAAATTTCTTCCATTGCTTTTGTGTTCAGATAACCTTCTTTCATCTAATGGTAAGTTAAATACTTCCTTTCATTTTTTTTTAACTACTAATTTCTTCTGAACCAATGTGACCTGCACTGAAAATCACACAACCACCATTGTGTCTGGACATAGATCAATCAGAATAAACATGAACAATAGGTTGAAAAAGCTCCAGAAGAATGCTGCTCCTGCCATATGGTCATTCATCCTTCCATTGTTAGTTAGGAAAAAGGTCTTCAGGGCTGTCTGGAGGCAGAATCCTCCTCAAAGGGCTTAAGGAAGAGTCTATAAAACCACCTGCATGAAAAGATTCAGCTATTTTGACCATATGATAATACTGGTGCTCTTCAGCAGACAATCAACACTGGATGAGAGGCGAAGTTCTAACTGGATCTGTACTTTCCATACAGCAAAAGATTCTTCACATCAAATAATCTGATCAAATATCCATTTTTCTTTTGGTTCTAATTAATGAAGGAGAAATTCAGTTTATCCTAGTATTAGTCCCTAAGGATCCTATTATTGTTGTTACTGCTATTTTGTGTGTATTTGTTTTCTGGTTTCCGTTGGTTTGTTTTCCCTATGCCCAGGCAAATTGGTATATTTTGGGGATATTAATATTACAGAAAAATTCTGTTAGAGCAAGATGATAGATTGTTTTGCTACAATTGCAGGCTCTTCTCATTCCTTAAAAAAAAAAATAGAAAAAATGATAGACAACTTTTAAAGCTTTAAATTTCCTCTGTCCTAAGGATTAGCCCAATCTTGATTATACCACTGAGGGAGGGAAGTTTAGGCAATGAGCCAACCAAAGTAGAATTTTATTAGTATCTATCTACCACTTAAATGAGACAAGATGTTGAGACAGTTACAGGATTTCCTAAGCTTAGTCTTTGCATCTGGAAAATAAGTATAATAAGTTTTAAAGTATTATTGTAAATATATTGGTATGGGGGTGTGTGTATCATTTATTTAGTGCCAATTCTAATCCATTCTACTCCCAAGGGTAGGCACTGTATATATTGTATAATGTATGTATGTGTATGCACACATACATTGCATTCTATACACATTGTATATACAGTATATATAACATATATATACTCTATTATATATAGATTAGAATTTTGACTAATTAAATGATAACTACTATTGTTTTTTATTAAAAACCTCACCTTCCCTTAATTAGGATTACAGGTTAGATAAGTCCCTTAAATTTTAGCATGGGCCAAAAGATGGCAGGATGAAGGTAGGATTAACTTCTTCATAAGATGTTTACTATTGTACCCAGTTGCACCCTAATTTCCTCAACGCTCTACCAGCAATGTCTGAAATAACATGATAGTTGAGGAAAGAAGAAGATGTCACTGTCTTGAAAGAGGCCTATCATTAAATCAGCATTTACTTTCCTCCATGGATTTCCCTTACAATCCTCAAAATAAGACTTCATTGGAAGAGATTATACCTTCCCTGAATAAACCTAATTAAAGGGGGGAGGGTTAGCTATTAAAAGTTTTACAGTAATCAATGAACTTTAGGACACTGGTTGTTTGAAAATTGCAGAGCATTTTCCAGAATTCCTTTTGGAAAGAAAGGTTGGTAACAGTATGACTAATTTTCCTAAAAACCAGCATATATTCATAGATCATTTTATTGAGAATATCTTTTAGACACTTTAAACACTGGAAATGAGAATATCTAGTATGGTAGGTAGTTCATGATACCAGCTGCAGCATTTACAAATACCTCTCTGCTTATCACTGCACTGAAAATCCAGATTTCTATCATGTGGTAATATGTAAGTATGTAAAACTATATACTACAATCATTAGATATATGTTACCTATGTTCTTACGCACTGAGACATTTCTCTTGATTAGGTCTTGTTTTTACTTTCTTCAAAGTCTGTATTATAACATCACCTTTATACCATGATACTGAGTTTTGAATATCCATTACATACATCCCTTGAAGGAAATTCTGCCATATGGAGCTCAAGACTTTTGGACCCAATTCCCATTTGAGCATTATATTTGAGCATCACTGGCTGTAGTGAAAGATGCCAAAGTTGACCAGGCAGTGCTGTGTCAAAGCAAAAATAAAAGGAACAAATGGAACACTAGAGTATATGCTCCGAAAAGATTGAGAATGATTATTTTTCAATGCTTTCCTAGAGACTTTACAAATTTGCTACTTTTTAGAATATTTTTATGTTGGCTCTTATATTCAAACTATTTTACAGGTTTAACATTTTACATTAACAGGTTTAACTATTTTACAGGTATTTTACAGGTTTAACTTTTTCTAGTTTAACTAGTTGTCTTTGTCTAAGGTAATTATATAAACAAACTATTATCTTTTAAATTCTTTGTTTTTCCTCTAGGATAGTTTTTGAAAGTTGTTTTGCTTTAACTTCTCTATGTCACAAAATTTTAATTTTCTTTCTCAATTCCCCATTGATGAATTGCTGAAGATTTCCCCAAATTTATGTAAGTGAACACTAGGGCTTATTACCAAATTATTAATTCCTTATTAATTTTTATCTAAAAGACATTAATGTCATATGCACCCAATAAATTCCAAAAACAATCCTAAACTGTATTCCTAGTTGTTTAGTAGATATCCACAGTACACAAATCCCATCTATATTTCTAATCTAATTACACATTTTATAATCATGACCCATCTTTCTCTCAAAATTATCCAGGTGTCTTAATTTTTATTTCTTATGATCACATAGTCAGTTTCAGGAACAGTATATATTTCCAGATAAAACTGAGTTATTTAGGGTACTATCAATTTTCACAGAAAGATCATTCTGAAACTTAAGTGATTAACCTTACTGTCATTTAAAATCTATTACAGGAGAGATAATATAATCCCTTGTATAATCTTTAACATAATACTATATGGGGAGAGGAAGTGAAAGAATATAAATACATGTTGATAACTTGATGTTAATGGTGGATGATGGGACAGTAAGGTTCTGTACACTCTTTTCTCTTTTATATGTTTGAATACTGTCATCACTAAAAAATAACAAAGCAAAAGTTATCGAAATGAAAGGGAGTTTATAAAAAATAAACATAAACACCACAAATACAAAAAACCTCAAGAGCAATGAAAATATTTGTAAACTCTGGATACACTACTACAGGATCCTCCATACTAAATCTGTGGATTATAAGTATCTGAAGTATGCTTGTCAAAGATGGTTTCAAGCATCATAAAGACTGTTATACTAAAAGCTGCTGCAAAAATTAACACATTTAAATTATACAATCCATTTATTACATCATTCATTTGGCAACTATGTATGGCATCAAATATTATCGTATCTGCATGTGTTCTGGGAAAGGGAAGAGATAGGAAGTAGGAACAGGTATGAAATTAATGTAAGAATGATAGTGTCACAACTTAGCAAAATAAGAGTTAAGATTTATTGGTTTTGAAGTTAGGAAATATATGACACATTGAGCATGAAGATAATCTTAGCTCAGGGTCTCAGAATAATTCATTATTAATTAGAACTCAATGTAAATATGAGCTCCTTAAAACGTTCTTTACCAATAAGCTTTTATAAGTAGTAGTTACATATTATTTGTAATTTCAGTCTTTTTTTTTTAACATTTTACTTGGTTTGGTTAAATAGTTTTCTTCTCTGACCTACCCCACATGGAAAAGGGCTTTACTGAAGTAAATGAGACTTTTCTGTCAAAGACCTCCTCAACCTAAAATACCAACACACTTATAACCGTTACATTTTTTTCTACCAAGCATTAAATAGTGGGTCTGTCTTACTAAATGAACAAACCATTTAAGTAGTAACATTTAAGCGGTTTTTACTTAAGTATGCTAATGATTTTTCGTTTGGCTTTTTCTTTTTTTATTCAAATTGTGTGGTTCTCTTCTGGTTGAATATTTTAAAGTAATCTCTAGACATGTGATCAAAGATCTCCATAAAAGGGAACTGATTTGTTTCAGAAGCTTATTTTTCATTTCTCTTAAAGGAACCTCAGGGCTTCAGAAAACCATATGGATTTTAAATAGCCACAAGAGAAAGATTCAAAAGTTATAAAGGAGTCCGGGGATGATCTTCTCTGGGGAGAGGGTCTCAACAAACAGTATTGATTCTCATGTTTCAATGATGTACTCTGCCTCAAGGCAGAGGGCTGAACCAGATGACTGTGCAAGGTTCATCTCGGCCCTCTGGTTGTAAAAATACAGAAAATAGCCTTGATTGAATAGCCTTAATCAAATAATTTTTCTCCCCCAGCCCAGCCTGTCTCTCTCTCTCTCTCAAAAATACTAAATTTATATTTGATACATAATGTTTTACAGTTCACATATTTGTACTTTTTGTGGTATAACTTTTTATTTCAATGCTTTTAAAACATGAGGAGCTAAGTGTCTTGACTCAATTATTGAAAGATTTCCTGGATAAAATGCACATATATAATGCTATAGTTCCAAACTACACTCAATTTTAAAACATATTATTCCAAAAGTTTATGAACTTAGCAGTAAAACTGTCTTTTTGATGATACTCTTGCTTTGAATAAAGAAAAAAATTGTAATTCTTAGGAACTCAGCATTACTCTCATTCAACCAACATTTTATTCTTTCAAGCTAGCCAACAATTGTTTTACCTCATTTTCTTTCTTTTTTACTTTATTGGGGAAGAAAATCAGTCTACCCATTGAATTATCTTTACAAGCAGGCAAAAATAAGGCACTTGCTTCTGGATTCACTTTGAGCCTTTCCTTCAATCCATGTAAATTTTCACACCCAAATTCTTATAAGTCATTTGTTACGCATTTTTCATTTTTAATGATAAGAAATAGTACTTTTTCTTGACATATTTTCTGAAATGTTAAAATGCAACGCAGCTTAAATCTAAAAAGGCAATAACAACAGGAAGAGTTTCAAGTGTTTTCCACTAAAAGAAATGAAAATGGTGAAGTGGATGGTTGATCTGCTCAATTGGAAAGCAGAACTCAAGAGAAAGCCGATTTTTATAAGGATCCTCCTGCTCTTTATCTCATTGCTGCCGACAATTGGCCAACGTAGGTTATATAAAGTATTTGTCATTTAAAACATGGGTCTTAACTCACAGGCTTGTTGCCTAATTATAGGGTTAGTGAAATATTTTAGTGAAAAAAGCTCAAAACTTATAGTTGGATGACCAAATTTAAATAATACTCCTACCACTGACTAGGTCAGTACCTTTAACCAACTCTGCTTATTATATTTAGAATTCATTCACAAACACATATCATGTGCCATATTCAATGTTATCCCCAGCAAGGCCCAGTCAAAGCCCTTAAGCAACTCGCAAGATAGGCAAGTTAGCTACACCAACTAACTATAATGTTATGGTTAAAAAAATAACACCCACTGGAATCAAGGATGGGTCAGAGAGCACTTCAGTTATGTGATGGTCATTTTCTCTCATTGAAAATAGAAAAAATCACAGTTCCCTGGAAAAATTCCCAGAATTATTATGGGAGTAAGAATGAGAATGTAATTGTATATAAAAGCCCAGTGTTAACTAAACAGCACTGTCCATGTATGAGGATATTAATGACTCTTATTTAAGAGTAAGGATTATTTAGGGGCACCTGGGTGGCTGAGTCGATTAAGCATTCGACTTCAGCTCAGGTCATGATCTCATGACTCATGAGTTCCAGCCCCATGTCAGGCTCTGTGCTGACAGCTCAGAGCCTGGAGCCTGCTTTGGATTCTGTGTCTCCCTCCCTCTGCCCCTCCCCCTCTGCTTGCTCTGTCTCTCTCTCAAAAATAAACATTTAAAAAATAATAAATAAAAGAGTATGGACTATTTAACTTTTAAGATAAAAGGATGAATATGGTTCACCTAGCATGAACTTTTACCTCTGTTTCCATACTGTAAAGGCTAAATGGAAGGACAGTCAAACTAATAAGTATAATGCTTCTGACTAAAAATCTGGGATTGAGAAGCAAAGAAAGACCTGAAGAACACTGCAAAAAACATACTTCATAAAAGAGGCTCATGTTTCAGGGGGAGGAAATGCATTAAAAGTGATAGGAATTCCTGAAGAATTTCTTTTTTCTAGATCTAACTCTTCTCAAATAGATACAGAAAATTCCACTTCTGTTAGCTTTAGGCAAGACCAGTTGTGTTTCCTTAGGTGACAATACTGGGTTATTGGATTAAATGTCCCAGCTCCACAATGACCCTTGTTTTGACTGGATGGTGAGAACTACCTCCAGGTAAAAAGAGTAAACAAATCAAATTAGTACCCCTCATTTTCAGTCTACTATAGACTGACTCTGGTCGAGCTGTCATAGGAGTTTTAGGGAGGCAGGGCAAGGGACAAAACACAGCTAGTGGAGGGGCCAATAAATGTTAACTTCTTTCCACTTACATGTAACAGGATGAAATTTGCAAAATAAAATAAAAATAACTTAGGTAGAAAAATAATGTGCACTTTCCAGGACATTCCATGAGCATTTAGAATGACAAAATGAAGCCAAATGTTCACAAAGTCCAACTGCTTTCAAAGTAGAGTTTAATTCACTAATAGGAAGACCTTCTTCAACAACTGCTTGTTGAATCTCCAGTAGAAAGGATCAACACTCAGGTGAGTGCTATGGATGTTGACAGTAGGATTTTAGCATTCTGTGTCACTTAGGCATTTATATCACTATATGAACCTTTCAGGTCACCTAGCTGTCATCAGGAATTAATCAGAGGTCAAAGAGGGTATGAGTGTTTAGGTCCAAGGCAGAGCTAACTGGTTCCTGTTTTATCTAGAAAAAAAGCAATTCCCCAAAATCCAACTGGGCCAGACTGGGATATGGAGATAGCTGTCATATTTGCCTGGTTGGGTAAAGAAGGGTCGGGTCCAGCCAAATCTGAATTCTGAGTGACTGTGTATGGATACAAATTATTTCTCTCCAGTAACCAATGTATGTTGCTACTGTGTATTAATATAGGTGAGAATCTCCCCTCATGTAAAAAATTGGAACTCTGCAGAACATGAAAACAGAAAATTTGTAAGTTGATATAATAGAGTTGCTGGTGACCTTTGCTATGCCCCACCTGAATAATTACACTCTTCTTGGAAAATTAAAATAATAAGCAATTCAAAGCATACTGAGACATTTTTGGAATAACTGGACCAGAAAACAGTGTCAAAAATCATTTGCTAGAAGTTAGACAGTGTTCTTGCAGGAGTTCCTGAGCTCAGCATTTGTTTCACAACAATACACATTTCCCAACATGAAAAAAAAAAAAAAAAAAAAACAAAAACAGAAGTCATATAAAACTGATGATCTAATCCAGAAAATACATTCTAGTAACTTCAAGTCTGACATTCACAACCAGTACTTTTTAATTTACTTCACATGTCCTGGGCGCTCATCATTTGTTGAGTTCCAACAAAACAGTCAACACTTAACTTCAACATAGGATGGAATCGTATGGGAAGAGGTATTTGATTAGGAGTTATTTTCCTTCAAATCTGAAATTCCCTATCTGGATTGAACTTTTTACATTGTTCAATAATTATCATTATTATATCTGGAAGATTTGGGTATATAGAAATTATAGCTAAATACATGGAGTAAAGAGAAAATTACAGGAATGAGCAATGAAAAAATAGCTTTTATTCCTTTAGCAGTTTTCAGAAGTCTTATACTTTATCGAAAATAGGAAACGATTTTGGGATACACTTTTAAACTTTTTGCTGAAGCAAAAAGTATGTGTAATCAAATGCACATAAGTATAAACCCTGATGAATTTTTTGCAGATCAAATTTACCAGTTGTACCCAGCACACAGATAAAGAACCCACCTCAGATTCCCCTTACCCACCACCCCAACCAGTACCACTAGCCTGATTTCAATGCTATCAATTGATTTTGCTTGCTTTTGTACTTTGTTTCAATGGAACAGTCCTCTTTTGTGTCTGACATCTTGTGTGAAATTCATTCATATTGTTGTTTGTTGTTTTAGATCATTTATTCTCATTGCTGGGTATTATTTATTCCATTCTCCAGATTAGTTGCATGGTGGTTTCCAGATTTTTTTTTTCTACTGGAATCAATGTTGTTAAGAAGATTCTGATCGATGTCTTTTGGTGAATATTTGGGCACACTTATGTTAGAAATCTACCTAGAAGTTGAACTGTTGTGTAACAAGGTAGATGCATGTTTAAATTTACAAGAAACGTCCCAAAAGTTCTGAGTGATTTTGCTGAGTTGCACTTCCATAGTGTAAGTTGTATCACATCCTCACCAATGCTGGATGCTATCTGTTTAAGTCTATTCTGCTAATGGTGCAGTGGTACCAACTGCATTTTTAATGTGCACCTCCATGATAAGTAATGAAGCTGAACACCTTTTCATAAGTTAATTAACCGCTTTGAGTTTTCTTTTGTGAATTGTCCAGTCAAGACTTTTGTCTAGTTTCTATTCAACTTTTTCTTAATGATTTGTATGACGTTTTTTCATAAACTGAATTTACGTTCTTTTGCCATTTCATTTCCATGATGGAGTACGTTAAAGAACGAAGTTCTGTTGTCTATTAGAGTCCAATCTATATACTTTTTCTGACTAGAGTTTTGTGACCAATTTAAGAAATATTTGCCTACTCCAGGACTAAGAAGCTGATTTCCACTAAATTTTTTAAGGTTCTAGTTTTCATATTCATATCTGAAATTTCACTGAAATGCATTTTTTTTAAACGATAAATTCCCCTTCTATTTAGTGTCTCAAGTTTATACAGACATACACATACACACAACACACACACACTCATATACTATACACGCACATTCATTTTCTTCACAAAAGCTGTTACAGTGAGGGGCGCCTGGGTGGCGCAGTCGGTTAAGCGTCCGACTTCAGCCAGGTCACGATCTCGCGGTCTGTGAGTTCGAGCCCCGCGTCAGGCTCTGGGCTGATGGCTCGGAGCCTGGAGCCTGTTTCCGATTCTGTGTCTCCCTCTCTCTCTCTGCCCCTCCCCCGTTCATGCTCTGTCTCTCTCTGTCCCAAAAATAAATAAAAAACGTTGAAAAAAAAATTTAAAAAAAAAAAAAAAAAAGCTGTTACAGTGAATCTCCATTTAATTTGTTTTTTAGTAAAATACACCTCTTCCTTTGGCATATGTGCGCTTTTGTTAGTTGTGCAATTTGCACAAATCCAGTATAAGTAAATAAGCATACTCTATCTCATGTCTATTTTAAGAAAAATCAATGAAATAGTCAACTCATTAAGAGTTACTATTAAATTGCACATAACATGAAACACAACATTGCCACAATCTCTTACAGTTTTCTATTAATTTAATTTAAAATTATTTAAAACTATTCATTTCAGCTAAGCTCATACCCTTTGACATGTAGAAATATTCAAACAATACTTAACAAAAGGCAACATTTGCAATTCTTAAATCAGCAAATATTTTCTATTACAAAGCAAAAGCATGTTGATGCTACCTTCAATACCTTAATAAAACTTGTTAAATAACTTAATATGTACTGTTAATTCTAATATCAGGATACTTACAAGATTAAAAACAAAGAATGGAGTAAATTTTGGTTAGTATAGCAACTGCTCTTCCTCTGAGAGAGATATTTTCTGCATTCATTATATTCCTATATGTTTATGTCTACAGGTACAGGTACGTGTACACACATATACAAACAAGCACACACACAAATATATTTATCAAGAACATTTTTTTTATTTATGTTTCTTAAGTACTCTCTATGCCCAACGTGGGTCTTGAACTCAGGACCGTGAGATGAAGAGTCACATGCTCTACTAACTGAGCCAGCCAGGCACCCCTTATTTTTTTTATTTATATGTGTGAATATATATGGCAATAAACATTCTACAATTTTTTTAATTCACTAAATCACACTTTTGCTATTACTACCCCTGGGAAGAGAGACATGAGATAAAGCAATCATAACAGAACTTATTCAAGCTTGATTAGTGTACTTCCGATAAAAGAGAAATTAAGAACTAATTTGTGAAACATCATTCTCCTTTAGTGTCATTACCTTTAATTTATTTCCTTTCTTTTTCCATCAAGAAAATGTCAAGTAGTCCTAATTATATGATACAAGAGAAATCCTAAACACTGACCACTAGAAATTGTGCTATTTCTCTACGCATAACTTTTATCAGGGGTCTTGTTCCTACATTTCCCTGTACAATAAGAGAGAAATAGAGATATGATGAGAGAGAGAGAGAGAGAGAGACTATATCTGTTCAAGAAGATGAGTCCGCAAAATAAGGAATACCTTATTTTGACTAAGAATTAAATGCATAGGTCAGAATAAGAAAAAAAGGTATTACTCTCTTCTCAGAAATAAGTACATTTTTTATATCTTCCTCCATCTATAAAATTCCTTGCTAATTTTGAATTCCACATTCCAAAGAATTCAGATTGCTTTACAATAGTCTATCTTTTAGCTTCTCTGATATCCTGTAAGGAGTAAAATGGTATGGTATAACAAAAACTTCGCTAAACTATTATTAATATTACATTATCTCTTTTACATTCCTGTACTTCAGAAGTTTAAAAATAACAACGAAATATTTAATGGGATCATAGAAGGCAGAATGGTAATTACTTTCAATATAATTTCTGTATATTCATGATGAGGATTAATATTAAAGCTTGCCCAATGTAGTATGGGGCCACCTAATGCCAGAATCATGTGCTAATCAGATCAATTTGTGGTCCTACTATCCTCCGCAGGACTTAACATTAGGTATCAGTCTCAGTTATGGCTGTGTTGCTCCCCATTGTTACTAGCACTGTGCCTGACAGGAACAAGATATTGACATATATTTACATTAGTGACCTTATTGGCAGCACTGAAGAATCTGGATGGATGTGCTCAAAGTCCCTATGCATCTCTACCCATGATTAGAACCAGCTCTTGTGAGATCAATTTGTGAAACAATTTGTGAAATCATTTCTATTGGTGCTGCAACTAATTACCACAAATTTAGTGGCTTAAAACAATGCAAATACATTCTCTTACAGTTCTGAAGTCTAGAAGTCCAGAATTAGTTTCATCCCAAGATAGGGAGCCATGAACCCTCTAAAGGTTTGAAGGAAAGATCTGTTTTCTTACCTTTTGCCATCTTGAACTACATTCCTTGTATTCCTTGACTTGTGGCACTTTCCCTCATCCTCAAAGCCAACAGCATTGTAACGTGTTTGAATCATCACATTGCCTTCTGTTTCTGTGTCATTCTTACTCTGTCTTCCAGGACATTCTTGACTGCATTAGGTCCCACCTGGATAATCTAGGCTAGTGTTCCCATCTGAAGACCCTTAACTATTTACATCTGCAAAATCTCTTTTGCTATATAATGAAAATTCATGGGTTCCAGGTATTTGGACCCAGGTATCTTTGAGGGCCAATATTCAGCAAGTCACTAGGACATAAATTACAATAATCACAAAATATTGATAAATAACATAATATTTACATGAATTAACTCCCTTTCACACTACTATAATATATTCCACTGCCTTTTTTTGTCAGTATGCTCTTTGACTGATTCTTCATATGACAACATTTTATATTTTTTTTCTATTTAGACAACAGAAATATGACTGGTTCTTTCCTCTAGCACAGTTAATCAAAACATGTTTTTATTATTCTTATTATCAACACTTGGGATGCCTGAAATATCTGATACCATACATATCTATATGCATGATCCAGGTTTGTACCTTATGAATTTTTGATATTCTATCAAAAATCACATGGAACATATACTTAAATACCCTGCAAGAAGGAAGTTATCTTTTGACTAGATGTTGATAAATTTGGTGTAAACCAAACTTTATACAACTGACGCTGGGAAGTTTTTTGTTCCATTTGGTTCTCCTCCCACTCTTCCCACACCAGGCACCACAGGACTCATCCATACCACAATGCCACCTAGCCCTTTGTGACTCCATACAATGCTGTGTAGTCAACACTATGAGCTGCAGAAGTATTTCTAGAACTCATCCCTACATTGGGCAGGTAACAATAATTTAGCCAGACATAAAAGAAATGTGAACCATATAATTATACCCTTTTAAATTCAAACTGAATATATTCCAACTTTCCCTTAGCTGGATCCAAAAAAAAAAAAAAAAAAAAAAAAGACTCAGGGTGCCATGGTGCCATCAGTGAGGCATGACACAGGGGAAGTGAAAATGAGGGGAAGTCAGAGTGGAAAGAAACAGTGGTTTTAAATAGTTATCGTTAAAATATCTTACTTCAACAAAATTTACAAAAACATACGGCTTTGCGACCCATTGCCAAGGCTCCCCGCTCCAGGGCCTGAGGCGGGGCCATGAAATGAAAAGCCATGCAGCTAAAGCTACTTGGCTTTATAGGAATTCTGCCTCCATTACCTTGTAAGAACTACTTTCTGCATACCACTTACAAATTAGTTAGTGAATTTGTTAGTAATAACAAATCAGCTTAAGTAACAAAAAAGCAAACAAACGCTCTTAAATGGTTTGAAGTCCTCATCATTTTCTACCTAACTGTGTGAATGTATTGCAATCTTACTCATATTAGCACATGTGTGAACTCCACTAAACTCAACTGCTGTCTACCTTTTGATTATTTTATGATCTTTTCAAGTGCATTTAGCTAGCCTCATTAATTTGAAATAACTGGAAAGAAAGTACTCCTTGAATTAGTAAGTTATATGAACTATGGAGTCTTTTCCAAAGAAGTATACATTTAGTGCTTCAAGTAGCTGCAGTAGCAGAAAAAGCTTAACAAATAAGCATAGAGCTCTTATTTGGGCATATTATACCATAGAGATGCAGAAGATTTTAAAAAAGCATATTCTCATTCTGTATTTGTTTTAGACACTTACAAATAGATTAAGTAAAAGATTATCCTTTTTTGTTGTTGATTAGATATATTTCCTCTGCAATACTTCATAATACTAATTAGTTTGACCAATCTGGATGAAAAATCCATGAACTTGACCAAAACCAAGCTTCTCTCCTTCCCAAAGGCCCCAGGTTTTGGCCCACACTTGAGCTAAAGCAAGCACTGGAACACAGATCAACTTTAAGAGACCCTTTTATAAAGATCAAAGAAAAATATTCCCTTTTTAGTAATTCAGTAACAGTACCTGCCTACCCAACTCAAACCACCGCCAGTTATTTCTAGCTTTATTTACTGTTCCAATCTTGTAGTTGGAATATTCTCCCTATTGTAATAATATTTTAAAATAAAGCCTTTCCTGCTTGCCTGTATATTTTACTTGGCAGCATGTTAAGTTGCCCATTAACTTTAAAAAATCCAAATTATCTTCGAGTCCATATGACTGTGAATTAAATACTAGTTAATTTCAAATTAATAAGATTTCATTTTCTTTATATCCTAAAACCTATTTATTTTATTGAGATACAATCAACATAACATAAAATTCACCAGTTTAACTATTTTTAAATGTACCTTTAATTGGCTTTTTGGATATTCATAATAATGTACAACCACCAACATTATCTAATTCCAGAATATTTTCATCATCCCCTAAACAGGCCCAACAGACCCAATATCCATAATCAGTCACTCCACATTCCCTTCTCCTTCCAGACCCTAGAACCATTCATCTCGTTTCTGTCTATACATACTTGCCTATTATAGGCATTCTATATAAATGGAATCATATAATATGCAGCCTTTTGTGTCTGACTTTTTACTTATATTTTCAGGGTTCATCCATGTTGTAGCATATATCAGTTATTTCAGTCCCTTCTATGGCAGAATAATACTCCACTTTATGAAATGCCATATATTGTTTACCCACTCCTTATCTGATGGGCATTTGGGTTGTTCTACCTTTTAGTTACCACAAAAAATGCTGATAAGAATATTAACATACAAGTTTTTGTCTGGAGATTGATTTTCAATTTAAGGTATTTTTTTAATTATCTTTGAGACAGAGAGAGAACATGAACAGGGGAGAGGTAAAGAAATAGAACCCCAAGCAGGCTCCACACTGTCAGTGCAGAACCTGATGCAGGGCTCGAACTCACAAACCTTGAGATCATTACCTGAGCCGAAATCAGGAGTTGGACATTTAACCGAATGAGCCACCCAGTGCCCCTGGACATTAATTTTCAATTTTCTTGGGCTTAAGGATGGGAGTGAAACTGCTAAGTCACATGGTGATTCTATGTTTAACTTTTTGAAGAAAGGCTAAACTGTTTTTCATAATCGCTGAATCATCTTCTGTAACCACCACTAATGTATGAATATCCAAATTTCCCCACATTTTTGCCAACATGTTTTCTTTTGTTTTCTATTTTTATTTGGTGTAGAATCTCACTGTTACTTTGATTTGCATTTCCTTAATGAATAATGATGTTGACCATAACTTTCTTGTGCTTACTGGCCATTTGTATATTCTCTATGGAGAAATGTCTATTCAAGTCTCTTGTCCATTTTTAAAATTGGGTTGTCTTTTTATCATTCAGGTGAAAGTATTTTTTATATATTCTCATTATTAGACCCTTAACAGATATATGATTTGCAAATATTTTGTCCTATTCTATGGGTTGATTTTTAACTTTTTTGATATCATACATTGATGTAATTTTTTAATGAAGTCTATTCTCTCTCTCTCTCTCTTTTTTTTTTTTTTTTTTTTTTTTTTTTTTTTTTTTTTTGCTGTTGCTCTGGCTTGTTTTTGGTATCATATCTAAAATCCCACTGCCATATCTAAAGTCATGAAAATTTACCATATCCCTATTTCATTCTTTTGTATGGGTAATTCATTTGTAGTTTTCCTACAATCCTGTGAATGGTCTTGGCCTCAAAAATCAACATACCAAGAACATATAGGTTTATTGCTGAACTTTCAAGTTTATTATATAATTCTATATGACTACCCTTATCCCAGGATCATATTACTTTGGACACTGAAGATCCGTAATAGTTTTGAAACTTGGAAGAGTCAGTTCTCTCTCCAACTTTGTTCTTTTTTCAAGATTGTTTCAACTATTCTGGGTCTCTTGCAATACCACATGAATTTTAGAATCAGTTTATCCATTTCTTCAAAAAATGCAGTTAGACGTTTGATAAGGATTGCATTGAACTGCATTGGGACATACTGTCTTAACAATATTACATTTTTGAATACATAAACCTGGTTGGAATTTCTATATACTTAGGTCATTTTTTAATTGCTGTCAATAATGTTTTGATTCTAGAGTATAAATCTTATACTTGGTTAAATTTATTTCAAATTAGCTTACTGTTTTTATCCTTTGTAATCTGAATTGTTTTATTAATTTGATTTTGAAATTGTTCTTTGCTAGTGTACTAAAATGCAATTGATTTTAGTATGTTGATCTTATATCTGTAACTCAACTAATTTTTTTATTTGTTATAACAAGTATACAGATTGGGAAGTAAGAAATAAACTGTCTTTGTTCACAGAAGATATGACTGTTGTGTACAATATCTGAGAGAACAGAAAAAAGTCTGCTACTACTAAGTGATTATAGTAAGGTAACAGGATACAAGGTTGATATAGAAAAGTCAACTGCTTTCCTATACACTAACACCTAGAAACTGAAATTTGAAATAAAAAACACAATGCCATTTAGATCAGCACACACTAAAATGAAGTACTTCAGAGTAAATCTCACAAACTATGCACAAGGTCTATCTAAGGAAAAAGACAAAATCTATTAAATGAATACATTAAAAACCTAAATAAATGGGGAGATATTCCATGTTCATGGAAAGAAAAACCCAATATTGTAAAGTCAGTTTTTCCCAACTTGATCTATGGATTCAATGAAGTTCCCTAAGTCCCAGAAAGTTATTTTACAGATATCTTCAAAGTGATTCTAAAGTTTACATGGGAGGCAGGGAAGGGCAAAAGACCCAAAATAATCAATACAATATTTGAAGAGAAAAATCATGTTGGAGGATGGACTCTACTCCAAGGCTTATTATAAAGCTACAACAATCAAGACAGTGTGGTACTGGTGAAAGAATAGAGAAACAGATGAATAGAACATAATAGGGAGTCCAGAAATAGACCCCCAGAAATATAGTGAATTTATTTTTGGACAAATGGTGCGGGAGCAACTGGACATTCACACACCAAAAAACGAATCAACACAGGCCTTACAACTTTCATAAAAGTTAACTCAAAATGGACCATCAACCTAAATGTAAAATGCAAAATTAGAAACCTTCTAGAAAAATACATAGGAAAAAGTTAGATGACCTTGGGAATGGTGGGGCCTTTTTAGACACAAAAAAGGCAGAAACCATGAAAGAAATAATTGATAATCTTGGCTTTATTAAAATTAAAAACTTCTGTTCTGTAAAAGATAATGTCAAGATACTGAGACAAAAAGCCACAGACTGGGAGAAATCATTTTCAAAAGACACATCTGATAAAGCACTATTATCCAAAACATACAAAGAACTCTTAAAACTCAAAAGTAAGAAAACAACCTGATTTTTACAAATAGGCCAAAGCCCTTAATAAACACCTCACCAAAGATGTCATATGGAGGGCAAAAAAGCATATAAAAACACAATGGAAGTTAAACAATGGGTCACTACTATTCACTTACTAGAATGGCCAAAATCCATGTTAAATGAGAACGGGAAAGTGGCCCCTTCCCTGAGTCATGTTCTCAGGAACACTCTGGAACTTCTCGATTTTGGCATTTTAATTAGAACTAAGTTGTAAAACAGGACTAATCACCTCCATCCTTGGGACAATCACAACTTATTTTCCCAGTCACTTTTGGGATCAGATTGACCACAACTGCTATCTCACCCACACAAATATGAAATCACTGTCATGTCCCTGAGAGATGGCTGCCCAAGACTGGGACAGAAGTTCATAACAATTACATATTTGTATATATTGCAAAATGATCACCACAATACAGGCCCCCAACTATGTGGCCAGGTGGAAGGAGGACCTGTACTAGAAACTGACCCAGAGAACAATCCTTTGGCTGGGCAGTTATGGGAGCCCATCAAGCGCATGCCTTGCAGGAACATCACAGAAAGAGGAGCACCAGACAAGGAGAACAATCCGGGGCACTCTTCCACAATAAGACCTCGCCTGCAGATACCATCCATATTATCCCCAATGCGAGGCCACTGCCTCTAACACCTGTCACCCAGCCCTGGCTCATGGAGCCCACCTACCTGCTGGAGATCCAGCGTCAGGGTCAAGTGGCTACTGGCTTCTAAGGTGTCCTGAAGGATGTGAGCCATATCTGCAAGGAGTCCCTGGTGGCAGGCACCCCCCATACTTGCCGTAAAGGCCTACTTTGCCTGCTAAGGAGTGCTTTGCTTCACCACTCACCTCACGTCCCACGCGGGCAGAGAAGCTTTCTTCCGAACATGTTTGACCGCTGCCAAATACTGCCCTGAGACCCCTTGTGCCTGTTTGACCACTAAACACTGCCCTGAGACCGCTGGCCAGGTCGGGGCGGCGTCAGAGGCGTGCAAACTGATGGACCCAAAGCAGCCCCGCAAACTTCCGGGGAAATTGTAGGCGGCCTTCCCGGCAGCCCCCGCGTCCGCGCACCCGAGGATCTGCCCTTGCAGCAAGCCCTAGCGTTCTCCTCGCTGTCCTCCTCCCTCTCCTCTCCCTCTCCTGGTTCTCCTATCAGAGCCGACTCTGGGTTGCCGTCAGGCCGAGCTTGACAGCTTATGTAGTCCCGCCCGGTGTCATTGCACAACATTAACACTTGAGGCCCTTTCTTTTGATATTGATTTTGAGGTTTCGGAAACAATGGAGATGCCCTGCAGCTGAGACTTATTTGACGGGCGGGAAGGGGGGAGGGGTTGGGACACCCAACACTTTTTTTTTCAATTATTCAAGAGGGAAACTCAAATGTCCCCCCAATTTTTTATAAATAAAAGCATTAAGAAATTAATCCAGTCTAGATTAAGGATAACAAAGTTATGATAATTTTGGAGTTGAAAGTTCAAAAACTGAAAACTTTTAAAATATATTGATGTTGGGGCATCTGGGTGGCTCAATCGGTTAAGTGTCCTACTCTTGGTTTAGGCTCAGGTCATGATCTCATGGTTTGTGAGTTTGAGCCCCACATCCGGCTGTGTGCTGACAGTGCAGAGCCTTCTTGGGGTCTATCTCACCCTCTCTCTGCCCCTCCCCAGCTCTCTCTGTCAATAAATAAATAAGCTTAAAAAAATTTTTTTAAATAATAAAATAAAAATAAAATATACTGATGTTTAGGGGCGCCTGGGATAGCTCAGTCAGTTAAGTGTCCAACTTTGACTCAGGTCACAATCTTACCACTGGTGAATTCCAGCCCCCTCTTAGGCTCTCTGCCGACAGCTCAGAGCCTGAAGCCTGTCTCACATTCTATGTGTTCCCCTCTTTCTCTGGCTCTCCCCTGCTCGCTCACTCTCTCTTTCTCTCAAAAATGAATTAAACATTAAAAATATATATATACATCGATGTTTGTAAGATAGAGATACTCGCTTTGTGATAAATGTTTAATTTCGTCATACTTTAAAAACATCACACTTTGTCTCATTTTTGCACAACTTTTTAAAACAATCTCATGGCAGTCCAGTGACATACAAAACAAGTAAAATGTACTATCTCTTTGACAAATTTAATTTAATTATGATAATATGACTAAATTATTTTCCTATTCCAAATCATATTAAACATCTGGTCTCATAACCTACGATTATAATTTGCTTCATTTTCAAGAACTCATTTTATCATGAAGGAAATGTAGATTATAGCCCTATAATACATTTGAAGTGTTAAATCCTAGTGTTTTGCAAGGCAACCTTGGGTAACATGGTCTGTTTTCTGCAAAGAGAAATGTTATGTTATGAATCACTAAAAATTTATGAAAAGACCTTGATTATTTTTCATTGTTTTTTTCTTTAAGTCACAGCATATTAAATTATCATTGCTTTCTCTAGTGTTTCAGTTTAATTTCTGTACTTGAATTTTATGTGTACAAAAGCATTAAAACTTCATATATGATCACAGGTTAAGAATGGTTACACTAAGGGGCGCCTGTGCAGCTCAGTCGGTTGGGCCTCTGACTTCTGCTCAGGTCATGATCTAAGGGCTTGTGAGTTTGAGCCCCACGTGGGACTCTGTGCTGACAGCTCACAGCCTGGGGCCTGCTTCAGATTCTGTGTCCCTCTCTCTCTCTGCCCCTCCCCTGCTCATGTTCTGTCTCTCTTTCTCTCAAGAATAAATAAACATTAAAAAAAAAAAAAAAAAGAATGGGGCACTAAATATTCTGAAGTCATTTACTATAGTTTTCCTTTAAAACCATGGCATGCTGAAAGGAAAATCTATGAAGCTACAAATTGGGGTGATAGAAGATTAGACACAGAAAATGCTCAGAAACAAATAGAATACCTAAAAAATAGTTACAATGCCTATATATTAAACCTATTCACATGCCAATTCTAAACATTCAAGATATTTTGAGGCCTAGAAACTCTCCTTTATGGAGTGAGTAAATGTTTAAAGTTTAAGTTAAGAATGTAATACTCAAGTGTAGAAATGACAGAAAACCTAATAGAAAATTCATCATATGCTCCTGAGATGTTTCCTTTTTCATTTCAAATATTTTGTCTTTTCTTGTTGTTAATATGTGCATTGCATTTGGTGCACTAATAAAATGTAGTTCTAGTATTTTGTTTTTATTACCATTATTTCAAGTATTATATTTCTATATTCTATTTGCAAATTAATTGTGTATCTGAAACACTTAATAACAGTTTGTCTGAGCCTATTTCTCATTTTCTTTAAATCACATTTCTGAATCTTATTTTAATTAAGAAATAATTTTATTGATTGCTACTTGTATCCAATGTAACAAACTACCAAACAAACATCAAGGCAGTACAAGCATAAAAAATAAACAGAAAGTTATTAACTCAAAAGGCAAAGAAAGACTCTAAAAATATGAAGGATGATCTCACAGCTCGTGAGTTCAAGCCCTGTGTCAGGCTGTGTGCTGACAGCTCAGAGCCTGGAGCCTGCTTCAGATTCTGTGTCTCCTCTCTCTCTCCCCCACCCCACTCACGCTCTGTCTCTCTCTGTCTATCTCTCAAAAATAATAAACATTTAGTTAAACATGTTTTAAATAAAAACATGAAGTTAAACAGAAAGGAAAGGATTTTTTTTAATCCTTTCTGAGGACCTTTACAGAAGTTGAAATAGTTGAAGAAAATAGTAGCTTTTGGCCATCCTTTGTGCAAACATCCAGATTCATGGCAAAACTGAAACTCAGTATATTTAGTCTATTACCTACTAGTTGCAAGTATGTCACTATCAGGAGAAACAATTTCTTTCTCACTTTGAGTTCTACAATGAAACTGGAATATATACACTTACCTACACAAACACATATACATGCACACAAAACTACATATACATATGTTAGATACACATACATGCAAAGAGTAATATTTACTTTAAAATGTAGTCTTGCACAATTATCTGTAGCTTTGAATATATAAGGTTTCCATATATTGCATATATAATAAAGTATAATATAAATTTAACTAATATAGCAAGTAAATGAAGTAATTGCTAGTGTTCAAAGCCCTAATTTCTAAGAAAAAATTTTAAAAAGCATTCCCTTTAATCCTGAATTTCAAAAGAACCTCCTGGTATCTTTGTCAAGTCTTTCCTTCCAGTGGGAAACAATTAATATTTTCTGACAAAATTTGTTCAACTACATTTGTTCAAATGTATCTGGTGTGAATTTGATGTGTGGGTACTTTGATGAAGGTTTTATGGCACAACATTACTCTCCTTGGTAGTGATTTTGACTTTTCAGTGAAATTGATCTTGGTGTTTGTCCCCATGAGAACACAATCATGCTTTCTTGCTGCTGCAATCAGTGCTTCGTGTTATTTCACAAAACATTCCTTAAAGGAATATATTCTTTCTACTTATGTATAGCGATTTTTTAATGTAGTAAATTTAAATTTTTGGATGCAATTTGAAAGATGAAATAATTTGTGCCAGACCTAACCTTCAATTCTAAGCAAGTTAAATGTAATCTACTCTTCAAATCAGAACATAAATTTAACTCTATGTGATATTTCTCTTTAAGTTCATATCTTAGTACACCATGTAATGACCTTAAGAGCATTCTTAGAAATTGCTTACCTGTGGGAATGCAAACTAGTGCAGCCGCTCTGGAAAACAGTGTGGAGGTTCCTCAAAAAATTAAAAATAGATCTACCCTATGACCCAGCAATAGCACTGCTAGGAATTTACCAAAGGGATACAGGAGTGCTGATGCATAGGGGCACTTGTACCCCAATGTTTATAGCAGCACTTTCAACAATAGCCAAATTATGCAAAGAGCCTAAATGTCCATCAATTGATGAATGGATAAAGAAACTGTGGTTTATAAACACAATGGAATACTACATGACAATGAGAAAGAATGAAATCTGGCCTTTTGTAGCAATGTGGATGGAACTGGAGAGTGTTATGCTAAGTGAAATAAGTCATATAGAGAAAGACAGATACCACATATTTTCGCTCTTATGTGGATCCTGAGAAACTTAACAGAAGACAATGGGGGAGGGGAAAGGAAAAAAAAAAGTTAGAGAGGGAGGGAGCCAAACCATAAAAGACTCTTAAAAACTGAAAACTATCTGAGGGTTGATGGGGGTGGGAGGGAGGGGGTGGGTGGGTGATGGGTATTGAGGAGGGCACCTGTTGGGATGAGAACTGGGTGTTGTATGGAAACCAATCTGACAATAAATTTCATATTAAAAAATAAATTTAAAAAATTTTAAAAATAAAAATAAATAAATAAAAGACTGCTTTTGAACTAAAAAAAGGAAAAAAAAAAAGAAATTGCTTACCTGAATCACAAATAAGTTACACACACAAACACGCACACACACATACACACACACCTTTTCTTTTTGCTATGATATACAGCTTTGAGCAACTAATTTAGTTGGATAAAAATCTGTTAATATTACCACATTATTTTATTAAGATGTTTGAATATTGTTTTAGATTTTTAGCAGACCTGTCATTCTTTTGGTTAAGATTTAATCACTTCCTAACATGGTAGATCAGACAGATTATTCCTCAAGTGATATGCACAGCAATGAGCTTCAGTATAGATCAAACTCTTCTGAGTGAAGGACAACAGCCTGCATGATCACAAAGTATCCTCAGATGCAAGCATATGTCAAGACCTAGAACATGTCTGTTCAAAATATGCCTGATCCAATCAAAGATGTCCTTTATATACTTTGGAACCTTAGTCAAAGTAGTTGGAATGGTGGGGTAGTACAGATTAAATAACGATATCAATTTATTTTTGCAAATGTTGATAGAATATTTAGTACATACAATTTACTATGTTTTGACCAAAAGAACACCTATCAAACTATGATCATTGATTGTATAGTGATTATTTTTCCTTTTCTATATATAAGCAGTTTCCTTAAAAATGACTGTCACTGGCGATTAATATCAAGCACGCTATTCTTTTTGTTGGTATTCAAGTTGTTTTTGTATCCATTTGCAAAGGCAAATTTTAGCATTAGCAAACCCATTATTTCCTTCCAAAAAAATTTACCTCCAAATGAAAATAATCACTAAGTTTCTCATCTCAAATGAAAACCAAAACGATGTCTCAAATGAAACCAGAATTTTAGAAAAGATTGGAAATATTTTGAAATGTTGAATTGAAATATGTAATCCCACAGTAATTTAACTGAAAAATATTTTCTTCAAATTTGTGTATCCCATATTATTGACAGGAAGTTTTGCTTCAAATAGTTCACCTGATGAGATGAAAAAAGTGTAAGCTCGATATTTTAAATCTAACAGTGTGTTCTCATATGCATAAAGCTACAGTAAATAAAATAGAGTAACTTACGATACGCATCAATAGTGAGAATTGTAATGATAGTTGTAAATGTCAAATGTAAATTTGAAGATTGAAAATAAATTTCCTACACAGAAATTTACTGAGCATTTGTCAACCATTAAAGCAATGTAAAATGTACAAATCTGGTAGAAAATAGCAAAAGAGAAGAGTATGTTATTTTCTTAAAGATTTTGATAGGATTATATGATCTTGTTATTAAATGTTCTTTTCCTCTTACCTTTTAATAGTTGATAGTTTTCAAACAAATTGTTTTAGCAAAGAAATGTTTGTGTTTCAAGCTTCAATAGCATTTCATATTCTGTTTGAAATTGAATATGGCAGCTTTGATAAACCCAAAAAAGAATTCTTAAGATTCTACTTTTAGAATCCTTAAGACATTTAAAGAATGAAGATCATGAGTAGTTACTTCTACTCTGAAAATGATTTTTATATTTGTTTTATTTTATTTTGAGAGAGAGAGAGTGAATGCACACGGGGGAGAGGCAGAGAGAGAGGGAGAGAGATCCCAAGCAGGCTCCATACTCTGTGCAGAGCTCAACATGGGGCTCAATCTCACAACCCTGAGATCATGACCTGAGCCAAAATCAAGAGTCAGTCACTTAACCCACTGAGCAACCCAGGCACCCCGACTCTGAAAGTGATTCTTATATTTATGGCACACTTGGAAATTTATATTGTGAGAAGCAAGAAAACATGACCAAACAGCATGTCTTATGAAATACAGGATCTTAGTTCTAGTACATAAAGTCAACTTTATTTTATTTTAAGGGGAGACTGTTTGGTTTTTGAGATGATCAAGGGAAAAGAAGATAAGCCTTCTGTATATCTGCGACCAAAAAAAAAAAAAAAACTACATTGAATTCAAATAAGTTTCTAATGTAGTTCCTTCATTCGACATTTCTGTATCATAGTCTAAAGAAATAGGATACTACTATGATCCTACTGTCATCTTTTTGTCTTGTAGTCACTAAACACTACTATTATGTCGGCCTCCTGCTAACCTATTATTTACTAACACTATTCCTTACACCCTCATGAAAATAAATGAAAAATCACCATAGACAAAATTGTGATGTCCTTAATAATTCACTTTGACTGAATACCTTTTCAATATTTATTATTCACATTTGTTAGGGAGATTAATGCATATTTATCCTGTGTCAACTGGGAATTTATGATTCTGTTAAAGAGATTAGCTACACAGTTATCATGTGTTAACTGGGTGACTACATTTTTTATACTATTCTTACTGGATTGTAGTGTACAAAGATTGTAGTATGTTTAAATACCAAATATGTGATCTTTGGCAAGTAATTTAACCATTCCTATAGATGAGTTTCCTTATTTATAAAATGGAAATAAACATAGTACCTTCCCACAAAGCTTAAGTAGATCAATATATATACATTAGTTAGTTCCTTTGTCATTAAACTAGTTAGAAATTCACTTTATAAATTAATTAATATGAGAAAATTTGACACCTAATAATGTCCTCTAGAAATTTTCAGGGTGATATAATGGAGACACATGGTTAAATCTCATTGAAAATTAGTACCCCTGTTTTAACATAAAGTCAACCTGGGAAATCAAAATGTTTATTACCTACAAATCTGAAATTTTTCTTAGGAATAGTAAACTACAAATTATTCCAAATATTCTACCATTGTAAAAAAGATAATTGTCCTTTATTTTCCTCAAATTTAAGTCAAGATTCATCTTCAACCTCTATATAAATAGAAAGAATATTTAGAACATACAAAATAATGTGTAATAATGTCAGATTGATTTTGCTCCTCGACAACTCACCTAAAATCTTCCTTTGCTGGTTATATATTATTCTTAATTCTGGGGTTTTTTTTAGGGTTGTCTTCCTAAGATAAGTGGCTTTGAAAGTTAGTGACAGATTGCTGCAGATGGAGAGGCAAATTACTGCCACACTGTTGTTATCTCTTAATTGACCAGTAATAGGGGCTATATCATCATGTTCCTAGACACACGGCTTCTTCTGTGACCAGAATATGGTTAGCAAATGCAGCAGTGCCTTTACATAGAAAATATCCAATTAACTTTTTCCATTTGATATTAGCCATAAATCCTCTCTTCTGTCTGAACACTTTTGTTTCAGTCCTATTCAGCAATATTGAGGTGTGGGAGGTTGGCCAGAAAGGATGACAAAAATAACTGAGAAGCCTGAATTCTTTGCTGAGATGGAACCAGGTACTTCAAGGCACCTGGGCTGCCTGATAATAGTTGTCTTCTACCCTGCATATTGGCTCAGTCTTCTTTCTAGATTTACAAAGCAAATAAAATTACTATTGGTTCTCATATGCAGTTGTGAGTCTAAACTTGTGGAAATGATAATCTCACTAAGGCTCAGCCTTTTCTTCTGCCTGTAGGCAGTCTCTTATCAATTTCTGGGACTTTACTCCTCAGGCCCATATGAAGGAGCATTTTTATTAAATTAGTTAAAAGATCCTTCACTGAGAGCTCTAGGAATATGGTTTTAAATTTCACATTCATGAAACTTTAATCTGTTTTTCCAAAATAGGACTGCAGTGATAGAATACTCATACAGAGACTAGCAAGCTTCCACATGGGAGTCTGTGTCTGAACTTGGTTTGTCAAACATTTACTTATAATTAACACAACTAATAATATTTAAATTGACAATTACAAGCTTATAATGATTTTTCATATTGGGAGGGAAGACTAGACAGAGGGTAAAGGTATAAATTATTAACAACCAGCAGTGGGAGATGTTTGCTATTTTGTGGTGGACAGCTGTGTTCAGACATGATTACTTAGTGGTCTTGTTTTTGTTTTGATCCACCATAGTCAGAGTAACCTTGTTTACTCTATCATAGATTTACCCCAATTCTTGACAGCAAAACAATCTGGAACAAGTCCCCAGTTTCTTAAGCCCTGCCTCAAATCATCTCTAACATACTCTTGCTGAGACTTCCCATGGTTCCCCAAGAAGTGTCTACTTTGTTGCAACAAATAATAAATCTATCTTGTTAAACTATAGGAGTGTTCAAGCTGGTCTTTGAGTAGAGGTGATTGGCATGCTATTATTTGGAACTTCATCTTTGTAATTATATACCAATATGCCACTACAACTTTTATCTCATCTAATAAGCAAACCTATGAATGAAATTATGGAAGACTAAATTCAGTAAGACATCATTTTTCTGTGAAAAAACGGTCATTGAGGCAATAAATGATCAGATTAATTCAAACTGCTTTTTTGAGATGTGCTTTAAATTGGTTCTGTACTCCCTTGGTCATATTGAGTTAAGCTCTAAGTGTCATGGTTTATAGAGAACTTTCCCACATATAGCTCAGGTTCTAGTAAGGAAAACAAATGTGCATGGAAATGTAGTTACAGGAACATTGTGAGCACCACATGAAAAAGTTTTAAAGGAACACAGAGGTGATTAGAGTGGAATGATTTGTGAATCCTTGATTCAAGATTTGCTATAATATGTATTTTGGCAATCTTCATTGCTCTCAATCTTTTAATCAAATATAAACTACTGAACACTAAAATACTGTGAGAAGCTATAAAGTTCTAATACAGACTTTAAAGGATATTCACTACAAGGAGAAACTACAGAGAACACAAATAAATATAATAAGAATCAATTTCATAGAAGGTCAAAATCAATCAATGATGTATACTTATTTGAGAAGATATGTGAAATAACCAAGGGATTAAAAACTAGTTAGCTCTTTTTAGTTATTTTACTAACATCACCAATTTCCATTTGTGATGTAATACAGAAACAAAATATGGGAACATGAATTAATTTTTGTGACTTTTTTTGAAATTTATAGAACCAAATGTTTAATTTCATGTTTAAATATTTTTAAATTTTATCTTCCAAATTACATTCTTGGCATTTAATTATGCATGGAGTGTACTAGAAAATGTTTGAACAAGTAGCACTAATCATTAGGTAACCCAAAGTACCTATTTTATAGTAGAGCATAAAAATCCTCAATAAGTAAGCAGATTTCTTTTTGTCAAATAATACAGAATTGTTGTTAAGGAAAAGTCAACCTGTAAAAACTGGTATAGTTTGAGTACGTGTATATTTTTAAAATCTGTTTTTGTGGTCAGTTTAATTTGCATTTGAATACAAACAACTGAAGTGACTTCACATTAGTAAAATTGAATGGGTGGCAAAGAATAATAATTACCTTTTCTCTTTAGGTCTGGAGAAAAGTAAATGTTTTTCCTATTTTTTCTTATTTTTTATATTTAATATTATGTTTACAGAAAATAAAAGTAACTCCCCTAATACATGATATTCTGTCTTGCACAAATGAAACATTCTATATTTACAGGACCTAAAACAGAAAAAAAAAAAAAAAATTCAGGACGACAGCTGATAACATTTCAGTGTGATTTACTCACTGCATTTTATTTTTGCTGAAAATTTTTTAAAGCTGACAGTAATGTTTATTGTGTTGCAAGTACTTTTTTATCATTCTTTTCCTATAAATAGTAACTACTAGCATTTCAGTCTGTTTTTGGTGAGACAATCTATTGAAAACTAGATGTTGTTTCAGAGGAAGTTGGGATTTTGCAACTTTAGTCTTATCAATGAATAGGAGCCACGAAAAGAGAAAGATCTGAAAATGAAATATGAGAAGCTTCAAATAGATCCGCTGAATAAACTGTATTATTGATTTTTTAAGCTTTTTTTGTTATCATTTTGGTCAGTTTATATGGTATTCTGAAACTCTGTTGTGCTAATGCTATAAAAATTCACTTCAAGAGCATGATAGAAAGTCAGTAATACTTTAAGACTTTTATCACATTAGTAACTTTCTTATGATATTAGAAATTCAATAAAGGACAGAAAAGTCACTGATCCTATAGCTATATTGCTAATATAATGCAGCACTTACCACTATGACATGAAATATGCATTTTACTCTGATGCTTTAAAGCTTTCAATTTTTCTTTTCTAGCCCTTTGAGAGACTTTTCTTTTGGTATATTTTTTAACAATAAATATACAATAATGTGTAAAAGTTCACAAGTAGTAAAACAGCAGGACATTGATTCTTCTAAAGAGAAGAAAAATGTCATCAAAGACATTTGTGTGCCTGGGCTCATATAGCAAGAACTCATGTTTGTAGTAGAATACTTAAAAAGACAAAAAGCTACCAAAACATTAAAAACTGGTTGTAACAAGAGCATATTTCAGAATCTTGTATTTACTAATTGAAATAAGGAATATTTACTAATTGCATTTCAACTAGAGTGTTTTGAAAAATAATTTAAAGGATTAGTATCACATAGTAAATACTCAGAATATATAACACAATCTCTGATACTCATGAGCTTTGTTTATTAGAAAAATGGGTGTAGGGAAGCCTGGGCGGTTTAGTTGATTGAGCATCTGACTCTTGATCTGGGCTCAGTTCAAGATCTCACAATCCTGAGTTTAAGCCCTGATCTCAGGCTTCCTGAGTTGGAGCTCAGTTTCAGTTATGTCTCTCCCTGTCTCTGACCCTTCCCAGCTCGCACAGGCTCTCACAGGCTCACACACACTAGCATGCTCTGCACCTACCTCTCTCGCTCTCTCTCAAAATAAATAAATAAACTTTGAAAAAAAAAAAGAAAGAAAAATGGGTGTACATTACAGCAAATTCTATCTGGAGTGACAACTGAAATTCTGTTCATCTCTATTAAATCAACATTTTGTTAAATACCTGATCTGTGCCAAAATGCTTACAAGTAAAGTGACCTGTGCCAATAAGGCAATCTTCTATTGCATCTTTCCAGTAACCAAAATCTTCAATATACAAAATGTCATATTCATTTATTCATTCTCTCATTCATGAAATATCTATGGCACAATTACTATATACCTTTAAACAGGCACTTTGCAATGAGATTAGTATATAGTGTTGAACAAGGCAGACAAATAAAGTGTGTGAAATATAATGAATTATTTCAGGTAAATTCTAGGAAATTGGTGTAAAGGAATAATATAATAGCAAATGATGGGATTGGTGATGTGGTCAGGGAAGAGTTCACTGAAAAGGTGTTATTTTGATGGAGACCTAAAAAAAATGAGGAAGAGACATTTATAAAGTAAAGGAAGTGGTGCCTGGGTGGCTTAGTCTTTTGAGCATTCAACTCTTGATTTTAGTTCAGGTCATGATCTCAAGGTTCTTGAGATTGAGCCCAACATCGAGCTATGACTGGAGCCAGCTTAGGATTCTCTCTCTCTCTCTCTCTCTCTCTGCTCCTCCTCTTCTTACTTTCTCTCTCTTTTTATCTCAAAATAAATAAATAAACATTTTTTTAAAAAAAAATAATAAGGTAAAGGAGACAATCAAAAAAAAAAAAAAAACAAAAAAAACCCCTAAAACTTGGGGATCCCTGGGTGGCTCAGTTGGTTAAGAGTCTGACTCTTGATCTCAGCTCAGGTTTTGAACTCAGGGTTGTGTGTTCAAGCCCCATGTTAGGCTCCACACTCTGCATGGAGCCTACTTAGAAAATTAAAAAACAAATCAAAACAAAACGCTAAAATTTGGAAAAAAATTTTTGCTTCAAAGAAATAATATACAACGCTATTAAAAAATACATCTTATTAAAATTGTATCCAATGGTTATCAGAGCTATTTTTCATGGATCCCTTTTAATATAATGATTAATACCAGAAAAGGCATAAAAGTAGTTCCTGCAACATAAATACATGAAGAGAGAATGTAACCATGAAGCAAGCTGATTAATGCAATAAAGCCAGGCACTGAAAACAACATGTATTGCTGAATTGAAAGCGCAGAGTGGGACTGAGAGAAAAGAATTGGTTGAAAGCAATTTTATGAAGCTCTTAGACACCAAGAAGTCTCTGTGTGGTAGATTTCCTTACTTCAGCAGAAGATTAGGGGTTTCTCTCTGGAGAGAACAAACCAAAAACAATGTAGTCTTAGTGACACCAAACATGACCAAGGAAGGAGTAGTGGGCTATACTGATAAGAATGAAACCAAAATAAATATCTACACAAACAACACTAAGAAGAAAATGTTACAGTGCAGCTGCGTGGCCCAATTGGTTGATCATCTGACTTGGGCTCAGCTCGTGATCTCACAGTTCCTGAGTTTGAGCCCTGCATCAGATGAGCTCCAGCCCCATTTCTGGTGAGCCCCACTTTCTCTCTCTCTCTCTCTCTGCCCCTCACTCACTTATGCCCTCTCTCTGAAGAAGAAGAAGGAGAAGGAGAAGAAGGAGAAGAAGGAGAAGAAGTTACAAAGGAGCAATGCTTTGAGAATACTAGGGGTTGGGGAATAATGATGAGTCAGAGAGATATATATAGAAAACTATACATCAAAAGTAAAAGTAGAATGAAACTTTTTTTTCAATTTTTGAATGTTAAAAAAATTACTGCTATGCACTTTTTCTACGAACTAAAAATTGTTGATACCAGGCTTCACAAAATGAAACAGTAGCCAATCAACAAACAGGGAACAACAGTAGCAGTAAGATCAATGATATGAAGAACAACTAAATGAAACATGAGATAAAAAATATGTGGGTGGGATAAAAACTTAGCAGAGTAATTGACAAGGGGAGTGATGCTTAAGTTATATATTAAGCTTTAAGAATGACCAGGCAAGAGGGACACCTGGGTGGCTCAGATGGTTAAGTGTCTGACTTCCACTCAGGTCATGAACTCAGTGTTCCTGGATTCCAAGCGGCTGACAACGCAGAGCCTGGAGCCTGCTTCAGTTTCCCTCTCTCTTTGACCCTCCCCCTGCTTGTGCTCTGTCTCTGTCTCTCTCTTTCTCTCTGTCTCAAAAAATAAAATAAGCATAAAAAAAAAAGAATGACCAGGCAAGATTGGTGAATACCAATCTCCAGTTACATGTCTCTAAGTAAAGGGAAACTATTGAAAGGTATAAGATTTCTCATTTAAAAAAATTATTTGAAAACTTTAATAAGAAACAAAACAAATTCAAAATGGTAGAAAATATGACAAGCTTTATATCTTTTTTCCTTAAGTATATCAACAAGATTTTTCAAATAGGCAAAAATGATACAATTCACACAGTTAAACAGACCATGTAAAAATTACCTGGGAAATAGTTTTAAAAAAATGCAACTGTCAAGAGTATCTAAACAAATTTTAACTTTACTATAATGATATGTTACATAAAACAAATTAAAATCAATGCATGAACAGATAGCAAATCAATGGAAAGTAAACACAATTCAGAAAGATATCCAAGTACATAAAGAATTTAATATATGATATGATATAAAAAAAGTATATATGGTAAAGAAGACATATCAAAGCAGTGAAGAAAAGAATGAAGTGGAGAAAAATAAAATAATTAGCCAATCCTTTGGAAAAATATCATCATCAAAAATTTTGAAATCCACATGGATTAAACTAAAAATATGAAGGATATAAAATTTTAAACATTATAACCAAAACAATGAGAGTCAGAAAACAAATGGTTTCTTGAATGTGTTGAATTCTATAAATAGACGAAATTAACTTTTAGGAAAAAGATTTTATTTTTTATTTTTTTTTAATTTTTTTAATATTTACTTATTTTTGACAGAGAGAGAGACAGAGCATGAGCAGGGGAGGGGCAGAGAGAGAGGGAGACACAGAATCGAAAGCAGGCTCCAGGCTCTGAGCTGCCAGCACAGAGTCCGATGCGGGGCTCGAACTCACAGACCGTGAGATCATGACCTGAGCCAAAGTTGGACGCTCAACCGACTGAGCCACCCAGGTGCCCCAGGAAAAAGATTTTAAAGACAATTTCAGGCAAACAAACATTAGGAGTAAATGAAGCTCATTAAAGAAATATTATTATTAACAAAACTTTAAAAATTGTGTATTGTGAGTTTTATATATATAAAATAAAGTTGCAATAATCTTACATATAAGTCAGGAGTAGAGTGAATATATAAATATGTACTAATGCATTCAAATTTACTTTAGACTTTGGGTAAGTCAAGAAGGCATGTTTCAAACTCTGGATTGTACTAAAGCAAATAGAAGAGGAAATTTATGTTTAAATTACAATCAAACCAAAAATGTAACCAAAACAATAACAAAATAGGTGCAAAGTAAGCAATAAAAATAAATTTAAAATTAAATAGATCAATAATGAGGTCAAATGTAAATAATATATATGCTCTAATTTATTTTCTTTAATTTTTAATGTTTATTTAGTTTTGAGACAGAGAGAGACAGAGCATGAGTGGGGGAAGGGCAGAGAGAACAGAGCCCAACACGGCGCTAGAACTCACGTACCGCTAGATCATGACCTGAGCCAAAGTCAGACGCTTAACTGACTGAGCCAACCAGGCGCCTCTATATCCTCCAATTTACAGATAAGTTTGTGAAACTAGAAAGAAAAAAAATGTATATATATACATATATATATGTATGCATACAAATGTATGTATATATATATATGTATATATATATATACACACATTTTTGAGGGACATAGATAAAATATATGAATACAGAAAGGTTAAATGTGAAAAAATGGAAAACAACATATTATACCAATACTAAGCAAAAGAAAGATGGAAGGCCACATTCATATCACATAAATAGATGTTAAGGTAGAAAAATGCTGTCAATGATACAGAAATGGCAAAATGATAACAACTTGATGGAAAGACAAGACAATTCTTTAAGGTGATGTCTAACTTATTGTATAGTCTGAAAATACATGAAGCAAAATAATTAAAGCTTTATTTATTTGTAGAAAAACAAATGGCCCTGAGTAGCTAAAATCTGTAGGAAAAGATAATAATACGCTTCTCTTTGTTTTGAAAAGAATATTCATTTTAGTATGCATATTAGTGATTTGAACAAAACACACGATCCCATTGACATATGTGAAATACTACACCAAAAGCCGTGGGATACATATTCTTTGCGAATTTGAAGGGAATATTTAAATATTGCCATTTTACTGGGCCAAAAAATAATTGTTTTCTATGAACATAAGGAATTAAGTTGAAAATCAAAACCAAAATCAATTTAAACAAAACCGACTAGTATTTCCATTTGGGTCTATAAAGAATTTGGAAGTTGTCAATTCTGTTTTCACAACAGTAAAATTGCTGAAGAAATGTCCAGCATATCTTTTCAGAACCATGAGAGAAGTCAGGTGACAGGACAAATCACTGCTCTGAAATCTGGGGAGACATGTGAAAACAGACATCTCAGCTTAACAGGACCAGAGGTTGCTAAAGACAGTAATTGGTAACATGTTTGAAGGGCAATTGTTGAATTGCTGGAAATTGAGTGTGGGCAAGTTTCTGAGTTCAAATACTTGGCCTTCCAGACATGGGAGATCCACCTTCCAATACACAAACACAAACACACACACACACACACACACACACACACACACACACACGCATGTTGGTTTTACCTCCAGGAGCTTCACCAGATTCTCTCAGTGAAAATTAGAGAAAAAGTCCCTACTGCTTCTGGCCTGAAAAAGAAGGGGGGAAAGACATTCCGAAATATTCCCCGAGCATTCTGTTCTTAACAAAGACCACCCCTCAAGAGGAAGTATTTAACCAGAGCCTTAACTGACATGACAGAAGAGCAATTAGTCAACTCTATCCCCCACTAGCTTTCTTGTCTCACAAAAGAGGAGGGAAGAAAAAGGCTGAAAAAATGATCCTGAAGGTCACATTCCCAGTACTCTAGACCACTAAAAAAAAAAAAAGTGTTAATCATGAGATTTTAGATTATAGAGATCATTGTATACCTTACAACCACATCAACAGAGCTCCAGTGTAATAGTATAAAAATAGTGGATGAAACCTGAGAAAGCTGCATGACACAGACTGTATTTAAAAAGGAGTTTCTAGGGAAACCCAAAGACAAGAGGGGAGAAAAATAAGGACATTCAAAGAAATTGAAGCCTCTGACACCTACAGCTACAACAAGCATTAAACATATACACTTCTTCACCAGAAAATAAAAAACTCACACTAAATGTCCATCTATTTCGTTCTTATTACTCAGCACGTTCCTCTCTGACTTCCAACAGAACATTATAAAACACACTACAGGAAAAAGTAAGAAAAATACAGTCTAAATAGGCAAAGCAAGGATTGAGAATCAGATATGGCAGAGAATTTGGAATTATTAGACAAGGAATTTAAAATAATTATGATGATCATGCTAATGGCTCTAAGGGAAAAAGTAGAAAACATGCAACAGACGAGTAATGCAAGTGGAAAGATGGACACTCTATGCAAGAATCAAAAGAAAATACTAGAAATAATAAAGTACAATAACAGAAATGAAAAGTGTATTTGATTGGCTAATCAGTAGACTGGACATGGCTGAGGGAAAGAATCAGTAAGCTCAAAGATATCTGATCAATAACTTCCCAAACTGAAATGCAAAGAAAAGGAAAAATGAGTGGAAAAAAAAATAGAACAGAGCCCTGGAGAACTGTGGGACGAACATAAAAGATGCAGCATATATGAAATGAGAATACTAGAAGGAGGAGGGAGAAAGGGACTGAAATATTATTTTAAATTATAATGGGTGATCATCTTTTTTAATTAAAGGCAGACACCAAACCATACATTCAGGAAGGTAATAGAATATCAGGCAGGAGAAATAGTCATATATATATATATATATATATATATATATATATATACACACACACACACACACACACACATCTAGGCATATCAGATTCAAACTTCAGAAAACCAAAGGAAGAAAAAGAAACAAAATCTTGAAAAAGACAAGAGCATATTATCTATACGGAAACAAAGAATGACATCACACTTCTCAGAAACCACACAAGTAAGACGAAAGTGGAGTGAAATATCTAAAATGTAGAAAGAAAAAGGCTGCCAAATCAGAGGTCTGTATCTAGTGAAATTATTCTTCAAAAGTGAAAGACAAAAAGAGAAATACTTTCCCAGAAAAGCAAAAGTGAGAAAACTTGTTTCTAGTAAACCTGCCTTGCAATAAATGTTAAAGTGCTTCAGAGAAAATGAAATTGGTGTATCAGAAACTCAGATTTACAAAATAATGAAGAGCATTAAAGAAGGAATACTAAAGTCAAATATTTTATTTATTTTTCATGTTTAACTGAGGTAATAGATAACTCTATTCAAAATAATACTGGCAACAATGTACTGACAGATTATACAATGTGAATAAGTGAAATGAATAACAGCAATGTTATGCCAGAAGGGTAGGGAGAGGTGGGAGTATTCTATTATAATCTATCTGCACTATCTTTCAAGTGGTATGTTATGTTTTGAAATGGATTTAGAAATATTTATAAAAGTATTTATAAATCTATATTGCAAATGTATATTACAAGTGTAAGGCAATCAATTTAAAAAAATGTAATTGATAAGCTAAGAGAGGGGAATAAATGGAATCATATAAAATGCTCAATAAAACCAGAGAAGGCAGAAGAAAAAGAAAGCTGAGAGTGGAGAGTGGAGAGCTGCTTGGGTTTCTCTCTCTCCCTCTGCTCTTCTCCCCTGATCATACTCACTCTCTCCTAAAAAAATTTTAAAAAAGAAAATAAAAAGAAATCAAGAACAATTACAACAAATATAAAACACAAATGTGATAGATAATAATCCAACTATATCAATAATCAATTGAAATGTGAATCATCTAAATATACCAGATAAAAGAGAGACTAAGAGAGTGAATTAAAAAAAAACTCAACTGTATGTTGTTTATAAGAAATCTGCTTTACAAATAAAGACATAGATTATAATTAAAAGGATGGAAAAAGATATACCATGCTCACACTAACACAAAGATAGCTAGAGTAACTATATTAATTTTAAGTAAAACAGACTTCAGAGTGAGAAAAATTGCCAGGAACAAAGAGAGGCATTAAATAATGATAAAGTAGTTAATTGTACAAGGCAATAGAGCAATCCTTAAAGCCTATATCCCTAACAAGAAAGTGTCAAATATGGGAGGTAAAATTGACAGCACTGCAAGGGGAAGTAGAGGAATCCACACAAATAGAGATGACTTATCTTTGACAAAGGGGCAAAGGAAATTAATAGAGAAAAGATAGTCTTTTCAACAAATGGTCCATTTGGGCATCTACATAAAAATAAAAAAGAATCTAGACACAGACCTTACAACTTCCACAAAGTGTACTCAAAGTGGATCACAGCCCTAAATTCAAAACACAAAATCGTAAAATTCCTAGAATATAACATAAGAGAAAACCCACCTATTCTGAAAAGGCCACGTCCTGTATGATTCCAATTATCTGACATTCTCAAAAAGACAATTATTATAGAGAGAGTAAAAACATCAGTGGATCCAGCAGCTGGGGGGCGGGGAGGAAGGATACACTGATGAAGCCCTGGGGATTTTTAGGATAGAGATACAATTCTGTATGATGCCATAAAGATGGACACATGACATTATGCATTTGTGAAAACCCTTAGAACTGTGGAATGCAAAAAGTGAACCCTCACGCAAAGTATAGAATTTAGCTAATTGAGGTGCCTGGATGGCTCAGTCGGTTAAGCCACTCTGACTCCTGATTTTGGCTCAGGTCATGATCTCACGGTTAATGGCTTCAAGCTCCTTGTAGAGCTCCACACTGACAGTGCAGAGCCTGCTTAGAATTGTCTTTCTCTCCCTCCCTCTCTGCCCCTCCCCCACTGGTGTGCATGTGCATGCGCGCTCTCTCTCGCTCGCTCGTTCAAAAGAAATAAATAAACCTAAAAAAAAGAATTGAGTTAATAAAAATTAATTAAAAAACAAAAATAAGTAAAACGTTGTATATTTGGAAATTAAGAAAAAACAACACTCAACCTATGGTCAAAGAAAAACCACAATGGAAACTAAAAAATAATTTTGGCTGAAGAATAATAAAAATACAAACACATGCAAGGAACACTAAAACGATGTTTATGAGGAAATTTATTTTGGTACATATTTTATGGTTTACAAATTAGACCAAAATAGCCAATTGAACCTAGAGAATCTTAAAAAAAAAAAAAAAGAAAATTAAAATAAAGAATATAGGAGAAAATAATAAAATCTAAAACAAACATAATACAGAGAACATTTACAAAGCCCAAAGTTGGTACTTTGAACAGAAACAAAATGGGACACTGCTTCAGACCCCACACACATTAAAATTAGGTAATAAGATGATATTATGGTGGAATTTATGACTATACATTTGAATATTTAATTAAAATGGACGAATTCTTTTTTTTTTTAAGTTTTTTTTTTTTTTTTTTTAACCTTTATTTACTTTTCTTTGCACAGGCAATGGATGGGACAGAGTCAGACAGAGCGGCAGGCACGGAATCCGAAACAGGCTCCGATCAATGGGCACGGAGCCTGACGTGGGGCTCGAACTCGCAGGTCGCGAGACTTCGACCTGAGATGCAGTCAGACGCTTAACCAACTGAGCCACCCAGGCGCCCCTGGACGAATTCTTAAAAAGCACAAGTTACCAAAATTTTTTAATAAAAAAATAGAAATTTTGATTAGTTTGATATCTGTTAAATACAACGGATTCAGTACTTACCAAGGGAAAATGAAAACTCAGATAACTTTACCATGAATTCTCAAAAGGAAGAAATCAACTCAGCAGCAACCTTTTGTACTTCTGGCCACTGGAACTGTGAGAGAACAAACAATGAATCCCTGTTGTTTTAAGCCACCCAATTTGTGGTAATTTGTTATTCCAACCCTAGAAAACAAATATAGAAGCAACATTGTCTATCTTTATTTAGGCTGCAGTTACTTAAATGTTTCTTTGATTTTTGTTTTTCTCTCTCTCATGTGAAGTGTTATATTTCAATGAAAAGAGGAACAATTAATAATTTAAACCATAAAAATATTAGATGAAAGCATGGGACATTATTATTATCATAGTCTCAGAGCAAGGAAAGTTTTTCTAAGCAAGATACACAATGGAAAAAATTACCATAAATGTAATTGATAATTTTGATGATATATTTTAAGGTTTTCATTTCTTAAGATACCAAAAAGCCCAAAGTCAAACAATAAACCAGGAAACATATTTGCAACATGTCTGCAACACACATGCACATATGCACACATGCACACACATACATAACAACTATAGACCCTTTAAAAAATGGTAAAGCCTTCATATAAACAAATTGACAAATATGTGAAAAACATGCTCAACATACTTATGATTAAGACATGCATGTTAGAAGTCTAGTAAAGATATTTATACCTATCAGCTTAATCAATATCTATCCTAACAAGATCTGGGAATGACTTATTCTCACCTATTTTGGGCTGGAATATTAATTACTTTAAACTTTATGCAGGATGACTTGGTAATGTCCTTCAAAATTAAAATAACATATACCCATTGAGTCAGCGATTCCATTTCTATGAATTTAGTCTTTATTCCCAACTGGACTCTGAACTGAACAATATCCTTCACTACCTTATGAATGTTTTCTGTGTGCATACAATATTTTTTAATTGCTAAATATATATTTTAAGTTACAAAATTTAAATACTCAAATGAAGGATCCAGATATTAACTTTATTTTAGAGTAATAATTATTTCCTAGCAGTTACAAATAAATAATGTACACTTATTAAATACTCCTAATACTTTATTTGATAAGGTGATGATTTTAGCGTAGTGTTTATTGAAAGGCTTTACAAAATTACAAAGTATTTGACAATAAAATATTTTTCTTCTCAGAGAGTGTAAGATACATGACAAAAAGAAAAAAATTGCAATAAGTGTATTTATAGGTAATTTAAGTGTTTTACAAGCACAAGTGAAATAAAATCTTAAAAGCTATATCATGAAATACCTAGCCACAATTTCCAGAATCATAGACAAACCTGAAAAATAGGTCATATATTTATCTACAAAAATAATTACCATCAAGTAGTTTCATAAAAATTTACAAATGGATTCAAACTTAACATACATTATAACTTTCCCAATTGAAGCAATTTATCTAAGAATTTGAAACATACTCTAAGCTGCATAATGTATTTTAAATAGTTTCCATTAAAGGAATGTTTCTGCTATATTGAATTAATAATGTACAAGGGGTCCCATAACTCACAATGGTTGCATATTTTCTTTCAAAATTCATTAGGAACTCATTAACTTTTTTCCTATGTAAATAATACAGATATTGTAAGTCCCAAATACAAAGCATATTTGGCTCAACAGGGAGCTATATAAACCTTAAAAGAATATTCAATCTTTATTCAATCACCAATGTCTAATATCTGAGTATTAAGCAGTTACACTGGAGGCCACTGTAGAAGTGCCTCACAAAGACTAGATGCCTGCCCCTGACCTGGGATCTCAAAAAAGTAATTTTCAACCTTGGATTCACATTAGACCCATCTTAGGAGAAATTTTCTTTTTAAATTCAATAGTCAGCCTTAATTCCAGACTAATTAAATCAGAGTCTGTGGAGCAAAAATGAGGCATCAGCATAAAAAAAAAAAATCCTTTTTGATTCCAATGTGCAATTAAGTTGGAGAGTAACAACTCTAAAAGCCATTTTTATTTTACACAAACCTTTCCTCGCTTGCAGAAACCATCATTATTCTAAATATGAGTATCTTTTTTTTTTCATTGATTTTCATAGAAACAGAAACTCCCAGGTGTGATGATACAGTATATATTTGTAGGGACAGGTCATGTTTATTTGAGTATTTTGAGTCAATTGTACCTGTAGGTCAATAGCTACATTTCTTTACCTGTCTCTATTGCCCTTATTGGCTTTCTCCAAATGTAATCTAGAATGTAAATGAGTAAGTATTAATCCACTCAGTTTAATGTAGCTGATACCACTCTGAAGCGCAGGACTGTTTGTTTTGCATATGTGCTTAGACAATTTCTAGTCAGCCTGTGGGGAAAAAAAAAGGGAGAAAAGGAAGGAAGGAAGAAAAAAAGGATGGAAGGAAGGAAAGTGGAAGGAAGGAAGGGAGGGAGGGAACAAGGAGGAAAAAGGGAAAAAAGAAAGAGAAAAAGAGAAAGAAGGTAGAGGAAGAACCTTAAGGGTCTTTATTGAATGGAAATTAATAATAAGAGGAAGAGCTCCTTACAAAATTGTGAGTGTGAAAAGACAAGTCGTAGCTATCAATTGTAAGCATTCTAGAAAATATTTTAGTGTGTCTGTACTCTTTCCTGCAACTTTGACTTTTCCTCCAGACAATATCAATGTAACTATCAAACAAGTTTCATGCTTATTTCCTCCTAGAAATAAAGAGGAATCTTTGCTGAACAATTGTCTGACAATGGTATATTTGTGATCATCTTTACAAAATATGAACACAGGCACATGGAGAGGGGAACTCAAACTCCAGGTAAGATACATAGTAAATTGATTTTAATTATTTTTGCCGCAGATGATGGAGAAACTGAACTCAATTTGCTACGTGTCAGGCTATTGGCTCCCGTAAACAAGTGTCAAAGATAAACAAAGCTGGACACTAGTTAAAGCGGTAAAGACAGATTTTAATCAGTGATGTGTTATTGCAGTAGGGAAAAGAGCCTAGCATTAACTGGACTGAACTTCAGTTTGTGCCAGTGTGACCGGGATTCCTAAAGGGAGAATGCAGGAGTAGGAAGGGGAGTAAGCGGGGCTGGGTGGAGTCCAGGGAGTGAAAAATTATAAGAAGCAACTGTGGAATAGGTCTGTGTGAAACATATCCACATTTGCTAACTAGTGCTTCTGGAAGCTAGGCTCCTACCATCCCACAAATACTGTGAGATAGGGCTCCTATCTTCAGGTGTTGATTGGAGCAAATAGTAAATATATTTTGCAGCCCTGTGTTTTCTGACAGACATTTTAAGGGATACTAAGGTCATCTGAGGGATATAACCTTGACGCATTAGAAATCATTCATGTTTGTTCAAGTCGTTATAGACCAAGATTGAGGCATGGTCAAGAAAGGCCTCAGAGGAAGCTGGCTAGAGTTTGGTCAGAAAAGAATCTTCGTCTCAAATTAGGAAAAGAAGTATCACATGGCTGAATCCGGCAGCTCCAATGACATTACCAATATTCCTCCTTCTCTGCCTCACAGCTCTATTTCCTTGTTTTGGCTTCTCCCTTTAGCAAAAGGACTCCTCTTTGTGATTCCCTTAGCATCAAGCTTTTTTGGTCACTTCAGTAATTCCAGCGCAGAATTTCTGCCTTTCTCCTAATCACTCAAGCAAATGTTCCAAGAGCTTAACACTGCATGAATCATGTTACTATCTCTGAGCCAAAATCCTCTTGAGTGAGGAAAGCAATGTCCTTGGTGATGGAATCTGTGTCACATTACTAACCCTGGATTCAGAATTGTAATCACTCTACCTAAATTATGTGAGCTCAGAGTAGGTGAGTAGTTGGTCACCAAGAAAACATGTTCTGTTTTCAAATAAAAGGGGAATAGATGCTTGTCAGCTAATGGAAAACAGCCACCAAACTCAAAAAGTACACGTTCTTATTTTCCTTACTCTTACCTATACCACTCAAGAAACACAGATTGCTGTCTGCAAGACCTAATGAGAAACTGGTCGGAAACTTTGCTTCATATGAGAAAGCATTAACCGTTCCAAGGAATTATAACTAGGCTATCCATAATTTATAAAAAATCGTAATTTATATTTTTTAAAGAATATGAATATAATAAATTTTTTTCTTGTGTAGTGTTCTGTAGTTCCATGATTCATATTACCTTTCATTCTTAAACTTAGATTTGAATGGGTATTAGTCTGTAATCTTCACTAATTGCTTTTCTATACTTGAAAAGAAATATTTATAAATGACTAGGAAATCAAAATCCACATGACATCTGTTATTCACAGCCGGAACATTACTCATTCACTTTTATTGTTCAAAATCATTTACATTTGACGTAAGGACAATTAACTACACACATCATGAAAGATAATCACATAATTAAATATTCTTCACAGCACCAGAACACTTTAAAAATATTACTGTAGGAAGTTGGTTCACATTGGGAGGGCAATTCTAACAAAGCATTACAAAGAGTGAGTTTAATTTTTTTTAATGCCTTTTTTTTTTTTCCAGATGTGAAAATAAGCTTCATGTTAGAAGGAAAATAACTATGTTTCCTTAGGTCGAACACCAGTATTTCTTTTTAAATCTTATCTCCTATTATTTCTTAAAGAAATGTTTTTTTGTTTATTTGTTTTTTCCTTAAGTTTTTTTAATTTTAATTCCAGTGTAGTTAACATACCGCATGATACTAGTTTCAGGTATGCAATATAGTGATTCAACTTTCTATATATTACTAGTGTTCCTCATGATAAGTGTACTCTTAAATCCCTATCACCTATTTCACCCATCTCCCCACTCATCTCCAATGTGATAACTATCAGTTTGTTCTGTATAGTTGAGTCTGTTTGTCTCTCTTTTTTTTCCCCCTTTATTCATTTGTTTTGTTTCCTGAGTTTTTTATATGAGTGGAATCATATGGTATTTATATTTCTTTGACTACTTTTGCTCAGCATTGTATTCTCTAGCTCTATCCATGTTCTTCACATGGCAAGATTACATTATTTCTTATGGCTGAATATCTTCTTTATCCATTCATCTATTAATGGACACTTGGGCTGCTTCCATAATTTGACTATGGTAAATAATGCTGCAATAAACGTAGGGGTGCATATATCCTTTCAAATTAATATTTTTTGGGGGGTAAACAGCCAGTAGTGTGATTATAGAATCATAGGGTTGTTCTATTTTTAACTTTTTGAGGAAACTCCATACTCTTTTCCACAGTGGCTGCACCAGTTTGCATTGTCACCAATAGTGCAAGAGAGTTTCCCTTTCCCCACATCCTCAACAACACCTGTTGTTTCTTGTGTCGTTGATTTTGGCCATGCTGACAGGTGAGAGGTGACATCTCATTGTAGTTTTGATTTGCATTTCCCTGATGATTTGTGATGTTGCATGTATTTTCAGGCGTCTGTTGGCCATCTGAATGTCTTTGTAGAAATGTCTGTTCGTGTCTTCTGACCACTTAAAAAAAACATTTATTTATTTAGAGAGAAAGAGAGAACAAATGGGGGAGGGGCAGAGAGAGAGAGAGAAAGAGAGAGAGAGAGAGAGAGAGAGAGAGAAAATCCCAAGCACTAACAGTGCAGAGCCTGATGTTGGGCTCCAACTCACCAACTGCAAGATCACGGCCTGAGCCAAAATCAGATGTTTAACAGACTGAGCCACCCAAGTGCCCCTGCCTATTTTAAATTGTATTATTTGTTTTGGGTGTGTTGAGTTATATCAATTCCTCATGTATTTCAGATAGTAACTCTTTATCAGATATGTTATCTGCAAATATCTTCTCCCATTCAGTAGATTGCCTTTCAGTTTTGTTGATTGCTTGCTTCAGTGTGCAGAAGTAGTCCCAATACATTATTTTTGCTTTTATTTCCCTTGCATCAGGAGACATATCTAGAAAAATTTGCTACTGTTGATGTCGGAGAAACTAACTGCCTATGCTATCTTCTAAGATTTTTATGGTTTCAGGTCTCACATTTAGGTCTTTAACCCATTTTGAGTTTATTTTTGTGTATGGTGAAAGAAAATGATCCAGTTTCATTCTTTTGCATGCAACTGACCAGTTTTCCCAACACCATTTGTTGAAGAGACGTCTTTTATCCATTGCATATTCTTGCCTCTTATTGAAGACTAACTGACCATATGATCATGAGATTGTTTCTGGGCTTTCTGTTCCATTTCATTGATCAGTTTGTCTATTTTTGTGCCAGTACCATACTGTTGTGATCACTACAGCTTTGTATTTATAACTTGAAATCTGGAATTGTGATACCTCCAGTTTTGTTTTTCTTTTTCAAGATTGTTTTGACTATTTGGGGTTTGATGGTTCCATTCAAATTTTAGGATTGTTCCAGTTCTGTGAAAAATGCTACTGGTATTTTGATAGGGATTGAATTAAACCTGTAGTTTGCTTTGGGTATTATAGACATTTTCACAATATTTGTTCTTCCAATCCACGAGCATGGAATACTTTTCATTTGTTTGTGTTTTCATTAATTTCTTTCATCGGTGTTTTATAGTTTTCCGAGTACAGGTCTTTGGTTAAGTTTGCTACCAGGCATTTTCTTATTTTTGGTGCAGTTGTAAATGGGATTGCTTTCTGAGTTTCTCTTTCTGTTGCTTCATTACTAGTGTATAGAAATGCAATAGATTTCTGTACATTGATTTTGTATCCTCTGATCTTACTGACTTCTTTTATCAGTTCTAGTACTTTTTTTTCTTACAGTCTTTAGGGTTTGCTATACAAAGTATTATGTCATCTGCAAGTAGTGAAAGCTTTACTTCTTCCTTACCAATGTGGGTACCTGTATTCTTTGTTGTTGTCTGATTGCTATGGCTAAGACTTCCAGTACTGTGTTGAGTAAAAGTGGTGAGAGTGGACATCCTTGTATTGATCCTGATCTTAGGTAGAAAGCTTTCAGCTTTTCATCACTGAGTATAATATTAGCTGTGGGTTTTCATAGTCTATATTGACAACATGACTCTTAACACCAGCATCGCCACATTTAAACTATATTCCCTGTGGTCTTCAGAGAGAAAGGGCAAAAACTCAGTGAGTTTCATTCAAGATCACTAATGATGTTTGGAAACTACAATTAAATGATTTCTTCTCTCTTCTACCATTCCTCCTTCTTTTCTAGTAGTGCTTATTTCCATGATTTTAATCACATATGATGTTATTTTTCCTTGGATCTCTCTTCATTTGTAAAGTGTTAAACAAAATGCCACATCACAATCTAAGCCTAAGAAGTCTCAAATATAGTTTTGAAAAATCGCTAACATCACTAAAAACTTACTTCAAAAGGAAAAATATTATTTTTAATCTACCCTTCCCAAACATACTATAAAATAAAGCACAATAAAAATGTAAAAAGAAACGATGCAAAGATGGAATAAAAGAGTATTCTAAATTATTTTTATCTACCATATGTAAAGACATTTATTGATTCTCACTCGAAATAATAATAATAATAATAATAATAATAATAATAGATTTTAAATGACATGGAAAAGGAAAAGGCAATGGAAAAGGCAAAACTAAAAACATGGTAAAACATGACAATAATGGAATAAATAAGTTTCATTATTTAGAAAATCCTGGTTTTATATTATTGATACAATACATCATACCTCTAATCTTTCTAGTTTTGTGTATTAATTGCAATAATTATCATAAGTAAAAATATAATCAACAAATTTATGTAAATCAAGAGCAATTTAATCATGGGTTTTGCTCATTAAAAGATTGTAGATGTTTTCAAATCCACCCGTCAAGAATGCATAGAATGATTTTTTGTTTTGTGTTTTATCTTTAATTGCCTAGGAAATTTCTGACTTGAATGTTCTTGAGAAAATTCAATCGCTCCTAAAAACTTAAAATGACTGTTTTAAACATACTAGTTATATAGATTCATAGCTGTTGAAACTCTTTGGGATGTTAAAGAACTTAGGTATGAATTTCAAATTTCAAAAGTCTACAGACAATGGAGTTTTTACATGTGAAACACATATTTATGAAGTTTTGAAGCAACAGAACTCTCATTTGTGTTGTTGGGACTGCCAAATAGTACAGCCACTGTGTAGACAGTTTAGTAGGTTCTTACAAAACTTACATACTTTTACCATATTATCCACCCATGGCACTACTTGGTGTTTATTCAAAAGGATTGAAACTTATGTCCACACACAAAACCTGTACACGAGTGTTTATAGTAACTTTTTCATAACTGCTAAAACTTGGAAGCTACCAAGATTTACATCAACAGGCAAATGGAAAATAAACTGTGGTATATTCAAAATGGAATATTATTATAATAATAAAAAGAAATGAGTTACAAATGATGAAAAGATATCAAGGACCTTTAAATGCGTGCTGATAAGTGAAAGAAGCCAATCTGAAGACTGTGTACTGCATGATTCCAACTGTAAGTTATTCTGGAAAAGGCAATACTATAAACATGGTAAAAATATTAGTGGTATCCAGATGTTTGGGGTGAGGTAGAGAGGAAGGAATAAGTGGACCACAAAGAGTTGTCTTTAAAGACTTACTTTTTTTTTTGGAGCACTTTAGATTTACAATGAAATTGAAAGTAAGGTACAGAGATTTCTTATATACCACCTGCCTGCACACTCTCCCATTATCAATATCATTCACAAGAATAGTACTTTTTTATTTTTTTAACTGAGGATGAACCTACATTGACACATAATTACCCTAAGTCCATAGTTTACTTTAAGGCTCAGTATTAGTATTGTACATTATGTGAATTTGAAAAATGTATAATGACATATATTAATCATCATAATATTAAACAGAGTATTGTCACTGCCTTAAACATTCTCTGTTCTCTCCCTGGGCCTGTTGCTTTCTGTTTTCAGAGGTTATTAAATATCAACTCAATTTCTTTAGTAACAATAGACCTATTCAGATCTTCTATTTATTCCTGTGTGAGTTTTGACAGATGGGGTCTTTTAAGGTTATCAAATTTGTTAAGCATCTCTATAATTTTCATTGAATTTGTCTCTAAGCCTACAACAGCACAAAAATTCTATTAATTTTTAAAAGTAAAATTAAGAAACCTTTTTTAAAAAGCATATAGTAGGTTGATATCCCATTATGGATTCATATCCCATTAAATCTTCCCTGTTTGGAAATTGTCAAAGAGTCTAGATAAGAATTTCTTATTTGTAATAATATGCCTAAAATGGAATTTTTATATGTGAAACACATGTTACATGTATTTGCATGGATCTGGTTTAAAATCCTTTTGCTTTAGCATCAGTTTTTTTTTAAATGATTGCTTTGTTATTAGTTTTATCTTTTTATTATTTTTTAATTTTTTTAATGTTTATTTATTTTTGAGAGAGACAGAGTGCAAGTGGGGGAGGGCCAGAGATAGACGGAGACACAGAATCTGAAACAGGCTCCAGGTTTTGAACTGTCAGCACAGAGCCCAACACAGGCTCCAACACATGAACTGCAAGATCACAACCTGAGCTGAAGGCAGACGCTCAACCAACTGAATCACCTAGGCACACTTTTGTTATTATTTTTTAAACTGCACTTAAAAATGAATAAAAATTACTTACTTTTAAAAATATTTCATAATTAACCCATTTGCTAGCCTACACATTCTACCATAGACAACATTGGTAATTTTGGAACATTTCTGTTTTGGTAGAAGGAAAATAAGTCATCTACTCATAAGGCTGAAATGTATTACACTTTACCAAATGTATCTTGGTTTTCCTGAGATAGTCTCAAGCTAAGCCTTTTGTCTCAACATCCTCTCCATCCTTTTCAAATGTGTTTCATTTAGACAATAAATTATATGGTCACCATCAATAAAAATAAGAGTGACAATGTGAGATAATATCACCATTAGTTATCAATAAGAAAGGTGTTGTCAATGACTCCAAGCTTGTGCTTGAGTCGACACCATGGTAGGATTTTTATCATAAATAAGTTTTAGCAGATATTATTAGAAACCCTAAGAGGAAGTTTGATTTTAACAAAAAGTATCCTCAAGTAGTATATTATTTACCAACATTCCTTATACATTTTTCTAGCTAATATATGGCTTCTAATCTGGTTTCTTATTATCTTATAAAGGGTTTTATGTGGATTCAAACTTGATACTAGGAAATCTTACAAATGGTAATTTGTTATGTTGTGCAATCACTAAGTTCTGGATATTAACATGTATATATGTAGTAATAGTAGGAATAATTATATGTATTTTCTTAGACTTATTTCCCATTATAATGTTGAGGAACTGTTGAGCATTGACTTACTAATCTAATAATGCTATAGCCCCAAATTTCTGGGTCACTATGTGAACCATAGTTTTGCTAAGATAATGGAACTTCTGTTTTTAGATGAGTTTTAGATAAGGATCAATAAGCATGTAGGCAATTTAATGCAACTATTTGGCTATAAACTGCCTCAGTAGACATATGTTTCTTTAATGCATTCACTTTAATGTGGTAAAAGTAATTCTATTTACATTCATATGTATTAGTTGCTGTTTTTATTTAGCAACAAATTTTAAGGATTGGGAATACTTTTATTTTGCCCTGGCTTTCCTCCATTCCCTGAACTTGTATCTACTTATTCATAAACACACAGGGAAGACAGCAGGCAAACAATGATCCATCCTCAATTAAACATTATACTTTTATATCAAGGATAAAGAGGGTCCAGGGAAATTAATCCTTTGCCCTAGGAAGTTTATTAAAAATGCTAAATCAGAAACTGATGGCAGCTTAAATAGCTTGATGTAATTCTCTAGGGGAAATCTTATAAAATCCTATCTATTAAGGTAGACTTTGTTCAAGAAGAGGCAAAGACCAAATTTTTACAAATTGCATTGTCATCAAACAATGTTGATATTAAATATCAAGTTAAGAAAGTGAAGAAAATTTGTACACAATAGACATTATAAACTGATAAGAATCTATTTAGTAGTGAGCTTAAATAATTTTTTAACCTAAGAAGAATTTAAATATCTGAAACTATCTCAGAAACAAAAAATAGTTATCAAGATTGAAAAATTGGTGCTTAGTTAAGCATTTACATTTATGCACGATTGGAACATGTCTTCTACAAATATATACTGCAAAAATGACACAGATTGAAATGCTTCTACACATTAAGACATGGTCTTAGCTTTAGGACTTATTTGTTAAAGAGTAAGGAGATGGAAAAAATGCACCCAATATTTTCATTAATTGAGGTATATGGCAAGTGTCACAAACTCTGATATGTACAAAAATATATTTTAGGCTGCAATATATGATAAGTATTCCAAGACTAGTATAAAAAGTCGGTTTTAAAAACTCTAAGAGAAAATTCCAGATCTGCTCTGATGTGTAAAGATCTTGGAAACAATCACTCTCATATTCACAATAAGAAACAAACTAAACAATTTCATAGATCCAACAGAACATTGAAGTCACATACCAAACCACTGCCCTGAAAATTGGAGACACAGACATATATAGTGAATCAGAGCTTACAGGGAGTAAGTAATAGGAAGAAACACTTAACCAGTAATTCACAAATGACTGAGAACCTAATGTGGAATGCCTTGAGAATTAAAAACTCCTGGGGGTCCAATCTTAGGGAAGACCCCTGTACTTTCTTGAGCTCTTGCAGGAGCTCTACCAGGTTCTTTTGCTGAAGGTCCAAGAAGAATTACCTTCTACTTCCAGTCATGGAGAATTAGAGGGAGAATAACAATTTTGAAATATGCCCAGACCATTATGTTCCCCATAACAAATTACCCTCAAGAGAAAATACCTTATATAAAATACTCAGAGCCTTATCCAACTGCAGGGAAGAGGAAATCGACAACTGCAACATCCAGTAGACTTCAGGTCTCACAAGGGGAAGATTAAGGAAAAAAAATAAAAAGGCTAAGAAATGCTCCTAAAGGTCGCAACCCACAGACAGTGGCATCCCCTCAAAATGGGCAATTAATTACAAAATTATAGAATGCTTCTCTTCCTCAAAACCTTATAATCAATTCAACAGGGATCTGGTATAGTGACAGTGGGTTATTACTGACAGAGCTTCAAGACAGACTCTATCAAAGGAGTTTCTAGGAAAAGCCAGAGAAAGAGTAGAGACAAAAATAACAGCACGGAGGAAATTGAAGCCTCTGACTCTTTCAGCTACAGCAAACATTAAATGCCCCATAAACTCTAGTCAGATACACATGATTACTTCTCACAAAAAGCCTATTTACCTCAGTTCTTATTTCCTGACACATCATGTTCAGCTTTCAACAAAAAACTACAAGGTAAGGTAGAAAGGCAAGAAAAACCACAGTCTGAAGAGACAACAGTGTCCAGAATCAGATGAGGGAGATATTTTGGAATTATCAGATAATAAATTTAAAATGACTATGTTTAATATGGTAAGGGCTCCAGTGAAAAGAACTGTCAGTGTGCAAGAACAGATATGTAATGTAACAAAGAGATGGAAACCCTAAGAAAAAATTGAAAGCAAATCAAAGACAATAAAAGAATCAAAGAATGCTTTTGATGGATTCATCATTAGACTGAATACAAAGGAAGAAAAAAACCAGTGAGCTTGAAGATATGCAAATAGGAACTTCCCAAACTGAGAAACAAATAGAGAAATGGATGAAAAACAAAACAAAACAAAACAAAACAAAACAAAAACAAAAACAGAAGAGAACATAATACTCAGAAACAATGGGACTATTATAAAAGGTGTAGCATAAATATAATTGGGAATACCAGGGGGAGACAAAAGACTGAGACAGAGCAAGATAATTATTTGAACTAATAATGGCTGATAATTTTCCAAAATCAATAACTAATAGCAAGAAACCTAGAGAACAGCAAACAGGGTAAATACTAAAAAATCTGTACCTAGACATATTATAGTCAAACTGCAAAAAATCAAAGACAAAGAGAAAATCTTGAAAAAAGTCAAAGGAAAAAAAACTGCTCTACTTATACAAGAGCAAAGAATTACATCAGACATTTCTTCAAAAACTATATAAGCAGGAAGAGAGTGGAATAAAATTTTTAGTGTTCAAACAACAATGATCTAGAATTCTGTATCCATTCAAATTATTATCTGCAGTGAAGGATGAAGAAAAACTTTTCCATTCAAACCAAAAACTGAAGGAATTTGTCACCAGTAGATCTTGAAAGAACATTAAAATAAAGTATTTTATTTTTCTCTCTCTTAATTGATTTAACAGAGCTATTTGTTCAAAATAATAGCAACAATATATTGGACAAATATATGTTATAAATAGAATGAATAACAGCGATGTATAAGAATGAAAAGAAGAATTGGGAGTACTTAGTTATAAGGAGAAAGATAAATCACAAATAAGAATGTTAATTTGTTAAATGTGGGAATTTGAAAAAGGTAAGAGGAAGTAGCTTCATTTGGGAAAAGAAGAATCACTTTTTGAGGTAGGAGGGGGAAAAAAAGCAATGATGTGAGGGTGCAATTGAGGGAGCTTATGCAAATGACTTCCATTCTCAATAAATTAGGTGGCACGGCTCTCTGTGGAAAGAAAAGAATGATATTGAAAATGACATTAAAACAAAGATCTGACAAAGAATAGGAAATCTAAAAATACTTCTACAGGTAAAGAAATCATTTAAAACAAATAAGCAGATTTCTGGCTAGAGATTAAGAGTTAAAATAAATAAATTATTATATGGATGCTCATCACATGTTTCTAGGAGCATTTCCAGCAATATCAGGCTGAACAGGAGCAAGAAATGAAGTGAAGACACAGGCAGAGTATTGTCTTAGGGAGCCCTGTTTTTTATTTGTTTATTTCCCTAAGTGTTATCTAAATTTCTGCTCTCTTTATTGATGTGTCCTTCTAACTATTTGATTTCAGTGGTTAAGATGAAATCAACACTCCTATCTCTAGCCTTTCTGGATAGTGTAGAGAAGAAAAAGAAAAAAAGTAGTGTGATAAAGTGTCTAAATTTTTTTAAAGCTTTTCATGGTCTCTTTCTACTGAGCAGGAAGGAGCTGCAAGAGAATATTGTTTTTACCATAATAATGAGAAAAGGCCAAGTAATCTGCAAAACCATAACTTTTATGAATCTACCAGACATAGGATGCCACTAGGTAATCAAAGAAGTTGAACTCCAAAGTGTGACAAGTCACTACTGGAAGAGATGAGACACAAGAAGTTTCTTTACCTTCAGAAGAATATGGGAAAGAGGGTGTTGACAAAAAGGTAAGAAGAAATTGACTAAAATGTTAACCAGTTTTTAAAGGCCAAATATGGGGCAGGGTGACAGTTTGGAAAAGCTAGGACCCCCAAACCCAAGGTGGATTTATAGCCCTCTGAAGGGTGTTCATAAGAAAGTGTGGGGACCAAAAAACAAAAACAAAACAAAACACAAAACAAAGAAACAAAAAATAAGCTGTGGGGATAGGGAGAAAATCAAAGACACCCATTCCCCAAGGTACAGGATGCAGGTGGTGATTAGCTGATGCTGGAGAAAGACACAAAACTATGCCCATTTCCCTCAGAACATGCCCATGTTGGAGCAAAAATCTTAGGCCACTGGTGAAGGACAGCACGCTCTCCAGCTCTCAGGGACCAGGCAAAATCCATGCTTCTGGGGGGGTCAGGTTTGGTAGGAGAAAAACATAACCTGCATCTGGGAAAGTAAAACAACACTTACACAAATTGGATGCTAGTGAGGACCTATATTAGCTGGGGAAAGGATAGGAGTAGGGTTGCTAGATTCAGCAAATAAAAATATGACTTCCAGTTAAATTTAAACCTCAAATACAAAAGAAACTTTTTAAGTATCCCATGTTTATTCCATAGGATATGCTTGCATAAACAGCATATTCTATAAGACATACTTATGCTAATAACTGATTTGTTATTTACATGACATTCAAATTGAACCTTAGGTAGAAGCAAAGACCCCTGCCCCTGATGGAGGAGACTGAAACCCTCTTGTGCCTACATTCTGTTTGCTTTACAGTCAAAATTGATTTAGTGTCTGACTAGTTTTCAGCAGCTGATCTGCCACTGTCATTTCTCACCTGAATTATTGGCAAGGTTCTTTATTTAACCTTATAATCCGTTTGTAACTGGTGTAACTGCTTTTTCCCTTGTCTACATACAATCACTTCTCAAGACAGCAGTCAGAATGTTACTATTAAGACCTAAGGCACAATATGTTCTCCTTAACTCAAGTCCTCGAATAGTTTCCAGTGAGAAAAAAAGCTCAGAAGAAAAGCTTTTGAGGCCTACAAAGTTCTGGAAAGTCTAGCCCTTTCTCTGAATTCATTTCTTCACTTCAGCAACAGGACATCTTTTGGTTTGTTGTATTTGCCAATCATATTCCCACTTTAGGGTCTTTGTGCTTGCTTTTCTTTCTGTCTGGAAGGCTTTTCTCCCAATTAGCAACAGATGGGTCTCCTCTCATCCTTTGGATCTTTTCTCAGATGGTAGCTGTTAACTGAGGCCTTCTGTTACTTGTGTTTCCTAAGATTCCATATCACCATTCCTACCCACCACTCCCTGTTCCATTATGCTTTATTTCTAGTCATCTAAGACACCATAGATTTTATTTATTTCATGTTTTTCTATCTCCTCTCGTTTAACAAAGGTTGGAGATTCTTTTTCTTTTACTCAAGCCCGTGTCCAGGACTTAGAAGAGCTCCTGGAAACATAATTGCTCAATAAATCCGTGTTGAATGAATGAAGAGATACATAAATGAATGAGTGCATGAATTAAAGCATAAAATTGAGCAAATATTGCTATCAAAATGAAAATGTACTCCTGTAGAACATGCAATCCTGTTTTAGAGATGTTGATGAAACATGGTATATTTATATGTTGCTCCTTCTGAATATTCATTACATCAGACTACGACTTTTCTTGATTCCTTAGGATGCAGCAGTAACCCTCAATCTCACACTAAGTTTCTATATTGATATAAAGTGCTGCCTCAGATGGGACATACTGTAGCCTTTTAATACCAGCATTCATCATACTAAAATATATGCATGGCCTATAACTTCTGTGGAATAGCCTACAATGTGGAATAGGAGTGATCCCGAGGCAGAGCTTAAAATAAGCAAATAGGTCAAATGTTCAACTTACCTGCAATATTTTTAATTACTTGGCATATCTTTTTAAATGAATGTTCAGGCCCTATCAAACCATCGTGACACTAAACTTAAATGAGAGGAATACCAGAAGCCCCATGTGTTTCATCTTTTTTAATGCTCCAAGTAAAATGAATCTTTTGATTTTTTTTTCATCCTGAAAACGTCTCTAAAGAGCCAATGGTTTAAATGCAAAGTTCTTCCCTTAAGGAAAGGTTCGAAGTTTTCATTTTCCAAGAGTAAAATATTACTTTCTCACTTGAAAGTTTTGTCTATTTTATTGCTAGAGTTGAAAAAAGAAAAAGTCTCAGAACTTCTTTAATATAGCCCAATTCATCAAACTGATTTTTTCTTGCTCTAGGTTATTTCTCATTGATATTCCCTTTGGTGGCTGGAAATTTCTAAATTAGTGTTTCATACATCTATGTGGCACACATTATTTAGCTAACTATTACCTTTCATTTGTATTCATTATGTGTGTATGTGACTTTATCATTGCTCAGCATTATAATAACCATAAAGGAGTGATTTATATTGCCATAGATACAGAGATAAAAGTATTTCATTTAAAAATCAGCATCTTTCCTTATTATAATCTGTTAAAGAAAGGAACTTCATTAAACATAAAATGTCACTGTGAGCATGTTTGTATTTATTATAATATCAGTGAACAAGAGCTTTTAGTATCTTCTTGTTTGGTTGTTCAGATATTAAAAATCTGTATGTATTTTAAACCTTAGAATACTACCTTTTATTGTTGAAGGAGAAGTGAAATAATGATGATGGTAATAGTTGCACACTCTAGGTAAAAAAAAGTTTGTGGTGTATAAATTAAGCAAGCTGCCAAATTAATTAGAGTGGGGATTTAGACCAAAGGATGGAATTTTTTTTCCTTTTTCCTTTTCTTTTTTGAGAATGTACATAATTGTTTTGAATGTTATCCATTTGCAAAATATAAACATGCTCTACTCTCACAATCGGCTTTTAAGATGATGTAACCACAAGATTAACTTTAAGAAGTATTTTCAATTTTGACTAATTTTTATGTGAATATATATTCCACATACATGTTTTGAGGGAACAATGGGTATACCCTCCATCAATTTCACAAATGAGAGTTTGTAATGATTAAATAACCCAGATCATTAAAGTACAAATGATATAGGCTAATTACTGTTAAAAATTACTAGTACTAAATTTCAAAAAGGTTAGTTTGTTTTCTGTACCTACTTTTTTATTTTAAAAATAAAATTTTATTTTTATTTGCTCCTATGCAATGATACTATTGCTTACATTAAAACAGGAGTAATTATATTTACATTTACATATATATTTAAAAACAAGACATCATGATTTTAGAGAGAGAGCAGAGGAGGGGCAGAGAGAATCTTAATCAGGCTTGGTGCCTAGGGCTGCAGCCAGTGTGGGGCTCTATCTCATGACAGTGAAATCATGACCTGAGCTGCAATGAAGAGTCTGTCCCTTAACCAACTGAGCCACTCAGACTTCCCAACATAAAGCATCATTTTTATAGTTTTGGAAGTCAGTCTGTGATGACTATGTTTAAATGTGAACTTGGCTAGTTTAAGGTACCCACGTACTTGGTCAAGCACCAGTATAGGGATTGCTGTAGAAGTTTTTAGACGAGATTAACATTTTTTAAATGTTTATTTATTTATTTTGAGAGAAAGAGGGAGAGATAGGGAGAATGAGTGGAGGAGGGGCAGACAGAGAGGGAAAAAGAAAGAATCCCAAGCAGGCTCTGTGCTGTCAGTCAGCACAGAGCCCTATATGGGGCTCCATCTCACAACCATGAGATCAAGACCTGAGTCGAAATCAAGAGTCTGACATTTAACAGACTGAGCCCCGCAGGTGACTTGAAATTAACATTTAAGTCAGTAAATGTTGAGTAAAGTAGATTAACCTTCATAACCATCAGCCTCACTCAATCAGTTGAAGGCCTTAAGTGCAAAAGACTGAAACTCTTCAAGGAAGAAGGAATTCTCCCTACAGCGTGCCTTCACTCAGGCTCTAGCTACAATATCAGTTGTCCAGTCTGCCCTTCTGCCTTGCAGATTTTAGACTTGCCAGCTCCCTCAATCTCATAAACGAATTCCTTAAAAGTCACACACACACACACACACACACACACACACACACACACACACCCTATTGGCTCTGTTTATCTGGAGAACCCTAATTAATACACTTTCAAAAATCTCTATTGTAAACATCCTTTGCTTTTTGACTGATGCTTCCTCTCCTATAGGCTTTTCCCTGGCCTTGTTCCCTCTGACTCTCCCCAAGCCATCAGAGTTCACCATTTTGGCCACATAAGCTTTTGTGAGAGAGAAATAAGACTTGGCATTTTTGGTCTTATAAATTCAGAGGTGGAATAATGAAAGAAACTGATAATAAAACAAAGTATGATAATAAAACAAATGATGTGACTCAAACCAACTCGGCAAATAATCAGCCTTGAGGGAAACAAATTCTGAAGTCAATTTCAAAAAAAAAAAAAAAAAAGATGACCTGTAGATATAACCACAGTAAACTGAATACACACACACACACACACACACACACACACACACACATATATAACCTTTTGTAATCTTTAAGGTTTTTAAGGAGACAAATAATCTTATATTAGTAGAAAATAGCTAAATCATATTAGAGTCTTTCTAAAATATAGACAAATCTGCAGCCCTTAAATAACAGGACTTTTGATCATGTAGAAGGGCAATGACATTGATCTATGGAACACTTTGGGGCTAGTGGGTGGAATGGGGTGACCGGCGGATACAGAGTGGGTGCTTTAGGGAAGGATAAAACTTACAACATCCTAGAAAAAGGAAACTGGGTGAGAAAGGGTACTGAAAGAGAGAAGAGCAGATACCAATAATAATAGTAACAATGATAATGAATAATAACACAACTTTGTTTAATATTTAACCCATCCTCTGAAAAATAAGGAATCCCTGCTTCTTCCTTTTGATACTTTATTGTCTTCTCAATGTAGGATTCTGAATTCAAGCCAGCAATATTAGCATTTCATTTTTGCTACATTAGAGTTTGTATGCATTTAAACTGAGAACTGAACAAATTTAATAATATTATTCCCATTGAAATATATGTTCAAAGTCATAAATAATCAAAATAAACTCTAGTAACATAATCTACTTGTAATTTTGAGGCCTGCCAATGTTATTAAATGTGTTATCACTCATATTGAAGACAACGCAAACTTTAAGCATTTTGCCAACATTTTTGTTGATCTCTTATGAATCTGGATTCATAAAGACTTTCCAAGATGATTTAATTATTTCAAACCATAAAAAGTTCTGCCAATATTTACCAGTGGGGTTTTAAAAGTGAACAGAATTGTCTCAGCTTTGTGATTTTAAAAGTTCAATTGCTATGGGGACACATTTTCAGTTAGTTGATTGATATGAGAACTTTTTGAAATCTGATAACTTTCCATTTAGACCATGAATTATATCAAATTGCCCCTTTGTAAAGCCAATAATATTATTTTTTCAAAGCAAGAAAACATCTGGAAAAATTTTAAGTTTTTTGCATACACATAATCAACTATAATACATTACTATTTACTGAATATCTATTCAACAGGAGGGAGCAAATACTAATTAAACAAAACCTGAGAAGAGTAGAATAGAGAACCTTCATTTAAAAGCTAAGATAGTATAAAATAAGAAAGCTTTAGGAGTCAGCAAGTCCTCAAGAATCTGAGAATTTAGCATGTTATCTAAATTTAGTCCTCTTATTATCACTTTCTCACTTTTATATTATTTAGTAATTTCATTACTATTAAATTAATAGTTCCATTTATAGCTAATAAGGCATGTAATCACTACCTATTTTAGTCTCATCCTAGAAAATATCATCCTTGAAATCAGATTCAATGTGTTAATTGTACTTTTGAATATGTATTTGCCAGTTTGCTTTTTTTAAGTTTATTTACTTATTTTGAGAGACAGAGAGAGAGAGGAAAAGAGAGAGACAGCTCAGGGGTGGGACAGAGAGAGAGAGGGAGAAAGAGAATCCCAAACAGGCGTCACAACATTAGCACAGAGAACTACACGGGTGTTGATCCGATGAACCATGAGATCATGACCTGAGCCAAAAATCAAGAACTAGGGGCTCAACCAGCTGAGCCAGCTAGGCACCCCTGCCTGATCATTTTTATCTGCCACTTAAAATCATCTTAATTACCTAGTGTTGTATACATGCCACACGTTGTGAGAAATGGTTTGATAGGAACCCTGTCTGAAAAAAACTCAAGAAGGTACCATCAAGCCTCCAGAATGTAGTGTTTCATTGCTTAGCATGGAAACTTGTTCCACTGGAGAACCCTAGTTTTTCAAAAGCTCTTCCTTAAACTGAACTAAAATCTGTTTCCTCATGATGCCACATGAAAACTATAGATAGATACAAATTGTGTTGTGTCTACCCTATTTGAAAATTATACTAGGAATAAAGTGACCAGGAATAGCTAGAGATTAAAGTGACTTCTGCCTTAGAAAAATTTTATTACTAATTACCATGTGAATATTAATTTTCAATAGGTTCATACTTATTTAGAGTGATTATAGCTTTTTTTTTAGTTTTTTCAACTTATATGCTTAATCAGTGTAGAATTTTTTTCAGCACGTGTTGTCAAGCTTACCAATTCTTCTCTTTCTTAAAATGGAAAAACCTAAAAAAAACTTGCCCACCTGCAACTGGGTTGTTTACAATTCTCTGTAATTTCACAAAATTATCTAGTTTTATTTTATATTTCTCCTTATTCTACAATTTCATGTCAAATACTCTTGGTATTTTCAGATATAAGGTAAAAAGACTCAATGTCATTTATAGACACACTCCTGCCTTACCCTAATCTAACATTGAGGTTTTTCAGTCTAGGTTACCAGGAAAACAGGAAAACCATTAGAAGAAATAAAAACAAAAATAATCTAGAGACAAGTAAAAATAGTAAAATCAGAGATTATATTTATTTAAATTTTCCTGGCTGAGAACATTGATGAGTCTTGCTAAATATTCTAAAACTACATTGATAACCAAGACTTTTTTTTTTTTTAATGTTTATTTTTGAAAGAGAGAGAGAGACAGAGCTTGAGTGGGAGAGGGGCAGAGAGACAGGGAGAAACAGAATCTGAAGCAGACTCCAGGTTCTGAGATGTTAGCACAGAGCCATATGCGGGGCTTGAGGTCACGAATTGTGAAATCATGACCTGAGCTGAAGTTGGAAGCTTAACCAAGTGAGCCACCCAACTGAGCCCCGATGACCAAAACTTTTAAACACATCTTATGTTGCCATGATTCTCTGCAGGTTTTGCCATATAATGAACCTCAATGCATCAATATGTGTATGTGTACCTTATATATAACGTTCCATGGATAGAAAAACTATGTGTATGTATTTCTTTACATCCATGAGTAATTGTAACTCTTTCCAATTAAACTTTCCTAGCTTAGTCAATATTCATTCAACCAATCAACAGATGTGGAAATTTGACTTAGTAAGATTACAGATGTGAAGGATAATGTTTTGATCAAATCTCCTTGTTATAACACTGTTGACTAAATCAGAATTACACTCAAAATTACTTTTATTAAAAATTACGTTAATTCATCCTAGAAAAATCTCTGATTTTATATTTATAAAGTTAATAGTCTCATTGGCTTTTAATAGTTAAGATGGCTTTCAGGAAAATAAGGACTCACAAATCTTGGATAAGTTATGTAGCAGTTTTTACCCTAATATTGTATAATTATAATTTCCTGGTCAAATAAACATAGGAAAAATATCACTCTTGCTTAGTGAGTAGGCTATTAAAGAGTTAAAGCTTTCTACCAGTGTCTCCTTCAGGAAACTACAATTTGTGAATTGACAGTGTATGTCAATGTGTGTGTGTGTGGCGGTAGGTGGGGGGTGGGGGGGTGGGGGGGTGGGGAGGGGAGGATGTAAGACATGTTCTCATCACAGAGCTTCACCTACGCTAGGAGATTTTACTTCCCTTACTTTCCAGAGAAAAGAGAAGACTTTAGGAGTAAATTTTTTGAAGGGCTCATATTACTAGTATACAATATGCTCACATTCTTAACTTCTTGCTTTCTGATTTATTTTTCCCAAGTCTCTTTCCTATGTACTTTGAATTCTATTTTCTTTTTCTGCATCTAGGATTTAATCATTCTCCTCTTTCCTTAGTTTAATTCATATAATTAAAAACACAAACAAAAAGAAAAATAAAGGAAGGCAAACACTGAGAACACTTTATCTCTTATTTTTTTTTTCCTTTCTTTCATCCTGTCATGTTATGAGTTTCTCAAGGGCTTAAGAGCATACAGGTGATTGATAGTTGTGTGTTTAATGAACAAAAAAGTGCTTTCCCTTAAGGTATCTTTTATCTTAGTAATTTCCTACAGAAGAGTTTAGAATAAGTTAAGCATACTTATCTGGCTAAATGTCATATACAAAATAACTTCTGTAAAATATTGATAAATATATTATTAAAATATTAAAACAAATGTAAACAACTAGAAACAAAAATTGTAAATCTGAAGAAAACATTTTATCATTTTACCCTACACTATTCTCTTTTAACAGTGATAAGAATTTATCAGTATTCAGTTATTCATGTATCCCTGTTTCTTGAAATAATTAAGAGTAGAAAAGAATAAGTTAAATTTAAAATATTTACATCCATGGAACTTAGAGAAAAATATCTTTCCTGTTGAAATTAAATTGTTTATGTAAGCAAGAAATCACAATATTGCAGAATTATATGAATTATATTTAAAACATTGCATACTTAGCATGATATATTTCCAAATGCAAATGTCACATAATTTTACTGATATATCATTACTATAAAATAAAATAACACAAAAGTATGTTCAGTTTGAAGAGTTTTGCCAATTTTACATAGCAATCAAACCACCATTCAAATTGATATACAAAAATCTCCATCACTCTAGTAAGTTTCCTCATGTATTTTTCCAATAAATTCCCTCTCCCTGTCTCCAAATTGAATTCTTTTATTTCTAATGCTATAGATAGATTTTGGCTGTTCTTAAACTTTATATATAAAGTTACATAATATATAAATTTTGTGTATGTCTGGTTACTTTCACTCAACATCAAAAATTTGAGATTCTATGCGGTTGCTGTTGCATGTGTTGGTAGTTTGTCACTATTATTTTGTTTTTGCTGAGTAGTATTCCATTGTGTGATTATGCCACAGTATTTTTATTTTTTCTTTTTGATAGACATATCAGTTGTTTCCAGTTTGGGCTATTATGAATAAGGTTGCTATTAAGATTCTTGTAGAAATCTTACTGTGGACGTACGTTTATAATAGTGCTGGTACTGATGAACTTCTATAATAAATCCCTCATTCATAGAGTAGATATAAGTTTAACTTAATTAAAAGCTGCCAAATATTTTTCTGAAGAGGTTTTAGCAATTTACCTACCCACCAACACTACATGAGAGTTCCAGGTGCTTCACATCTATACCCACATTATTATTGTCAATATTTATTTTAAGAATTTTAGCCACTCTGCTAGGTATAAGGTAGTATATGTTTAATATTTTAACTTGGATTTCCCTGAAAAACAATAGTGCTGATGCCTTTCCATTGTGAGTTGTGCTACTCTTCATTTTCCTATTTATTTTTACCATTTTACTTATTGTGAGTTTCCTCCCACTGCCAAATTTAATACTGTCAGTTTATTATGTTCTTTTTCACATTATTTCTAATAGAAAGTTAGCAATATTCATGTTTTTCCTTCCCTGGTATGATTTTTTTTCTTGGAACCAGTTAATATTTACCCTTTTCTGTAGTTTGCACTAGTGAGAGTATAATAAACCTGGGTATATTTTCTCTTTACAACCCTGATTGAAATTCATTGAGTTTACTGAATCTATTTTTATCCTTTATCAAATTGGAAAGTTCTTAGCCATTTTCTTTTCAATAATTTCTTTATCTTTCTTCTCTTCTTTTGGGACTTAAATTATAGAATATTAAGCTGTTTGAAAATATCCTAAGGATCTCAGACTCTCTGGTTTGCTTTTATAATTATTTTTCCTATTTTTCTAATTACATATTTTTATTTCCTCTCTTCAAGCTCACTCATCTTTTCTTCAGCTAGGTCTTGTCAGAATTTAAGTCTAGCAAATGATTTCTATTCATCTGATATATTTTTCATTTCTCACATTCCATTCAAAGTTCATTTTTGGTGTTCATATCTCTGCTGAAAGTTCACATCTCTTAACACATTTTTTCCACTTTTTCAAATGCATTATTTGATTATTTACTTACACAAAATTATTTGAAAGTCCATGTTTGATAATTCTAATATTTGGACCATCTCTAAGACTGCTTCTATTGACCATTTCCCCTTCTAAACTTGGGTCATATTTTCTTGTTTTTTTTGGGGGGGGGGCAGTTGTATCTTATATTTGATTTTCTGCTGAAAGTTTTATATAAAATAATAATAGAGACTTAAGTAAATAATGTTTTTGTTAAATTTTTTTTTAATGTTTATTTATTTCTGAGACAGAGAGAGACAGACCATGAGTGGGGGAGGGGCAGGGAGAGAGGGAGACACAGAATCCAAAGGAGGCTCCAGGCTCTGAGCTGTCAGCACAGAGCCCCACATGGGGCTCGAACTCACAAACCATGAGTTCATAACCTGAACCCAAGTCGGACGCTTAACCGACTGAGCCACCCAGGCGCCCCATAAGTAAATAATGTTAACATCGAGAAAAGGGTGTATCTCTTTCCTCTTATCCCAAAACAGTGAGTCCAAGTCAATCTAACCTATATTTATTCTGGCTCAAAGTTTTGTACAGCCTTAAGGTGGTTCAGATTACAACTGCTCTAAAAAATTTTTAGTGTAGAACTAGGAGTAGAGATCTGAACCCTGGGAAGATTCCAAAAATCTTCCTGTTCTACAGTTAACTCAAATATGTGGAAAATCTCGTAGTTCTTTGCAGTTTCACTGCCAGGAGTTTAGCTTTCTGTGGAAGTCTTTAATCTGTAGTTCTACCCTGTGTTTTCTGAGTCTGAGTAAATCTCTTCCAGTTCAGTTGCCATTTCCTAGCTTCTGTAGGAGTAGAGTCTTGTATGTGTGGAGTTCTCTCCCACTGTTTTATTGAGATATAATTGACGTATCACATTGTTTGAGTTTTAGGTATAAACATTCTTTAGAAGCATGTTTCTCAGTTTCCTTGCCATCTCCTCAGTATTTTGTAGGTGAAAACCCAGGGTGCCTAAGGTCTTCTTTATGCTCTCTTACCTTGACTGACCAGAGCCTTTCTATAGCTGAAGACCTAGAGGGCTGTCAACCAATTTCTCTCAATACTCCTGCTTCCTTCACCACCACCACATAAATGAAGAATAACAAGTAAGTAGGGCATGTAGATGCTATTTTTTTCTTTTGCAGAATGCGCTGGATTCCATCATACCACACCAGCCCACAGAGCACTTTTAAATATTTGTTAAAATCCAACTAATGTCTCTTCATCCACTTCTCTTGTGGATTTCTCTTCCTGAATAGTTCTACCAGAGATGGAAAGAGTTGTGAGTCTGTTCTCTCCTGAGTAGAACCTGAGGCTTTCTGGAATATATTTGTCTTTGTGTGTGTGTGTGTGTGTGTGTGTGTGTGCGTGTGTGTGTGTGTGTGTGTGTGTGTATGTGTGTGTGTGTGAGAGAGAGAGAGAGAGAGAGAGAGAAAGCAATTTTAAAAGGAGTTTTGCAAAACCATATTATTTTAGCTTGTTCAGGTTATTTTGGGTTTTAGTGTGAGAATAACTATCTCTTGTAACTTCCTTATGCTTCTCAAAGGTTACTGATGAAAAATACTTTATCTAAAAGATATACATTACTATTAACCAAATAAATAGAATGGAAAAAATATACAGAAATTATATACCACTCTGTGTTTATGTAGGTGAATATATAAACAAAGAGAGATATGTACAAAGAACTGTAAGATGCCAAATGAGAGAACTTTATCTTTGACATTTATTCCACTTATCCTCTTGCAGATATCAATGTTTTTATCAACACGTCTATTAAAGTATTGATATACACATAATTAAAAATAGAATGCTAAGAGTACTGAGATGATATTGGCTAAATATAGAATATACACAAATACTCCTGGCATAGTTATAAGTTGTTTGCATTTATTATTATATTTAAATCTTATAAAATTATATGAGATATGTATAGTTGTTATTTTGATTTTACAAGTGTGAAAACAGGCAATTGGAAAGGCAAGATTTAAACATGTCTGATTTTATTACTGAGCTTTCCCTTAAGTTGACTGTGGCATTGCCTTCAACTCTAAAAAATAATTCCTTAAGGTAAGATAAAGATAATTTAAGATAGGTATACTTTATAGAATAATAAAAATGGGCTTGTCTAAATATAATTGAGACATGAGCAGAATTGTTCTTGGTAAAGTTTTTTAGAAAAGCCATACATTAGATTTAGTTAATTAAGCATGGTCATGGTCATACAACATAATTTAGTAAGCCTATTCCATTAAATGATAATGCATGTATGTCTAGTTTGTCCCACTTTCCCACAGATTTATTTTCCACATCAAAGAATTATATTGAGCCAATTAAATATATTTCTCTTACCAGAACACTGACATTATTGTCAATTAATAAGATTAGTAAAAATCTTTTTATACTCTAAACAATGTTGTGTTTTTTAAAGATACACGCAAAGAATAGAATTTCTGGTAAAGTGTCTTAGTCATTATGCAAGTTAAACTTCAGCTAGGAAAGTCAATTGCCTTTTATAATGTTCTATATATGTATGCAGGTGTATCATAGACAAAATAACAGTAAGATTTGAAGCAAAATAATAACCTTGATGATAAAGTCTAATGAGAAAGTCATGGTGAGAAAAATATATTAATCAGAAATGTTCCATTTTTAATAATACGCTATGCTGTAAACCAAATTTATATTTTCTTTTTTTACCAGTTCACTTAGATCAGTGTTTCTCAAACTTTTGCAACTGAGGTCGACTTAGTGTTCTTCAACATGAGATTGGAGCTCGATCCTATTGTAGGTAAATTTTGGTGATAGAAGAATAGTTCCAAACGAAAATGGATAAAATATGTCCTGTTAATATGATAACATTAATTAAACCAATAATTTAATATGTTAAGGAAGAATTCTATAGTTTACCCAATGAACTCTAAGGGATCTTTTTGAGACTTGGTAATTGACATATTGAACTTTTGTTCAGATTCTTTATTCAGTTTCTTTTCTATGTAATTATTTCTCTATAATTATTGAAAAGTTCCAAATCACAGCTATAGGTTGGGGAATGGCAGCAAGTCCTTGGTGACTTCAGCATATGAATATAATATTTGGCATGGACTCAAAAATAAGGAAATGTTTATCCCTAAAAATATTTAATAATCATATGTATTATGCTATCATGATGTATTTATCAGATTTAAACTTTTAAATGTTGAGTATTTCAATTTGCAAGCCAGAGCCTAATAAGTCTTGAATCAATCTTTATTTATGTGTAAACAGTGAAAAGACTATTCTGTACATTTAGATCTTTTTTTAAAAATGCACCTAATAATGCATCACCAATGTATAGTCTAAAAAAAAAGAAGAATGAGTCAAGTTTTTAGTTCTCAAATTGTTCCTATCAGAATTAATGCTTTAAACAACTGAATTTTTATCCTCAATGTGAAACCAAATGATTTTTATCTGGGAAACTATAGGTTCTCACTACACAAAATATTAAATATATCCTTGAGGGGTGCCTGGGTGGCTCAGTCGGTTAAGCGCCCGACTTTGGCTCAGGTCATGATCTCGCGGTCCGTGAGTTCGAGCCCCGCGTTGGGCTCTGTGCTGACAGCTCGGAGCCTGGAGCCTGTTTCAGATTCTGTATCTCCCTCTCTCTGACCCTCCCCCATTCATGCTCTGTCTCTCTCTGTCTCAAAAATAAATAAAGGTTAAAAAAAATGTAAAAAAAAATAAAAATAAAAAAATAAATATATCCTTGATCATGCAATGTGGTAGATCACATGAAATAACTGGAACTGATTTTTTGTGTGTATTATCAATGCCATCAATAAATATGTTGTGTTTTCTCTTAGTACCAAAATGCATGGGAACACTTTTCCCTTGGCAGTCAGGGTAATGATTTGGTACTGTTGATACAACTCTACTATTAAATAAATGATTTTTCATAAACTCATTTTTTTTCCTGCAAAACAGTGCCATATTAGTAGGTTGATTGATGCTTCTTTAGTTTTGAGCTATTGCCGGCCATCAGTGACAATACGTATCAATTTTGTACTGGAAAACGTTGCATGATTATCCAATAAAACATAAACACAAAACAATAATTTTAACAACAATCTCTGTACTTTGTTCTCAACTGGTGTGAAACCTTAATGAGTATTAACAACATTGTGTAATATATAGATAAATAGGACAGAACTGTGAATACATAGCTCATCTAATGTACATAATTTTAAAGATATACATTGTTTTCTCTTTTTATAATATTTTAGTTACTTATGTAGAACTATTTGTTTTGCATATTTCCTTTTCTCAGAACATGCAAATTTATATTCTGTATTTCCTGAGTTCAGTTTACTATTTGTATATTTTTCCATGTAATATTTAAACAATATGATGATGATTAATATTATCATTTCAGCATATTTTATATTTTAATGAATAATTTTAAAGTGATCTATTTACTTACTGGATTGAAACTACAAAATAATATTTTTAAAAGCTCAAAAATTTAAGAAATGGAGGCGCCTGGGTGGCTCAGTCAGTTGAGCATCCGACTTCAGCTCAGGTCATGATCTCACAGTCTGTGAGTTTGAGCCCCACATCCAGCTCTGTGCTGACAGCTCAGAGCCTGGAGCCTACTTCGGATTCTGTGTGTGTGTCTCTCTCTCTCTGCCCCTCCCCTGCTCATGCTCTGTCTCTCTCTATCTCAAAAATAAATAAAAACATTAAAAAATTAAGAAATGAAAATAATGGTAATGATAAATAACATCAACTTAAATAGCCTTTTAATTGAATGCTAACCAGGACAAAATGGCCACTATATAATTTGTATTGCCACATAAAACTTCTAAAAATGAATAACTAAGCATGTAGTAAAATTTCTATGAAAATCATTAATGTATCAAATTTGTGCAAGAAGTACAAAAAGGTAGTATTTTTTTCTTAACTGATGTATATCTAAGTCAAGGTTTCGTCAGTAAGCTAGGATAACACATGATTATTATTGTTACTGTAACAGCGAATTATTACTGAGGTTTACCTACACATTTTATACTTTCTTCAAGTTCTCCAAATACTCTCTACAACTTAATAAAAGCTACCATTAACTAATTTTTGAGATTTATTTCCATTTTTATTGTAAGTATTATAAGCATTTTTGTTTAATATTTTCAAAATTGGCTTGGCCATAATACTTTCCTTCATGCTTTAGTTGTATTAAATGCAAGAGTCCATCAGAGTCTGTTCCGCTAGATTACCAGTAGTGGAAATTGACAATATGCAAAAGCTTGTGTCACCAGTTTAAAATGTGTATCTTATTACGCCAAAATATTTCAGATATATAGAATACAAAATTTTAATATGCTTCACATTTTAGAAAATTGTAATGATGTGGAATGATCTAGATACATTGGAAATGCATAACCCTAAAACATGTAAATATGCTTCAATGAAACGTCTCTCATGTACATTTTCCACAAAGTTTACGCTTTAGTTTTGTTTTTTAAGATTACTCTCTCATACACAACTGTATAGAAACAGACATTTGTATAATGGTAGGCATTAAGCCATAAATCTTCCAGGCATAAACTTATTTTTCCTAAAATTCAATTCAGTAAATTGTCCTGAGTGAATAACATGAGCAAGGCTCAGTGTTAGGACATTCCCTACTCTTATGGTTTTATGGTATTATAGCCTCTATGGTGGCTTTCTCCCTACCTGAACAAATAGAGGACCAGGAGACATGCTTCACTCTTAAGGAAAGGTACTTGATATATCACAATGAGTTTGGTTTCCATAAAAGCATTTTGCCTAAGAAAAGTAAAGCAAAGTTCTTCCCATAACTCTCCACATAAATGAAATAGTAAAGTGAATAAAAGGTGCATCGTTTTAAAACTTTGAAATCTGGTGTGAAAGCTAAAATGTGGGCTGAAAGCTACTTGCTTTTCTGCATTTCTTTTGTAAAGTTAATAAAGTAAATTTTCCCCCGAAGACACAAAAGAAACCCAGAATCCTATTATTTTCTATAATTCAATAGTCACATGCACTTGAAAAGTGAGACATAGTTGTAAATGCTCTCAGTTATCATTATTTTGAGTTAGCAATTTACTTTATAGTTTGTATGTTTGGCATAGATTGTAGAAACAAAAGCATATATTCTTATCCTCATCTAGAAATATGATAAAGTGTGGATTATTGGTTTAGCTCCCTGTATATAGTAACTCGGTTAAACACCAAGAAATAAGTCATAGTTAATTGTACTCGAGATCTACTTGTTGAAGCATTTGAGCTAAAATGTAACTGACATTTTTTCAGTATGTGTGGTTGAAGTTCATGGACTACATCTAATAATAATTCTGCCCTTTCTTTGATTATAAGGTGAATTTCCAGCAAAACAAAATCCTATCCATAATGATTAAAGGGACAATATCATTAGGTAACTTTGCCCCATTGCACTCCCAACATAAGAGAAACAGAGGAACTATTCTCTTTTTTTACTTTCCACTCTAGCCAGATTCTCTTTGTATGATTTAGCATTACTAGACACCTATTTTTAAATTGTAGATCTCCCCATTTGACCTCAAAGTTCAAACACTACTTTGTTCCTGTTTTTAATTTAACTCATTATTTTTTGACATATTTTTCTGCTCTGTCAGGAGGTTGCCTTGACACTTTTTTTTTCTGCTTTGTTCAATTAGCTCAGAGCAGTCAATTTCCCAGTCATTCTTCCTATTCTGTAAGTGACTCTGGAAGATACTTGGATTAAGAACATTCATGTCTTTTATAATGGTGATTTCTTGCGCTGTATAGTATCAGTGTAAGTTTATGAGTGTTGTTATCCATTTAAAGCTATAAAATAGGTCCCTTTGAAAGATTTCTTTCTACTGCAATTGATGTTTCTCAGAAAGTACATTGAATGGATCTTTAAGGGAATTAGAACATTTGAGGTAGCAATGGCTTTTTCTTGTTGTGAAAGGAGATGATCCAGTATTGCCTCTATAAAACGTTCAGGGATTAAGTTTCTGTACAATTTCTACTCTTCATTTTTTATTTTTATACTAAAAGAGTCTTCTTGTTATTTCTCCCATACAAGGGGAGAAAAATAAAATGATTTGCCAAGTTGACAAAACTATCTCAGCATTCAGTTAGTGAGTTGGCTCCATTGTCAGAGGATTGCAGCAGGGAAGGCAGACGGGCTGAAATCGTAACAGAATTAAAAAACATGTTGTTGCTTGAAGCACTGTGATGTTAATTTACTACTCAATAAATACAACAAGTTTCCACTGAGGCTTGCAAGCCTAGAGAGAGAAGCAATATGAAGGTACCTATGTGAACAGTTGCTTAGCTAATTATGAACAATGGCTGATTAGAGATGTGCAGGGTGATTCTTCTACCAAAGTTTTATTCCCCACACTTGTACCTCTGAGTCAAAATGTTGTTAGTGGTATAAAAACCCAATGATTTACAAGATAACTTCTGAATGTATAATATCCTCAAAATATGATTAGTGCCTATTAAAATGATAAATATATTACAATTTGACAGACGGGACTTTAATAAGCTGGGCTCTCATAGGATTTCTGATAGTCTGCTGTTTGTAGCTATGGATAAGACAAATCTCATGACACATTTCTCTTCCTAGAACTCTCCAGTGGCTTCGTATGGCAACTGGAATAAATATAACAACTTACATTCTGTTTGGCAAGCTACTATGCATTTTGACTGATGCCTACATCTCTGATCTCTTTTCTTTCCTCTCTCCCCCTCAATCATTACATGTCCTTACCACTGGTCTTTATTGTGTCCCTTCAACATGCTTAGGTCTTTTACCCTGTGATTTCTTCATCTTGGATTGTTCCTCTACAACAGTTTCCCAAACTTGGCTTCTTCTTCCAGGTCTCCAGGGAGACCTTCTGGAGACCACGATGACTAAAGCAACTCTTTTATATACTTCTTTCCCCGTGTTAATTTTTTGTTACATTGCCCAGCTCTTTTATTTTATAGCGCATAGCAATATCTAAACTTTCATTTGTTAACATTTTGTTTTTTGGTATTCCCTTTACTGGAATGTAAGCTCTAAAACCTGGGGTTCTATCTTATTATATAGTAGGCAGGCAAAAATATTTGTTCACATGCGATGAAAAATAAACCCACCCCTAATTAATGTATTAATTTATGTAATTATGAAAAGTCTTATATATACTTATGAAAATGTCCACTATTAAAACTATTAAGGTGGAGAGAAGGAACATAGATAAGAATGCCAGCGTAAATTTCATAAAAGTACTTCTAATCTCTTATTTAATCTATTAGATAATATATTTAAAACACTAGTATAATAATCTTAACTCTTAAATGTACTTTTGTGTTTCCTTTTTTAAAATTGTGTTACAAGTGACAAAATGAAAAGTGGTTTTGTTTGACAGTTTTTTTGCAAGAGATAGACATTTTATGTCTCAAAAATCAAATGTATTTGAATTTGAAATAAGTGCTTCTCATCACATTTAAAAGAAAAAAAAGGAATTGGAAAATGGGTACTTAATGACAATAATAACAAATACAAATGCATCTGCTGAGCAATGTGATAGGCACTCACTATTCGACATTCTTGGCACATATAAATTGAATTAATCATACAGCATTTATGAGATCAGTGTTCTGCTTCCTACTCCACCGTCTAGGAAACTGAGACATGTGAAATAACATCCGTTTGTAGAGGTAGTAAGTGTTAGAATTGGAATTTGAAGCTATACAGGCTTGCCTCAGAGCATAAAAACCTGAATGAGAATAAGAAAGAGAGAGAGAGAGAGAGAGAGAGAGAGAGAGAGAGAGAGAGAAAGCATTCCCCATTTCCCTTCTAGGAGAAAAATACTAAAAAAACAAAAAAACCCTCTGCATAATTTACAGGCACTTAAATCCTAAAATCTCTATCTGTTTAATCAAAGTGCATAATATTTGCAATCAAGTAAAAAGCAAAACAGCTTCCTTCTGAAAAGTAGAATTTAAACTTATAACCATACACAGCTTCTCCTCTATTGATGGTATATTTGGCAAGCAGATAAGATAGTTTTCCTTTCTATAAGCCTTGTGAGTCTTTGCCACTTGTTGCACTTATGTTTATTTATTTATTTATTTATTTATTAACGTTTATTTATTTTTGAGACAGAGAGAGACAGAGCATGAACGGGGGAGGGGCAGAGAGAGGGAGACACAGAATCGGAAGCAGGCTCCAGGCTCTGAGCCATCAGCCCAGAGCCTGACGCGGGGCTCGAACTCACGGACCGCGAGATTGTGACCTCAGCTGAAGTTGGACGCTTAACCGACTGCGCCACCCAGGCACCCCGCACTTATGTTTATTTAGATAAAACTGCTAAGTTAGAATCCTACATAAACAAATAATAGATGAATATCTATAATTAATAAATCACTGATGGGTCATGCACTTTTTGCCACCTCATCAATTGTATAGCAAATAGAATTCAAATGCATATTTCCTCTGAATATTTTCCCTGTCATGGGACTGAGAATTAAGTTTATCAATATAATTTTCTCTTCATGTAATCATTAAAGATTTTATTTTACAGCATGTATTTCTTAATCCATAATTTACATGGCCACATAACCACATAAAACATGGTGTGTGTGTGTGTGTGTGTGTGTATGTGTGTGTCTATTTCCTGTCCCCACAGGTCTGTGAAAGCCACAATATATACATTAGTAAATAGGAATGTAACCACATCACAAGTAATTTCCATTCTCCTATAATTCACTATGCCCTATGTTTATTAAATTTATTTAAATTTATTTAATAGAAGTTTCTCATTGATCTCTTGATATGACTCCTACTTTCTTAAGAAACTGCCTAAAAAGACAAGACCCTACTCTATGTTAATTTCTTTAAATTAAGCATAAAAGTTCATGTGTTAAATGAATAGTGATGACATTACTTCTGTTAAAAAATTAACAGAAGGAGAATAAATTACAGATAAATGTGTAAATATTTGAATATCAAGAAAGGAGAATATAAAAGTTTGCCAAAAGCACATAATTTGAGTATTAATTGTAATAGATGTAGACTAATAAAAATCAGATACATTTTGTTTTCCTTATTTATTATTCTTTATATTTATATTCCTAGGTATCCTGCTGGCTGGTATATTTAACATCATGAGTACAATTGTATTCTATAGATCATATCTCCATTAAGACCAACTAATTAAGTTTGAAAATATGAGCTTTGGCTTGTCTTACATGCCTAATCAGTCAATAGAATTTACCTTTCTGTTCAACTTTAAGTGGGAAGAGAGGGGGGCAAGTAGGGAGGCAATAAAGTCCAAGAACAGGGGTTTCTTTCGGCTCTGTTGGTAACGATGACTGAACACGTACCTGCTAGTATAAAATCTCAGCACTGATCCCAATAACAGTGGATTTATACTCCAGTCTGAACAAATCTGACAAGTCAAGGTAAAAATAACAACATGGAATCAAGACAAGTAATGATTTTTAAAATTGTATAATAATTTTAAAGAAAAAATGATTATGTTAGTCTTTCTTAGGTTTGTTTCTTAGAAGCTGAGCTGGAGCCAGGACTTCTAACATGTGATTTATTCAGAGAATGTGCTCCAGGAAAGGAATTATTCCTATAAGGAATAAGGGAAGCAATATAGTGAAGGAGAAAGAGCTGAGCAACACCGTGGACCCAGAGAAGGCCTATTCTTGTTCTGAGCCAAAGAAGGGGATGCCTTTCGAGCCAAGATCACATCCAAGAAGTGTCCTGATTTTCCTCTTTGGACCATTCCACCTTAGAAAGGCAAAGTGATCCCGGTAAGGCAGCTCCCTTAAGCCTAGTAGCCCTGACCAGCACCATCAGCATCTTGAGGAACTTGTTAGAAATGTAAATTCTCATTCCTCACTCCAGATCTGGGAATGGAATGGGACTCAGTAATCTGTTTTGCATCCCTTCCAGAATATTCTGATATGCCCTAAAGGTTGAGAACCTGTGGCCTGAATGAATTCCTTGATAATTTTGCAGGAAAAAGAAAGCTATTTTGGACCAGTAGTAGCTGAACTCACAGCAGCGATGGGATGGATTTACTTATCTGGTGAAAGGGATCTACATGAGGTACTAGGAACATCCACTAAACTTTCTTCATACCGTCATCCATTTTTTTTATTATTACAGGCAAGGGATATTTGCGGAAGTGAGGATGAAGGCAAGAAAATAGAGCTTTCAGAGTAAGAATTATATCATCAATAAGTTATATCAACTATATGACATCTATATCAGTCATTATTTATTACCCTGTTGTCTTTCTAAAAAAATTTTAAAATATTTAACTGTTGAATTAGCCACTGGAGGAAACACATACAACATTCAGTGATCACAGTGAAACATCCTGAAATTGAGAAGGAATAAATAATTAAAAACCAATTTTAGAGATAGATAAAGATCAACAGAAAGGCAGTCTCCAGCCAAGACTATACTTTATACATGCATGCCCACACTAGGCATCATATAATTGTAACAATTTATGACCTTATATAATGGGCTTAAAGAACATAACTTTTAAATGGGCCATATTCTCCTTGAAACCAATACATAATTTTTTTTTTTTTTTACTAGCTGAAGGAAGAAAAGAGACAGACAGAGAGACAGAGAGAGAGGAGAAATGAGTTTATCCTAGCCAGTAAATTTCCTTACACAATAAGCAGGATGGACCTCAATACCTTGTTAATTTTCTTGAGTGCTACAATATAATTAGTGGCCAGTAATAAAACTTAAAAAATTGGATATTGTTCTGGAAGATTTAAGGTACAGCAAAACAAAGCAAAGAAATGTGTGTTTTCTCATTCTGAAGCATCTTCATACATGTTTCCTGCTCATCTCAGGTAATTACCTTTTCCCCCATACCACTGTCATTTGTTAATTCCGATAGTTATCTAATTCAGGTCTGTCTTCTAGCAATAGTTCCACATGCAAGACATATCTAACCTTCCAGACAAAGACAAGTCTTTTAATGCATGTGCCCATTGCACTATGGATCACTCACCTGCTACATTTTTTTCTGCTAGAATTTTAAAATCCATTTGTATGAATATTTTAACCATGTTGTCTACTAGACTCTGAGCTCCAGGTTGACAAATATGATTCTCTTTTGGTCCATTATTGTATCTCTAGCATGGTCAGATTTAAGTTTATATATAATGAATATGAAATTAAAGGTAAAAAATGAATAAACATTTCAAATATTAAAAAGGTGACACATAATAGAACACGACATACACACACAAAGTCTAGGCAAACTTTTGACCCTATATATTTAAAATCATGTTTATCTGCTACTGCCCACATGCATACAGTGCCATCAAATATGTTCAAATGAATATATGGCCCCTGACGCTACATTTTTGTAGCATGAATTGTGGATAGTTGATACAGGTAGGGAGGAGTTTTCTTGGAAGTGATTCCTGTACAAGGACAGCTAGCAAGAACTTAACTGTGTATGGAAAGGACAGTGAATCACTTCAACTTCTGCTGTAGTTAGATCCCAAAATATATCTGACCAAGTCAATGCCATCCATCAGGAGAAGTATGATAGAAAATTACAGTGGGAAAGAGACAGCAGCATTTACTGAGTGGAAATCAGAATGGGAAAAAAAAAACCACCAGGCTTACCTGAAAATTTTACAAAACTGATATGGCCAAGTGAACCCATTGCTGGACCCCTTCTGAGAGACTTGGATAATGTCTTGGACAGGTGAAGGGCCTCAAGCAGGTTAGAGGCCTACAGATTTAAATTTCTTTATCTTCCCAAAAAATCTGCTTCTTATCAACAGCTTCAAGCAAAGTGTCCATTCCCCTGGCTGTCAATAAATACTGGCTAAATAAAAGTCAAATGATCATAGTATCTTTGCCCCATTCCCTTCCTAAAACACCAGTTTAAAAATACAGACAGTGTTTAAACATTAAAATTGAACTGAGAGCAATTAATATTTGCAGGCTGTGCTGTTTCCTAATAGAGGTTTTACTAGTAGGTGGTTTTGTAGTCTAATGACTCATGCAAACACAGAGATAGATAAGTCTGGAAAATAAAATATTTCTTTCTCCCAAAAAAGTATTCAAGAATTCCAAGAGACTTGTGCTGTCTCCTTTTGAGAAAACAGAAAATGATGTAATTAGTTTTAAAAACAGAATCATGGGGGCATGTGTGTGGCTCAGTCAGTTAAGCATCTGACTTTGGTTCAGGTCATGATCTCACAGTTCGTGAGTTCAAGCCCTATATGGAGCTTTTTGCTATCAGCAATTTGATCAGCAATCAGCCTGCTTCAGATCCTCTGTCTCCCTCTCTCTCTGCCTCTCTCCCATTCATGCCCTTCCTCTCTCTCTTAAAAATAAATAAACACTAAAAAATAAAAATAAAAACAGTTTTTGCCTCATAAAGCTTATTTTATCATTCTGTAAGAATTTCTCATTTATTTCACATGACACATTTCATATTTTTACACTTCTCATATGTTAAAACCTGAAAACCATTCCAATATATCATTACCTGTTATTTACAAAAACATGAGCCCAGCATCCATAAAGACATTCCTATTGCTCATCTTCAAGAACTTTTGACCTAGGGTCTATTTTAAACATTTCCCAATAACAAACTCATTTAAATCAGGTTTCTGAGGTGGGGGGGGGGGGAAATAAAGAAAGTAAATTTGAGGAAATGATTTCTCACAGATCTCTCATGTTTGTACATGTGTTGTGAGTGCTTTTGTTCCAGACTTTTTTTTTTCAAGGATCTTTGTATAGCAAGTAACCTTAGAAGATATAGTGTCTCTCTCCAAAGCAAAGCACAGACATGTTTGGTGTCAATTATAAAAGATTCAGTCTCTGAGAGCAGTGTTCCTCTATGATAATACAACTCACTGGATGTGGAAGTATAGGGTGATCTGGTTTACACTGTCCTGTGGAAATCAGGCTCTGACCCAAGAGACTCGTGTTCTCTACCAACATCCATGAAACTGTGGCAAGCTAACTTGTTCAGGTGCTTCATAGTTCCTGACAGCAAATAAAAACCAAATTTCAAACAAGGGGATGGTGGACATATATGCCTAAACCTCAACAACCTACTTGTCTTCTGTAATTCGATTTCCATTGAATATAAGGAATAGGGGCCAAATGGTGGATAATCCTGGGCAAGAACGTGATGAGTTCTTAAGGATCTGAATGCATTGTTTCTAGAACATTAGGGAGCATCATAGAATCTCATTAGGTCATGAGATTTGCAAAGCCAACTAAGAGTGAAAATAATTTCCAAGATAAAATATATAAACTTTATTGAGAAGACTGCACTGATTCAATGAAGAACTTAAATCAGAAACTAATTGTTTCATCCTCTCTTATGTGTATCTTTCACTTGATCAGAAAAACCTCTGATATTTCATCATAATCACGTTGTTATGAGCTCGAGGGAAAGGGGAAGAAACTAGCAGAGACGTTTTACTTGTAGTACTTAACAAGGCCCCAAACTCAATGCATATCAATGCACACAGACATGTACATACACATACATGGACATGTGCACACAGAGAAGATGGAATTAGTCATTATAAACTTTTAGCCAGCCTGTTTGACTTCCCTTGATAATCAAAGTAACCATCTTCATTCTGAAGCAGAAGGTAATGAACAAACGTAAACTTTACCATAAACCCATGGGAACTTCTTATTTATTTTTTTAAATTCCATGTTGCTACCTCCCACTCTCACCACTGCTGATAACCAATATACAGGTAAACCAGTACTATTCCACAGCTCAAAGTACAGGCAACAGCTAAAACACTTTTCGATGTGTGCTTGCTGGTTACTTGGTAACAATATTATCATATGCTCTAACAACAGGCATTTGGGCCTATTTGTCATGACAGACTGATAGTCTTACAGAAATTATTACATCATCTTAGAAACTTATCTTGAGGTAGGAACTCTAAATAAGCCAAGGAGCTGATTTGTCCTCTGACCAGCAGATTCCTGGCCACTCAGTCCATTTCTTGGCTTCATTCTGGCATAGACATGCCAGCTTACTATAAAGAAGCCCCTAGGCAGGAAAAGATAAGATACACAGAGTATCTGCTGGTGCCACCATATGCTGGACCCCATCTTTGATAGCAAGTGTATTCTTGACTGAAAAGCATTCTTTCATTAAAAGCAATCGCTACCCTTCTTTTTAGGTGGCAGTTGTTTGAGATGGTTACTGCTGCATTTTGCCAAACTGTAAGAGGACAGGAAACCTAGCTTGCTGGAGAGGGAAAAGAGCATGTAAAATATTAACAGCTAGGCTTATTCACTTAGCAAACAGACTAAATAAGATGCCTGTTCTAGGGTAAAAGAGGTTGTCCATACAAACCATAATAATAAATATAATATGCTTGTCTGTCCTTGACTTCTATACAGATATGTCTCCTCAAGAACACATGGAAGGTAGAAACGTCTCTTTCCTAATTCATTATCTGTAATCTGGTCATTTTATTATTAATCTCCTACCTTCAGATATACTACTTAATATCACTATAAAGAAAAAGATATGATTATGTTAAGTGAAATAAGTCAGAGAAAGACAGATATCATATATTTTCACTCATATATGGAACTTGAAAACTTAACACAAGACCATGAGGGAAGGGAAGGGGAAAATAGTTTCAAACAGAGAGGGAGGGGGGCAAACCATAAGAGACTCTTAAATACAGAGAAGAAACTGAGGGTTTATGGGAGTGTGGGCAAGGGAGAAAGGAAAATGGGTGATGGGCACTGAGGAGGGCACTTGTTGGGATGAGCATTGGGTGTTATATGTAAGTGATGAATCACGGGAATCTACCCCTGTAACCAAGAACACACTGTTACACTGTATGTTAGCTAACTTGACAATAAATTATGTTAAAAAAAATAAATGAAAAGCTTAAAAAAAACAGATGTAAAAAAGAAAAAAAAAGAAAATATGAGAGAGTCAAATGAGAAAATGTAAGGAAGTTACTCAGTAATTCTTCTTACCATCTTGATTTTCTGGACATTCCCTTCAGAGACCAAACAAACGATATATTAGATTTCTTTCTTCCTACTTTATTAGTTAGAAGAAACATCCATGTACATGTCCCACAAGAAATGCCATAGAGGCCTTTAGACTAAGGAATGTAACTGAGTCTGTATATTCAATAACAGCAAAGTAATATCAATCTTCTCTTTTTTGAACGAATAGTTTGCAATTTGAGGACACTAGGAACTAAATCATTCCCAACTGAGACCTTCATCTTGAGCAGAAATAATTCCATCAGGATATTTATTCTCAATTTGTCACTTGAACTAGAAAAGATTTAAAATCCCTTTCAAATGCTAGGATTGGATGAATCTATATACCCTTTAAGAAATAGCAGATTCTCTGTGACTTAGAACAAGATGAGTTTCCACCTCTTTATAGGCAACTAACTGTCAATTACCAATGATAATGGGGGGAGGGGAGAGATAGGATAAATAAATCTAAAAAGAAATTAATCAAAAATACTTTGTTGCCAAATAGATATTTTTGATTCTGTTATTTTAGGTTTTTAGCACATATTTATTTTCCCATTTGTAGTTCCTTAGACCAATATTAAAATCAATTTATATTTTCTGAGCACATTTTCTAAGTTGGATAGATAAAACAGCCTGGTATTTAAGTAGGTGAGCAAAATTCAATAGTTGGTATTTCTCAAAGTAAATTCCATGAAATCTGTACATTTAAATCATTTTGGGGGGCTTAATAAAAATGTAGTCTCAAAGGCATTATCTCAGAAATTCCTACTACCTTCTCTGAAACTGGATCCGGAATTTTTATTTTAACACACTATCCAGCTGACTCTTACACTTGCTAAACTTTGGCAACCTGTGTGGTCCCATAATGCACAATCAATGTCATTTACTTCTAAAAATTAGATTGTATCATTGTTAAAATATTAACAAGTTTTAGAATTATACTCTGAACATGTCTCAACTAAATTCATTAATTTCCTCTTTCATTTATTCTTTCAACAATGATAGTGTGTCTACCATATATATATATATATATATATATATTTTTTTTTTTTTTTCAGGCTGCAAACCTTAAAGGCTCTTGTACAGAGGACACTTGGTGCTGGAAGCATTAGCTTGGGTTTGAGTCATGCTTCCAGTGTACGGGAAAGCCAGATACAATTTGCATTGATCCTTGTGCGAGTTGGGAATGAATGCAGCATTGCACGACTATCTGGTATTGCCAACTGAACTGTGTACCCAGCCCCCACAACTTTAAGCCAGGCACATCAGAGTGTGACTTTATTTGGAAGTGAGGCTGCAACAGATGTAATTAGTTAAGATGGGAGCCTATGGGGGTATCTAAGGGCAGGCCTTAGACGTGACTGGGGTCCTTACAGAAAGGGGCAGACACATATACAGAGCACCATGTTAAGATACAGCAGAGCTGGGGTGATGCTTCTCTACAAGCCTCTGAGCGTCAACAATTGCCAGCAAACCCCAGGGAGCGACCAGGAGACACGTGAAACAGACCCTCCCCTGGCAAGGGGCCACCCTGATGACAGCCTGATCTTGGACTTGTGCCTTCAGAACTCAGACGATGCCTTTGTTGTTCTGAACCATTCCGTTTCTGCAACAGCCCTTGTCAACGATCAGGACTCTAAATCATATAAATAGAGCATGACTTCACGTGAGGTTCTGTTTCCCCGGCTCAGCTCACCCAGACAAACAAAACAGAACAACGTCACTGGGGGCTGAGCCCCCATTCCTGGACTCATTGGAATGGGAAGGGGAGCTTAGGGGCCTTTCAAATAATGATGACTGCACACCCACCCCACAACCATTTATCGAGGACCTTGGGGGGTACAAAGAAACAACATTTAGGGGAGGGTGTGCTACAGTTTAAAATGTGGGCTTTGCCTTCAATGAGCCCACGTTCCCTAATAAGCAGACACCATCACAAATAAAAGGGAAAGAGTTCCCCTTGTGCAGGACTGTAAAGCCCCCCACCATGGTTTCTGAGACTGAAAGGGCTGCCTGATCACAGGGGGTTGTTCCAGGGCAGGACACGGCCTGGTGTGCTTGACCTTGTGGTCACAGGCCCACAGGTGACACCCTGCTTTCCTGCCTCCCCACTAGCCCATCAGCACACCGCAAGCTTCTTGCTGTCAAACAGAAGTGCACGTGCCTCCAAACTTCAGTATAGGGGAAGGGTGGGTGTCAGACACAGACTTATGGGAGTGTATTTGAAACTGGCTGGTAAGGGACAAACCCCCAGGGGGTGACAGTGAAGCACTAGAAATAAGACAGTGAGAAAGATAAGGCCACTGTCTTCCTGGTGCTTACATTCTAATAAAATAACAGAGATATTAATCAAATAAATATAGTATCACAATGAATAAGTTCTATAAGGACAGTTACATTGTAAGGAGATACATCAAATAGTGTGATTTGACCTTGTCAGAGAGGTCAGGTAATCTTTCCTGTAAAAGTGATGATCAAATTGAAATATGAAGGATATATAATGACTAAATGGACAAAAACTACATGTGGGGATTAGTTAGGCAAAATTCAGATTGTGCAATGGCCATGTGTGAGCATTGGGCATAGAGCTTTCCCAAAGAAGAAAAAGCTTATGGTAGTTTGTACAGAGAGTAAGGGAAACATTGTAAAATATTAAATTAGAGATGTTGATAGAAGCCACAATATGCTCGCCTTTTTTATTCCATGTTATAAAGTTGAGTTTGTATTCTAAGTGTGATTGGTAGCTATTTTAGATGATTACACAAGGATGGCATTGCCAGATTGTTTCACAAAAATATTTGTAGATGCAGAATAGAAAAAGCTTAGAAGAGAGATTTGAAGAAAAACAAATTTAAAAGTTTGTGTTTGCTGTGCAAAAAAACACCAAAACAGTTAATGGCTTAAAAAAATCATCATTTATTTAACCCACTTCTGTGGGTCAGCAATTTACACTGAACTCAGCTGGACTTGCTCACGTGTGTACAGTCACGTGCCAGTCAGCTAGGTGGCTGTACTTCCAGAGGTTAGCTGTCTCTTGATTGCTGCAAAAGAGGTGACTGGGCTGTATGTCATTCCATCATCCAATCGGCTAGCTAAGTCTTTGTTACATGGGGTCAATACCAGAGGTGTCAGGAAAATAAAGATAAGCCATTCTATATGTGTATTTTTCAAGTCTCTTTTTGCATAACATTTGCTGACATTGTAGTACCCAAATTAAATCACATGGGAGAACCCAAGTTAGAATAGGAGAGCACAAAAAATTACATTACAAAGGAGTATCAATAAAAAAAAAAAAAAACAAAAAAAGCTACTGTGGCCATGTTTGTAATCTACCACAGTAGGATATAGTAAACATGAGGTGATTGTTAAAGTTTGTTAAATTACTTTTAATCAGGAGTACCCAATGGTTTTCCTCCTAGACTTGAGAAATATTTAGAAGAAAAAGTAGACAAAATTTGATATATTAGAGTGAGAGTGAATGACTATTTTTAAAAAGTCTAGATTTATCTTTTGTACAAGTAGAGACTTGACTGTACCACTCAATGAGATGGAAAGATCTAGAAGACCATATCTGAGATTGTAAATGCATGTTGAAATGAGTTGACATTGAAACTTCCAAGATGACATTTTAAATAAGCCTCTGGAGGCCTCATTAAATATGGGTCTGGAGCTCCTAGAAAGATCAGGCTTTCAACAAAAAATTGTGATTCACCAATAGATGGTGTGTAATTGAAGCATTACATGTGCTTGACATCATCTAAATTGATAAAATAGATTGAAAAATAGGAATGCTTAGGCTTCAGGAGTGCCTGGGTAGCTCAGTCAGTTGAGCGTCTGACTTCTACTTCAGGTCATGATCTCATGGCTCATGAGTATAAGCCCCGCGCTAGGCTCTGTGCTGAGAGCTCGGAGCCTGGAGCTTGCTTTGGATTCTGTCTCCTTTCTCTGGGCCTCCCCCACTCGTGCTCTGTCTCTGTCTCTGTCTCTGTCTCTGTCTCTCTCTCTCTCAAAAATAAATAAACATTACAAAAATTAAAAAAAAAAAAAAAGAGGAATGGTCAGACTTCCATCTTGAATAACTTTAATGGCAACTGGGAAAGTAAATGTGAAACAAAGACCAAGAAGCAGTCAGAAAGAATTCAGAGAGTATTTTGTCTTGGGAACCTTCTGAATAGACTACTTCAGAAGGAGAAGTGACCAACATTTTGAAACTGCTGATGAGAGCAAAGAAATGATTAATGAAAATTTCCTATTGGATTTAAGACTTAGAAATTCCTGGTGAGTTTAGTAAATGCTTCTTTGGGTGAATTTATGGGGCAGAAGTTAGACTGGAGAGCATTGAAGAGTAAGGAGCTGAAGAAATAAACACAGTAATGTCCAGAAAATTTCCATAAATAAGTGCATGCGTGCACACGCGCACACACACACACACACACACACACACACACACACACACAATTTTTATGGTTTTATAGGATCACCATAATGAGAAGAAAGGTTGAAGGATGCAATGAGAAAGTATTGATAAAGGAAGGGACTTAATACAACAACAATATATCATATTAATAGAACATTTAACATTTACAATGGATTTTCCTATATAAATGTAATTTCTTCTTCCCCACAAACCTATAAAAAGTTGAGCAGGTAACATCCACTTGTATTTGTTGGTAAAAAAACAGACTAATTGCTTTTGCCCAATATCAAAAAGGAGGTAAATTTGGTTTTCTGAGATGACTTCAACCAATCTCAATGATTTTATACAATATTGAGCATATTTTGAAATGACTCTCGGGGTGCCTGGGTGGCTTGGTCGGTTAAGCGTCCGACTTCGGCCCAGGTCATGATCTCACGGTCCGTGAGTTCGAGCCCCGCGTCGGGCTCTGTGCTGACAGCTCAGAGCCTGGAGCCTGTTTCAGATTCTGTGTCTCCCTCTCTCTCTGCCCCTCCCCTGTTCATGCTCTGTCTCTCTCTGTCTCAAATATAAATAAATGTTAAAAAAAAATTAAAAAAAAAAGAAAGAAATGACTCTCTTCTAGTCCCAAATCAATTCAATCTCTAACCTAGCATGCAAATGATTAGAACAATTTTATAGTGTTAAATTAAATCAGCATAAGAGTCCATTCATAATGCCAGTTTTAAAATAAATATTTAGAAAAAAACGAGTAACTAAAGAAAACAAATCTATTGCAAGAGTTCCATAAAATATGTCTATAACATATATGTGTGTGTGTGTGTGTGTGTGTGTGTGTGTATATATATACATATAATTTTATATCCTATGTTATATTGTATTTAAGCATTTCATAATTATAGGTGTCTTATTTTATTTGGACCACATAATTAAGGTTGTCGGGATTAGAATGTCATTTTCAGATTAGGAAATTCAAGTTCCACCAGATTATGTACTATTTACATTTACGCAGATACAAATAAGAGTCAGAATTTTAGCAAGACCCTCAGGACCTGAATATAAGTCCTTTCTGTGTTTCTTTTCACGCAACTGTATCATAATATTTTGCTTTGTTCCTGTGTTTTTGTTTATTTTGTTTGATTTCTTCTTCTAATGTAGCCTGCTAGTTCATTATGTTATGATAATAGATTGTTCTAGAAGGTAGCCCTTGCTTCCTTTCCATTCCATCTCTGCCATGTGCCATGTGCACCCCTTCTCTGGAACAATGCCAACAATAGTGACAATGGAAGGAAGCCTTACTTCACTCATATGCTGAACAAACAAAACCCCAAAACACGGTATGCTACAGCTAGTATGTTGATATTTTAAGTCAGTAAAATAGAAAAATCAAAGAGGTAATCTTGCTTTAGGTATCAACTTTTCCTGTTCAGACCTAAATAGTGTGTAATAGATCATGATTAGGTATATTATTTTATATTTTATAAAGACCCAAATTCCCTTACAATCATTTGTTAGAGATAATACTGCTTTTATTGTCCTTACTATGAAAACTGCATTTATTCCCAGACCAGAGGAACACCGTTAATCCGTGGGAACCATTTGGAGCCCATGGGCACCTGAGCAGTAAATAATTAGCTTAGGCCCCACAAGGAGAACGGACCTCAAAACTCAGAAATGTGACTTCTGGGTCAGCCTTTCTCTTTCTTAATAGAACATATCATGGAATGCAGAGGATGTCTTTGACCTTCTGCCCAGTCCTTGATTTTATGTGTCAGATGAAGATCCGGCTCTCTACATCATCTGCACTAATCTTTATCTAGTCAGATTTCTTATGTGCAAAAAGAACTTTGTTCATTAGAACTGTCCTAAGAGAAAGAAGAAAGGAGATGAAATGAAGAAAATAGTATGCGTCACTTATTTAGAAAAGAGGGCCAGAATTAACCCTAGATGTGTGTGGAGTCGGGAAAGCAGGAATTGCTCTTTGATTGCAGACTCCCTGTTTCTATATGCAAGAAACCAAATGAGGTTAATTGTAGGAAAAATTCCCTCCTCAGCTTGTTTCCCAATATGGAAGTTAAACAAATGGCCTGTTTCTGAGTCTACCCACATTCTAAAAGAATATTTTCTCAAAACTTTTCTGATCTCTATCTTTTTAGCCCCCTTATCCCTGTCTCTGTTTCATTCCCTTTCTTCCCTCCCAACCCTGCCCCCACTCGCCCAACCTCCATATAAACCATAACTCAGTTTGTTTAAAGACAACAAAGTGCTGTGAATTTCTCAGAAGTGATATGCCATATAAATGGGAACAATAGCAAAAAAATGTGTTTCTCCCTGGAAGCCCCTGTTGTAATATAAGGCAGTGGGTTTTTATAATGAGTTACAAAAGTCTCTCTTAAATAACATTAGGCATTTAATGAAAAACCACAAGAGCTTGGGAACAAGCAAGATTTCAGCTGATCCTCTGTGCTTAATGCATTATACCGTATAGAGAGAAAGAAAAGGGGGAAAAGAAAATTAACTCTTGTGTTCACTTCAGATTTCGGTTCTCTAAAAGGTAAAGACACATTAGTAGGTTTTTGTTTTTGTTTTAGAAGGGACCCACATCATCTCTTCTGATCTGATTTGGAATAGAGATTTAAGATATGCCCTGGGGCACCTGGGTGGCTCAGTCAGTTGAGCATCCGACTTCAGCTCAGGTCATGATCTTGCAGTCTGTGAGTTTGAGCCCCGTGTAGGGCTCTGTGCTGACAGCTGAGAGCCCAGAACCTGCTTCAGATTCTGTGTCTCCTTCTCTATCTACTCCTCCCCCACTCTTACTCTGTCTCTGTCTCTCTCTCAAAAATAAACAAAGATTAAAAAAAAATTTAAGATATGCCCCAAACTAGGAAAGGCCTAGGATAAATAATCCTTTGGGTTTTGAGGGATATATTCCCAAATGTCATGGAGTCAATTTTGGTAGCTAGCTAATAGGCTGATGATTAAGGTCACCCTAAATTATTCTCTAGGTGGCTATTGTCAGAGATAATTACATTTGTTTGGGGGCAAAGTTTTGAAATCTACCCATAAGAAGGAGAATTCTTTCTTTTTTTGTTAAAATACAGAAGCAATAAGAAGGCTAGTATGCAACAATATTCTGTTTATATTTTTATGGGTATATCAATGATTATCACTGGAAGAATATTTAAGAACGTCTGTAGACATATTTGTCATAATTGGTAATAGGTGCTGCTCGCATTTGGCGCTGCTTACACTGACGGTGGCGTTAAACATACTAAAATGCAAAGGACAGTTCTCCACAGCATAATATTATCCAACCAAGAATCTCAATAGTGCCAAGATTGAGAAGCCATGGCTAAGAGAATTTACAGTCACTCCAGACAGCCAGATGCTTCATTGCTTGTCAGATTTCTTTAGAATAAAATAAAATTATCAGGATGCCATAAAAGCATGAATATGATCATGAAATCAAGTCCTAATATATGACTATAGCGTGGAACATCTGAAGAGTAAAATTGGGTTGGAGCTTGGCTGTTGCAATTTGGGAAAAGAGTTAATTATAGGGTATCGATCTGAATTACAGTACCAGAGCCCAATGGGAGCTTAGAAGTCATCTAATAAAACCGGTACGTTTTCCAGATAAGGTAAGTGTGAAGTGAAAAGTTAAATATGTAATATCATAGCATCAATAGGCAGGAGAGGTAGTTTAAACTGCATGCCTCCTATTTGTTCAGCTCTCTCTTCAGCATGTCATGCATTGTAATCATCCTTTTCTAGAAGAGATGGGCTAAGCTATTCTTAAATTAAAAGGACACTAAAGTAAGAGGAACACCCAGAGATAAAAAATAGGGAACTTTTCCTTTTGGACAAAATTTTAACTATGTAACTTTGGAAAAGTTACTTAACATCTCTAACACTTAATAGTCTTATCTGAAAATGAGCATGAGAATATCTTGTTGAGAGAATTAAAAAAAAGAAAAAAAAAAACCCTGCCATGTAAGGTTCAGACTATAGGTGACTACATTATTTGTTTAGTTGCTTCACAGCCCTGGAATATATAACTTTGACATTATCTTAACTGCACAACTGCCATTGTGAATCTTGAAAGGCTCATCTATGCACACACTCTACATTTAAATACCAGTGTTCACAGCCATTTTGTTAGGACTCCAGGCATGTTGATTAACCTTTGACATATCAATAAAAACATAATCAAGTGTTTAATACTGACATGAACATTGAATATTACATAGACTAAATTGGAGCCATAAACACCGCAAACTGGGATAGTGATCAATAAAATTAGGGAACTAAAAATAATCTGCAAGAGGGAATTAATGTAAAAACACATGTAGTGATAATTCTAAAAGGAATACATTACTCTCAGAATGTTAGAGCTAAATATACTCTCAAAGGAGATAAAAAATTGGTGGAAAAATGTAAATACGTATCACAAAAAACCTACATATGTACATATAAAATACCTAAAGAAAATGTTTGTCAGAATATTCTAATTCCATAATTTGTCCTTTATAAACCATGGTGAACAATTCAGTGAGGCAAAAGAGATGCCATTTCCACATGCCAGTAACTGGGACATCGATTGATTCACAGTGTCTATAGTGACTCAATCAGTGATCAGAGAAAAAGCAAGCTCATCAGAGATCAAATGCATCCATAAGACAATAAAAAAATAACAACCAAAGACATTTACATTATTTTTGGGAGAATGTGTGTCTATATACATACTTTAAATATACATATTTAAATGTATTTTTATATATTATATGTATATAAAATATATAATATATTATACATTTTATATATGTAAATATGTATATTTAATATATATGTATTTTAAAGGCAACATACCTTTTGAGTTTCTAAAGCAAAAATATGATCATTATACATGTATCGATGTTGATACTTCCTATGTCTGGAATAACTTAAGAAAATATTAATTTTGTGCTTATCAGCATCTATACATATTTAAAAATTTATAAAACACCATACTTTTAAGGCGAATTTTACAGGATGATAGAAAGTGAGATTTGGAGGAGGCAGCAAAAGGAAATAATTTCTTGTCATCCCCATTTCTTCTCATCCAGGAAAAAAAAATGGAAATGTTCAAAAAGTTGTGTTATTTTTCAGGACACTGAACAAATATTTAAGTGTAATATTAACTCTTCCAATTGTGTACCAACTGATGCAAGTGTAGGAAATGAGACAATCCCCTGCATAAGCTGAATACAAACACACCTGCATGTGCTTTAATTGTATACACTTCGATGTTTGTTATCACACAAACTCCTAAAAAATGGAAAGGAATCCAAGAAGTGCAATGATTCCAACCCTACGTTTTGCTACATTTATGGAGGTGTACTGACCATTACCTAAGCACTATCCTGGGATCACTGTTTTCAAACTGGGGTTTAAAACAGGAGTTTGTTACATGTTACACACCAGTAAAGTTAATTTGTATCACAGTGAAAATTTCCAGTTTAGAAAGGATAAGAATTGGTTAGGGCAACTTTTAAGTATTTTAGTTAGATAAAAATGGGAATCTTTACATAATTCCTAACGTTAGGGAGACAAATTCTTATCTGGTGCTTTATATTCCAGGCACTGTGCTAAGCTATTTACCTGAAGAAATAGAATATTTAGTCCTCTGTGAAGATAATGGTATTATTATCCCCTGTTTTCAGAAGGGAAAATTGAAGCACAGAGGAGGTGAGCAAATTACCCAAGATCACATAGTTTGAAAAAAAAAGGTAGTAATCAAATTCAGATTATATGTCTCGAAAGCTCAACCAAATTTCTTTTTACAAATCTTATGAGGAATCCTCTTTGACATTTTCTGTTGAACCTCTGACCTGGAGGAGATGGAAGTCAGACTAAAACTGATTTTGCTGTTATCATTGAATATTTTCAGTCTCTATTCACATAGAAATTACTATTCTAGAGAAATCATCATAATTTAGTGATTCTAATGTGAAGTGGAAAAGACAGCCTTTGTTAGACGCACAAAAGTTAACCAGGAGGTTATCAGAATGTGAGTTTAAAAATATGAAATAAAGCCACATTTGTTATCTTACCTCAGAAAATTGTGATTTCAGAAAATAAAAGATTAATATATTTTCTCATCTTTCCAAGCTATTAAACTACCTTTCAATTTCATTAGTCAGTCTTGAAGGGGTTTTGTATTCTCCATCTTAAATGTTAATCTCTGGTATGTAATTTTGTCAAGTAAATGATAAAACTAAAAGAAGATACAGAATAAGTATTTTTCATTCAATTTAATGAATTTCTGTCTTAGTAAAATTTCAACAATACTGTGAGCTTATGTACTACTGTCCTCACCTAATTCCAGGAAATATCTAACAAAAGTTGGGAACTTGTCAGAATCCAAAATGTATGACTCTTTTAACTTGAATTCTCTCCAATCAAATTATAATACCTGGGAAAGTATATCTTTATTCCTGGAGTCTGGGTAACTCTCTGGGAAATGTGGGCTACGATATCATGATTTTTGCAAAGACACAGCTGCAATTCTGACATTCACCAAAACTCTACCCTCATTTAATAGCATTAATTACAAGACTGGATTATTGAGTTAGAAGTAGAAACAACATAATGGCATCTAATTTCTGGAATTCTGTGGTACATTACCCAGAAAAGTTTAAAAATAATCTTTATGTGAATAGTTCTCTAATTTTCTGTCTCTGTCTCTCCATCTCTCTTCCTCTCTCTTCCTCTCTCTCTCTCTCTCTCTCTGTCTCTCTCTCTCTCTCACACACACACATATATATAAATAATTTTATATAATTGTTATTTTTTATATAAGTGGAAAAGACAGCCTTTGTTAGACGCACAAAAGTTAACCAGGAGGTTATCAGAATGTGAGTTTAAAAATATGAAATAAAACCACATTTGTTATCTTACCTCAGAAAATTGTGATTTCAGAAAATAAAAGATTAATATATTTAATAGACAGACATATATTTATCTGTATACATGTAAATGTAAAATGCATAGAAAAAACCTCCAAGGTCATTTACTCAAATGAAATCTGTGGGTAAATTTTGGCTTGTGGACTAAAAATTTTGGCTTTATTATTATAATATAATTGTTTATAAGAAGCCTCCATTGATCCTTTATATATATAAAAATAAGTGAAATAGTGAATAGTACAATCCTTTCACAAAGTGAATTTAGATAATTCCAAAGTAGGAAGATTAAGAACATTGTAATAAGTGCCCTGAGGTATTGACTGATTCATTAGAGATATTTTTAGCCATATTGAGTTAAAATCTTTCATGTGTTCCTTAGTGAGGAATGTCTACAGATTGATACTAGAATCTACTATAAGACCACTTATGATCCATCCTTATAGATAGATACTGGGTTACAAAATAGAATATAATCTGTAAATAGGCTGTACTAGAAAAACTCATTCTTTATTTACCAATTTCAGTGCTTTTTAAAACTTTACTATTCCATCCGAAGTGTGCAAGGTATAACATTTTTTGGTATTTTATTGACACAAGTGATTGGAATAGGGTGAAACTGTGAACAGAGATAAATGAATCCATAGAATGGGCCATGCCAATCAGGTTTTCATGTGGGAAAATTTGAGGTCATGGTGGGTCATATGAATAACACATATCTATCACAAGGATCACAAAGATCTGTCAAATTCTCTTGCAAATATACCTGCAATTGACATAGCTCAAATTATTTCCCCTTCAAATTTCCTTTGATTTTGAGAGATCTACATTCTTTTTTTTTATGTTTTTTATTTTTTGAGAGACAGATTACAAGCAGGAGAGGGGCAGAGAGACAAAGAGAGGGATACATAGAATCGGAAGCAGGCTCCAGGCTCTGAGCTGTCAGCACAGAGCCTGACGCAGGACTCGAACCCACAGACCATAAGATCATGACCTGAGCTGAAGTCAGACACTTATGCAACTGAGCCGCCCAGGCGCCCCAAGAGATCTACATTCTTATAAAGAAGTCTCTTGCCCATCCTCCCCTTAATGTGCATTTCATTCATTTCATCTGTATCACAATGTTTAAGTCATGTGATGCATTTCTAATTGTTGTCTATATTAGAATTCATTCAGAGAATCTTTGAACTGTTAGTTTTTTTTATTTGTTTTTTTTTGTTTTTTTTTTTTTTACTCTACCTGTCTCTTTGTTCAGCATATTGCTCTTGTAGCCCCTGCCTGATATAAAATAGTTTGCATGGCTGCAAACTGTGTTTCTGTGTCCCAAATAGAAAATACCAAAAGATGAAAATTAAGAGAAGAAAGTCTTTTATATTTAGTGAGCAGTATTCACACAGCCTCTGGATTAATGTTAGCTTTGAAGCCACATGATGAGCAATAGAGGTTTCTCACCATGATACTCATTAGCATCTCTTTGTGACTTGCTAGAAATAATTTGCAGTCCCAAGTTTAATGCTAACCTGAAGCTGCCTTGTTCCGGTGACAGCTTTCTAACCACAATCAACACATTTGCTTTTCTTTGGATTGACAAGCAGGGTGCAGAGGCAACGTCCATTTCCTTCCTTTCTTCTGTTTCTTCTTGCTATACCATTAGGTAGAAATAGGTTATAGTAACTTGATTGGCTCTTTACTTAGCACTTGACAACAGATTTTTAGATTGGCTTTATAAACCAGACCTGAGTTGTTTTGAAATTTGAAGATGAGGTTGTCTCACGGCAGAGGCATAGAGCGACAGCTTATGTCAGGCTGCTGCTTATAATTAGAGGACATTTCCCAAGACCACCCACATGTCGCATTTTCCTCATAACTTCCCACTTTCTCTTTGTTCTTTAGGTAAAACAATATAGATCTCTGTGTCCCCACTTTCCTCTCCACAGCTACTCTGAATTGATGAATGAGTGTATGGCTTGCGTCTGATGTGAAAATCCAAAAGAAGCAACAAAAATGTCTTCAGATAAAATAGAAGGATACAGTAGATGTTAGATAGCAACATTAAAATGCAAATATCAGTATTTGCAATATTTAGTATGCAAGCCAATACAATTGTAGAATATGCAAAAAATACAACAGCAACAACAATGATTACAATCAATGCAACAAGTGCAGACCGACTTATATTTGGAGATAGTACACTAGGCTTAGGGTGATCATACATGACAGTTGGTGCAGGACAGTCTCAGTTTATGTCCCTTGACGCAGAATCCAGAGTTTTAAATTTAAAGCAGTGTCTATTGGCAATAGCATTAGCAAAGAGTGGAATAGCTTTGGAGTGCCTTGTGTTATACTCCTCACATTTGCCATGGTGTAGAAATGCGTACGGTACGCAGTGAACGGAGTTCTCACTTTAATGTAGTGAAATCTAAAGGAGACTTAGGGTCACCCTTCTGGCTTTCTGACCGCCAACATCTTCCATCCCCAGGGGTGCCGGGAGGAGCTGACAGGCACTGGGGTCAGGGCCAGTCGTGCTGTGGTATTGTGAGGGGTATGCGAAGCAGCTAGTCAGTGAGATATTCAAGGGCAATTGTGAGAGTTTGTACTTTAGCTGCTATTGAAATAGGTGTGGAACACTGGTGTCTCAAAGTTCCTGTGAAGGAACTTTGAAGAAGGCGTTCAGTACTGGTACATGCTGCCACATGGATGAACCGTAAAGCAGTGTTATCAAAAGAATCTAGAAACCACAGACCACATATTGTATGATACCATTTACATGAAAGGTTCAGAAAAGGCGAATGTATAAGGAATAGATTTGCAGTTTCCCAGGCCTGGGGGTGGGAAAGAGAATGACTGCATTTGGGCACATGTTTTCTTTCTGCGATGATGTTAATATTCCAAAATTAAATTGTGGTGATGATTGCACAACTCTGTAAATTTATTAAAACTCATTGAAACGTTTAAAATAAGTGCATTTTATGGTATGTAAAAAAATACCTCAATAACATTTTAAAAATAGTCTAAATATTTTTGCCATAATAGTTTTGCAATAAAGGTACAATCATTTATTTATTTTACTACCTACCAACTGTATTTTATTTTATAATAATTGCTTTCAACAGCCACAAGCTATGGGGGAGGGGGCGGAGGACTAAGTCCATGTTTAATGAAAAGTTAACAAATTTCCACCTCTTAACAAAGTTGAAAATGAAGTGTAACTTGCATAAAATATTTCTCAATATTTACTATCCCTAAGGAGGCCACAGTGATATTACTGAATATGAGAACTGAATGATATGTATCTGATGGAAACACATTAGCCTCTCCTTGAAAAAATTAGAATTATTTTGTGAATATTATGTTTGAAATGGACATTTTACTGTGTAAATCTGAAAATTGTTTATACATACATACAACATATACATATCCTTCTGGGTAAAGCATGATTTTTCAGTTGGACTACTCTTCTAACTTAATTTTATTTAGTTTTGATTCGACATTTTCTTGTTCGGGAATGAAAGGTGAAGCGTTAGGTACGAATACATCGATTCTGAGACTCCTGGGTGGCTCAGTCAGTTAAGTATTTGACTTCGGCTCAGGTCATGATCTCCTGGTTTGCGAGTTTGAGCCCCACATTGGGCTCTCTGCTGTCAGTGTGGAGCTGGCTTCAGATCCTCTGTCCCCCTCTCGCCCCCCCTCCGCCCCTCTCCCCCTTGTGTGTGCACAGTCTGTCTCCCTCCCTCCCTTCCTCTCTCTCTCTCTCTCAAAAATAATCATTAAAACACACACACACACACACACACACACACACACACACACACATTGATTCCATTAGTGTCAGAAGACATTCACAAAGCATTAAATGATGCTACTTTTTCATTCTGTCAGATCCTGCAAATAGACACATAGTGTATGGGCACCTGGCTGGCTCAATCAGTAGAGCATGCAACTCTTGATCTTGGGGTAATGGGTTTGAGTCCATGTTGGAGGTAGAGGTTACTTAAAAAAGAAAATCTTTAAAAAAAACCTGCATTTCATTTCAAGATAGTTTGATTTTGTTCATGCAACTCATGGCATCTAAGTAAAGCTTTTGGAAATTTATTCTGTCTGAGGTGAGACATTTGATACCACTGTAAATGCTAATCTAAATTAGTTAAAAGTTAAACATAGGAGATAAAATTATTTGTTTTTTTTTCAATGACGATGCAATATAAATTTGGCTGAAAAAAGTGCTGTAGTGAATACAACTTATTTTTAAGAAACCTATAAAGGAAATATGCTAAGAAGAAATAATTTCTGTTGTAAAACAATAATTTATAATTGAAACCATATGTTGCAATATTCAGCAATTAAAATAAAATGTGAAATACTTCATGTTTAAGTATACTTTATTATATAAAATAAGCTATGTATAATTTATATACAAATATACAGGAAGAAAATCCTTTTTAAAAATGTTCATATTTATTTATTCTGAGATAGAGAGAGAGAGAGATCACTAGCAGTGAAGGGGCAGAGAGAGGGAGAGATAGAGAATCCCAAGGAGGCTCTTCATTATTCAGTGTCAAGCCCTATGCAGGGCTCAAAGTCATGAACCAGGAGATCATGATCCGAGCCAAAATCAAGAGTTGGACATTTAATCAAGTGAGCCACTCAGGTACCTCAAAAAAATACTTTTTAAAAAAAATGTTTAATTATTTTGAGGAGGGGGGGGGACGAGGGCAGGGAAGGGGAGGACAAGGAGGGAGAGAGAATCCCAAGCAGGCTCCCTGCCAGTGCAAGCCCAACGTGGGGCTCAATCTTGCAAATTGTAAGATTATGATCAGAGCTGTAATCAAGAGTTGGTTTAACTGACTGAGCCACCCAGGCGCCACAGAAAGAGAATACTTTCTATATATACATTTAGTTCATAACTATGTTGTCGCTGTATGGTTTACACATACTTAGAATAATTAAGCTACAAATTTTTTTGTGAAAAAACTGAAATGAATACAAAAATAAATATTTCAATGTTACAGTATGTATTTTCTTGGTTTTCTCTCAGTAATGAGATTTTATAAATGTTTGGGCATTTCAAGAATGACATGGAGAGTTGAAAAGAGAAAAATCCTACATTGTTGAGACTAAATCAGATACCTCCTAGGCCAGACATCTTGGAAGGTTTCTGGAAGACAGAAAGTAAACGAGAACATTCGGACAGTTAAATGAATATTAAAGAAGCTATTTTCTGAGGACAAAGAGGAAAATGCTGGAGCAGAGATAAAATGGGTTTACCAATAAAGATGTGCAGGGAAACTGCTAGCATATGTAGAAAGAGTAGGAACAGCTGATAATGAAAGACTGTTCACTTCAAGGACTCTCTGTAGAGAAGCTACCCCAACTATCACCTTTTCTGCCCTTGGATCCATGAATAGTTCTTGGCAGCCCAGGTTCTATACTCAGATGTAAAACTGAGTACTCTTCTCTAAATGAATTAAATAAACTTCCTGAGGGAAACTGGGCGTTTTACTTATTTATTTATTTATTTATTAATGTTTATTTATTTTTGAGACAGAGAGAGACAGAGCATGAACAGGTGAGGGGCAGAGAGAGAGGAAGACACAGAATTGGAAGCAGGCTCCAGGCTCTGAGCCGTCAGCACAGAGCCCGACGCGGGGCTCGAACTCACGGACCGTGAGATCATGACCTGAGCCGAAGTCGGATGCTTAACCGACTGAGCCACCCAGGCGCCCCTATTTATTTATTTATTTATTTTTACTTTTTGAATGCTTATTTTTGAGAGAGACAGAGTACAAGTGGGGAGGGGACAGAGAGAGAGAGGGAGACACACAATCCAAAGCAGGCTCCAGGCTCTGAGCTGTCAGCACAGAGCCTGATGCAGGGCTTGAAGTCATGAACCAGGAGATCACGACCCGAGCCAATTGGAGTCTCAACCAACTGAGCCACCCAGACACCCCAGAAACTGGGAGTTCTAATGTGGTAATGACACCCCCTATTCAGTCCTCTTTTGTAATCTTGCACTTCCCATGCAAGAAATATCTATTGCAAGGTGACATCTAAAAAGAAAATGCTGCATCTCTATACATTGTAAAGAAAAGTAAAGGAACCTACATCAATTATTAATATGTTTTTAAATTATTAATATTAATTAAACTAAGCTTTAATTCTTAAATATGTTTGGGAAACAGATTTGCCAAATATTTGAAGAAAACCAAGCATAAAAGAGAGAGTACTAGAAAGTAACCAGGAAAAAAAGGAAGGAAATAAATAATGAAAGTAAAACTAGAAGACAATGTGTCAGAGCTAAATGAAGGTAGAGTTTTTAAAGTAAAGAACCTATCAGGATTGGAGGGAAGATGGCGGCGTAGGAGGACACTGGGCTCACCGCACGTCCTGCTGATCACTTATTTTCCACCTACACCTGCCTAAATAACCCAGAAAACCGCCAGAGGATTAGCAGAACGGAGTCTCCAGAGCCAAGCACAGATGAGAGGCCCACAGAAGAGGGTAGGAAGGGCGGCGAGGCGGTGCGCGCTCCACGGACTGGCGGGAGGGAGCCGGGGCGGAGGGGTGGCTCGCCTGCCAAGCAGAGCCCCCGAGTCTGGCTGGCAAAAGCGGAGGGGCCGGACAGACTGTGTTCTGACACCAAGCGCAACTTAGCGTCCGGGAGGTCATAAGTTAACAGCTCTGCTCAGAAAGCGAGAAGGCTGGAGGACAAAGGGAGGGAGAGTTGCTGAGCCCCCGGACGACAGAGCTCAGCTTGACGGAGAACAAAGGCGCTCGCCAGCACCATCTCCCCCACCCATCCCCCAGCCAAAATCCCAAAGGGAACCAGTTCCTGCCAGGGAACTTGCTCGCTCCGCGAAAACACCCAATTCTGTGCTTCTGCGGAGCCAAACCTCCAGCAGCAGATCTGAATCCCTCCCGCTGCCACAGGGCCCCTCCTGAGGTGGATCACCTAAGGAGAAGAGAGCTAAGCCTGCCCCTTCTGCCCCCATGCACCTTGCCTACCCACCCCAGCTAATACACCAGATCCCCAGCACCACAAGCCTGGCAGTGTGCAAGTAGCCCAGATGGGCCATGCCACCCGACAGTGAATCCCGCCCCTAGGAGAGGGGAAGAGAAGGCACACACCAGTCTGACTGTGGCTCCAGCGGTGGGCTGGGGGCAGACATCAGGTCGGACTGCGGCCTCGCCCACCAACTCCAGTTATACACCACAGCACAGGGGAAGTGCCCTGCAGGTCCTCACCACTCCAGGGACTCTCCAAAATGACCAAACGGAAGAATTCCCCTCAGAAGAATCTCCAGGAAATAACAACAGCTAATGAACTGATCAAAAAGGATTTAAATAATATAACAGAAAGTGAATTTAGAATAATAGTCATAAAATTAATCGCTGGGCTTGAAAACAGTATACAGGACAGCAGAGAATCTCTTGCTACACAGATCAAGGGACTAAGGAACAGTCACGAGGAGCTGAAAAGCGCTTTAAACAAAATGCAAAACAAAATGGAAACCACGACGGCTCGGATTGAAGAGGCAGAGAAGAGAATAGGTGAACTAGAAGATAAAGTTATGGAAAAAGAGGAAGCTGAGAGAAAGAGAGATATAAAAGTCCAGGAGTATGAGGGGAAAATTAGAGAACTAAGTGATACACTAAAAAGAAATAATATACGCATAATTGGTATCCCAGAGGAGGAAGAGAGAGGGAAAGGTGCTGAAGGGGTACTTGAACAAATTATAGCTGAGAACTTCCTTGAACTGGGGAAGGAAAAAGGCATTGAAATCCAAGAGGCACAGAGAACTCCCTTCAGACGTAACTTGAATCGATCTTCTGCACGACATATCATAGTGAAACTGGCAAAATACAAGGATAAAGAGAAAATTCTGAAAGCAGCAAGGGATGAACGTGCCCTCACATATAAAGGGAGACCTATAAGACTCGTGACTGATCTCTCCTTTGAAACTTGGCAGGCCAGAAAGGCTTGTCACGATATCTTCAGTGTGCTAAACAGAAAAAATATGCAGCCGAGAATCCTTTATCCAGCAAGTCTGTCATTTAGAATAGAAGGAGAGATAAAGGTCTTCCCAAACAAACAAAAACTGAAGGAATTTGTCACCACTAAACCAGCCCTACAAGAGATCCTGAGGGGGATCCTGTGAGACAAAGTACCAGAGACATCACCACAAGCATAAAACATACAGACATCACAATGACTCTAAACCCGTATCTTTCTATAATAACACTGAATGTAAATGGATTAAATGCTCCAACCAAAAGACATAGGGTATCAGAATGGATAAAAAAACAAGACCCATCTTTTGCTTCTACAAGAGACTCATTTTAGATCTGAGGACACCTTTAGATTGAGAGTGAGGGGATGGAGAACTATTTATCATGCTCCTGGAAGCCAAAAGAAAGCTGGAGTAGCCATACTTATATCAGACAAACTAGACTTTAAATTAAAGGCTGTAACAAGAGATGAAGAAGGGCATTATATAATAATTACAGGGTCTATCCATCAGGAAGAGCTAACAATTATAAATGTCTATGCGCCAAATACCAGAGCCCCCAAATATATAAAACAATTACTCACAAACATAAGCAACATTATTGGTAAGAATGTGGTAATTGCAGGGGGCTTTAACACCCCACTTACAGAAATGGATAGATCATCTAGACACACGGTCATAAAGAAACAAGGGCCCTGAATGATACATTGGATCAGATGGACTTGACAGATATATTTAGAACTCTGCATCCCAAAGCAACAGAATATACTTTCTTCTCGAGTGCACATGGAACATTCTCCAAGATAGATCATATACTGGGTCACAAAACAGCCCTTCATAAGTTTACAAGAATTGAAATTATACCATGCATACTTTCAGACCACAATGCTATGAAGCTTGAAATCAACCACAGGAAAAAGTCTGGAAAACCTCCAAAAGCATGGAGGTTAAAGAACACCCTACTAAAGAATGAGTGGGTCAACCAGGCAATTAGAGAAGAAATTAAAATATATATATGGAAACAAACGAAAATGAAAATACAACAATCCAAACGCTTTGGGACGCAGCGAAGGCAGTCCTGAGAGGAAAATACATTGCAATCCAGGCCTATCTCAAGAAACAAGAAAAATCCCAAATACAAAATCTAACAGCACACCTAAAGGAAATAGAAGCAGAACAGCAAAGGCAGCCTAAACCCAGCAGAAGAAGAGAAATAATAAAGATCAGAGCAGAAATAAACAATATAGAATCTAAAAAAACTGTAGAGCAGATCAACGAAACCAAGAGTTGTTTTTTTGAAAAAATAAACAAAATTCACAAACCTCTAGACAGGCTTCTCAAAAAGAAAAGGGAGAGGACCCAAATAGATAAAATCATGAATGAAAATGGAATTATTACAACCAATCCCTCAGAGATACAGACAATTATCAGGGAATACTATGAAAAATTATATGCCAGCAAATTGGACAACCTGGAAGAAATGGACAAATTTCTAAACACCCACACTCTTCCAAAACTCAATCAGGAGGAAATAGAAAGCTTGAACAGACCCATCACCAGTGAAGAAATTGAATCGGTTATCAAAAATCTCCCAACAAATAAGAGTCCAGGACCAGATGGCTTCCCAGGGGAGTTCTACCAGACATTTAAAGCAGAGATAATACCTTTCCTTCTCAAGCTATTCCAAAAAATAGAAAGGGAAGGAAAACTTCCAGACTCATTCTATGAAGCCAGTATTACTTTGATTCCTAAACCAGACAGAGACCCAGTAAAAAAAGAGAACTACAGGCCAATATCCCTGATGAATATGGATGCAAAAATTCTCAGTAAGATACTAGCAAATCGAATTCAACAGCATATAAAAAGAATTATTCACCATGATCAAGTGGGATTCATTCCTGGGATGCAGGGCTGGTTCAACATTCTCAAATCAATCAATGTGATACATCACATTAATAAAAAAAAAGAGAAGAACCATATGATCCTGCAATTGATGCAGAAAAGGCCTTTGACAAAATCCAGCACCCTTTCTTAATAAAAACCCTTGAGAAAGTCGCGATAGAAGGAACATACTTAAAGATCATAAAAGCCATTTATGAAAAGCCCACAGCTAACATCATCCTCAATGGGGAAAAACTGAGAGCTTTTTCCCTGAGATCAGGAACACGACAGGGATGCCCACTCTCACCGCTGTTGTTTAACATAGTGCTGGAAGTTCTAGCATCAGCAATCAGACAACAAAAGGAAATCAAAGGCATCAAAATTGGCAAAGATGAAGTCAAGCTTTCGCTTTTTGCAAATGACATGATATTATACATGGAAAATCCAATAGACTCCACCAAAAGTCTGCTAGAACTGATACATGAATTCAGCAAAGCTGCAGGATACAAAATCAATGTACAGAAATCAGTTGCATTCTTATACACTAACAACGAAGCAACAGAAAGACAAATAAAAAACTGATACCATTCACAATTGCACCAAGAAGCATAAAATACCTAGGAATAATCTAACCAAAGATGTAAAAGATCTGTATGCTGAAAAGTATAGAAAGCTTATGAAGGAAATTGAAGAAGATATAAAGAAATGGAAAGACATTCCCTGCTCATGGATTGGAAGAATATTGTCAAAATGTCAATACTACCCAAAGCTATCTACACATTCAATGCAATCCCAATCAAAATTGCACCAGCATTCTTCTCGAAACTAGAACAAGCAATCCTAAAATTCATATGGAACCACAAAAGGCCCCGAATAGCCAAAGTAATTTTGAAGAAGAAGACCAAAGCAGGAGGCATCACAATCCCAGACTTTAGCCTCTACTACAAAGCTGTCATCATCAAGACAGCATGGTATTGGCACAAAAACAGACACATAGGCCAGTGGAATAGAATAGAAACCCCAGAATTAGACCCACAAATGTATGGCCAACTCATCTTTGACAAAGCAGGAAAGAACATCCAATGGAAAAAAGACAGTCTCTTTAACCAATGGTGCTGGAAGAACTGGACAGCAACATGCAGAAGGTTGAAACTAGACCACTTTCTCACACCATTCACAAAAATAAACTCAAAATGGATAAAGGAGCTGAATGTGAGACAGGAAACCATCAAAACCTTAGAGGAGAAAGCAGGAAAAGACCTCTCTGACCTCAGCCGTAGCAATCTCTTACTCGGCACATCCCCAAAGGCAAGGGAATTAAGAGCAAAAGTGAATTACTGGGACCTTTTGAAGATAAAAAGCTTCTGGACAGCAAAGGAAACAACCGACAAAACTAAAAGGCAACCAACGGAATGGGAAAAGATATTTGCAAATGACATATCGGACAAAGGGCTCGTATCCAAAATCTATAAAGAGCTCACCAAACTCCACACTCGAAAAACAAACAATCCAGTGAAGAAATGGGCAGAAAACATGAATAGACACTTCTCTAAAGAAGACATCCGGATGGCCAACAGGCACATGAAAAGATGTTCAACGTCACTCCTTATCAGGGAAATACAAATCAAAACCACACTCAGATATCACCTCACGCCAGTCAGAGTGGCCAAAATGAACAAATCAGGAGACTATAGATGCTGGAGAGGATGTGGAGAAATGGGAACCCTCTTGCACTGTTGGTGGGAATGCAAATTGGTGCAGCCGCTCTGGAAAGCAGTGTGGAGGTTCCTCAAAAAATTAAAAATAGACCTACCCTATGACCCAGCAATAGCACTGCTAGGAATTTACCCAAGGGATACAGGAGTACTGATGCATAGGGGCACTTGTACCCCAATGTTTATAGCAGCACTCTCAACAATAGCCAAATTATGGAAAGAGCCTAAATGTCCATCAACTGATGAATGGATAAAGAAATTGTGGTTTATATACACAATGGAGTACTACGTGGCAATGAGAAAGAATGAAATATGGCCTTTTGTAGCAACGTGGATGGAACTGGAGAGTGTGATGCTAAGTGAAATAAGCCATACAGAGAAAGACAGATACCATATGTTTTCACTCTTATGTGGATCCTGAGAAACTTAACAGAAACCCATGGGGGAGGGGAAGAAAAAAAAAAAAAAAAGAGGTTAGAGTGGGAGAGAACCAAAGCATAAGAGACTGTTAAAAACTGAGAACAAACTGAGGGTTGATGGGGGGTGGGAGGGAGGGGAGGGTGGGTGATGGGTATTGAGGAGGGCACCTTTTGGGATGAGCACTGGGTGTTGTATGGAAACCAATTTGACAATAAAATTCATATATTAAAAAAATTAAAAAAAGAAAAAAAAAGAAAAAAAAATAAAGTAAAGAACCTATCAAGTTATATTCATAATATAGAATACTCGGCAATGCAAGGAACAGATGACTGATATAAATAACATAAACGAATCTCACATACATTTCATTAGGTGAAAGAAGCCAGTCTCAAAAAAATAATAGATTCCCTTTACATATAATTCTGGAAAAAGTAAATATTTAGAGAGAACTGATCAGTTGTCACCAGGATTTGATGGGGAGAAAAACGCATGAATAGAAAAGGGGATGAGGAAAGGGACAAACCAGAGCTGAGTGATGTCAGCGACTCTCCTGAAAGCAAGCATCAGTTCACCAAGATAACGGATCTTTTCTAATTAGTTGGTAATAGCCAATAGTCTTTTGTGCTGGAATACTGTTACCAGTCATTAGGGACCACCTAAAGGCCTGTCTTTGGCCAAAACAACCTATAGCCTTGCCATATAGAATTATAATGCTTTGATGCACATTATCAAGTGTGGTTTGGCATCAAGTGATGATGTTTTTCAAATACAGACCATTGGGTAAATCTAAAGCAAATAAATGTAAACCTGAGCCTATAGACTACATGTTTCTTACATAGTTAGGAAAAGTAAGACAGCCTTCAAATATATGCCTTGTGTTCCCTAGGACTTCCTCTAATTTCTATTTCTTTTTTTTAGTGTTCATTTATTTTTGAGACAAAGAGAGAATGAGCGGGGAGAGGCAGAGAGAGAGAGGGAGACATAGAATCTGAAGCTGACTCCAGGCTCTGAGCTGTCTGCACAGAGCCTGACGTGGGGCTCGAACTCACGAACCCACAAGATCATGACCTGAGCTGAAGTCAGATGCTTAACCAACTGAGCCACTCAGGCGCCCCACTTCCTTTAATTCTATATTTGTGAAAGTCCAGTTATAAAAGCTGAATGCCACAAAAGGGCTCTGAGCGTTAGTTCCATGAAGAGAAAGTATGACCTAATAGGGTGATGAGATTTCTGGTGCTCTGGATTATTGTGATATTTGCCTTTTAAAAAGTACCTTAATGGTTGAGTGCAAATACTTAGGAAGCCAATTGATCTATTATAAGAAATTGGCACCAAAGGAAATTGTATGACATCCAAAGGAAATGCAATAGTCAGTTTAACAATTATGTTTTAGCCAAATTATGAGAAAATTGTAGACAGATGCTTAACTCATACCAAAGGATAACTGATGATGTAAAAAACAATATTAAGAATTAAGGTCCTATAAATAACATTGCTAAAATTAACCCTAAACCATCAAAAGAAGAAAACGATAGCCAGTAAACTAAAAAATAATAATAATGAAGATTAAGACAGCAACCTGTGATCGTGTTCTGTGGATCTCAGGCATAAATTCCTGCATCTCATGCAGTCATCTACTTGATCCAAAATTCTTGGGTGGAGTTAGCTCTGTCTAAAGAGTGTCTGTTTTAAAGGTAGAAATATATGCATGCATTTGTTGTGTGTGTGTGTGGGGGGGTGCTTAAGAACCATTAGTCAATAGTCTGTAATAAGGAAATTTTTCTGGAATAGTGATTTGAGTATTTTTTATGTCACTTTAGTTGAGAGGCATGAATTCAAGGATAATGACTGGAGGGTATTCACTGTTATGCTTGTTGTTAATTGTACCTGATAAGGTCCTTACACATCAAATTTCAAGAACAGTCTTTTTCTGGTATTGTTTCAAACACCTGAAGAAAATTATGTCTCCAGGTTTTAGGTTATGCAAAGATTATTTAAGAGGATGTTGAGGAAAGGCTGCTTTTAGGTACTGACGATTACACTGTGTATTATGTGAGTCCTTCAGGATACATAATAATAATGTCAGCACGTAATAAGGCAGAATTTAGGATTAGGGGAGATATTCTGAGGCACACTGAATATCCAGTTATCAGTTCACAGGAAAGGCTACTAAGGACACCTGAGAGAGTTAACCTGATTACCATTACAGCCAATGCACAAACTGTGGAATATCCATATATGACATACTATTCAGCAATAGAAAAAAATAAAATATTGATACACAATATAACATAGATGAATCATGATGTAATTGTGCTGAATGATAAAATTCAGACAAAACAGAATACATATTGTAAAATACCAATTTTATAAAATTATAGAAAATGCAAATTAATCTATAGTGGCAGATAGCAGACCAGTGGTTTCCTGGAGAATGGGGGTGTGATATATGGGGAGGTAGGCAGGAGATATTACCATAGGGGATAAGAAAACTTTTGGAGATAATGAATATGGTTTTTATCCTAATAGTGTGATGATTTCATGAGTGTATACATATGTGGAAACAAATCAAACTGCATGCTTAAATATGTTCAGTTTATTGCACATTATTATACCTCAATAAAGGTTTTATTAAAAATCCTTTAAAGAGACATCCATCATCATAATATCATATAGCTAAATGTTATTTTCTAGATTGCTTTTAGAAAGAATAATAATATATTTAGAAACTTTGAATTACGAGAGAAGTTTAGATTTAGTCTTAAACAAAAATGTTGCTTCATATAATAAAACCATAGAGAAGAGGTAAAGTTATCTTTAAAATAAGATTGCTAATTCATTTCAATTAGCTCAAAATTTTGTCTATTTATCAGAAATATTACATAAACTTCAAAAAATACAATTTACAAATCTAATATTCATGAACTAAATGTTAAAGAATCTTTAAATCATTTTTGAAGGCTCCTCTTTTATCTTGAACCAAAGCTTTTTCTTCTTATCTTGTAACTATAGTAACAAAAACTATTATTTAAATTTACTTGTTCACATTTCTTAAAGCAAAAGAATCACAGTTAATTAACTTTTTCTTACACATTTTTAACTGCTTATCTGAACTAGATATTCCTAGAGTGTTCACATAATGACAAAAAGATTGCTTTTTTCTGATCAATTTACCTTTTAAATTTCCCTAGTGAGGATAAAAAAGAGAAACAGAAAAATGGTGAGAAATGTGGCTTCAGACAGCTACGATACAAACTGGGGTCACATGGGTTGCAGGTGGAGTTGAAGGAAAAAGAGAAGAAGCATCAGTGAGGACTGGGCATGGTCCGGGGTCTGGGAGAAGGATTGGAAATTACTGACAAGTCAAAAAAAGTAAGAGTTGGAGAAAGACAAAGATAAAGGTAAGGCAAGTAGAATTTAGGAGGATCTATAAGAGAAGCAGTCTTTCCTATTTTTTTATTTGCCTTTTGTATCAGTTTCCTAAGGGTTCTGTAACAAATTACAATAATCTGTGTGACTTAAAATAACAGAAATTTCTGTCAAAGTTCTGGAAGCTAGAATTAAAAAATCAAGCTGTCATCAGAGGCATATAGGGAAGAATCCTTTCTTGACTCTTCCATTTTGTAATGGTTGCCAGGAATCCTTGGCATAGCTTGGCTTTGTAAATGCATTTGACTTAGTTTTTTGCCTGGTTTCTTCCCTCTGTGTTTCTTTTCTGTGTTTTCATATTTAAGCCACCCTCTCCTTTCATTATAAACACACTGGTCATTGGATTTAGGGCACAGCATGAACTCACCTTAACTTGATTACATCTGCAGACTTTCCAAATGAGATCATATTCATAGGTATTGGGGATTAGGACTTGAACATATCTTTTTTATAGGCAAACAATTCAACCCACCACACCTTTGCTGGAAGTCTTTTAGGGAAATGGTCTTAGAGTCTTAATTGCCTTTTGGAAGCTTCATCATATCAAAGCAGACACATTTTTCATTTTCTCTCCTAAGGCACCAGATAAATGAAAACTCTTCTCCAATACTAAAAATTCCCCATGTTCCTGTGGCCACAGTAATGCAAAATTGTCCTTAGTTGGATTGTGCCACTTGGAGAGATAAGCAGAATTAGCAGAATAGTATGTATACATGAGAAAAATGGGCTTCCAGCCCAGTGGATTGGATTGCAGGGTCAGCATGAGATGACCCGATGAGAAATGTATAGTTGGTAAAAATGATTCTTGTATAACTTTCTGTCTATACAATCTAGTCAAAAAAAATGCCATCAGCAAGATTCTGACAAAATCCTGACCTAAACAAAGATATTTTCAGGGACACAAAAAGCAGCACAGAGGATAGTCCTTATATGGTTTTTAAAGGTGACTTAGAGGGGCATCTGGGTGGCTCAGTTAGATAAGTGTCTGACTTCAGATCAGATGATGATCTCATGGTGGTGATGATCTCATGGTTCATGAGATCCATGAGCCCACACAGGGCTCTCTGCTGTCAGTGCAGAGCCAACTTCATATCTTCTGCCTCTCTCTCTCTCTGCCCTTTACGGGTGTGCGTGTGTGCATGTGTGCATTTGCATGCTTGCACACTCATGGTCTCTCTCTTTCTCAAAAATAAATAAACATTAAAATAAAAAGGTTTATTTAGAGGAAATTTATTTAGAGGAAATATTTCCACAGGGTGCCCAACTGAAGAGGCTTTCTGAATGTGGCTCCTGGGCCAGTTAAAAGTAAGCTTATCAGAATAGGCCAGCCCCTTCCTATAGACTTCCTCTAATAGAGAACATATAAGGCACACATATCAAAGAAAGTACAGGCAACCTGAAGCCTTAAAAGCCAAAATTTCCTAGAGAACACCAAAGTGTGATCAAAAGGCATATCCTGAGAAGCAAATAAATCTATCATGATGAACCCTGAAATGCTACTCAACTAAAAGAGGAAGGAAGCAATTTTTGCTAAGTTAAGTTTCTGCTGAACATTTTTGAAGAGGGTCTAAAAGAAGGAGGATCCATTCTGAATTCTGTTCTTCCTAAAGTAGGATTAGAAGTGGGAATTAACTAGGAATTGTGTGTTTTCATGTATTAAGGGCAATTTAGCAATTGAGTATCTATAGTAATAAATGAAAGTATGTCTGAGGCTTCATTGGTAAGAAAGCAGTAGTCACTCAGTAAGGTGTTGCTAAAACATTTTACAACAGCTGCATGAAGTTGAAGGAAACAATGTTTTCTTTTAACTTTGCAACTGGCTTTATCTTATCTCCCCATCCTGACTGGGAAGGACTGCTTTTTATCTTTTCAGGCTGGGCTAGTTTTCTCTCTTTCAATTCCAGATGGATTTTGGCTTCTTTAAATTATATTATAAATAGTCCTTATTAAGATATTTTTAATTTTTTTGAATCAATGTCTAAACAAAATACCAGAATTTCTGTAATGATTGGAAAACAGAATTAAAATTTTATAAATCTGATGATAAAATGTTATTTTATAGGTAACAGAAGTGTGGAGGTAGCAGACAAAGAAGGAAACACAGGGAGTATTAATTTCTTCATTAAGAGACACAAGAAATAACGTTTGAATTCTATTATTAAAAGTTATAGAGTTACTAAGAACTAATATAAAGATAACAATATAAATGGTAAAAAGAGATTAGACAATGTATTTCAGTTAGTATAATCCACTGTCTTTGATATCTGGAAGAAGAACTATTAAAAGTTTGATTAATTGAGGGGCACCTGGGTAGCTCAGTTGGTTAGGCATCTGACTGCGGCTCAGGTTATGATCTTGCGGTTCTTGAGTTTGAGCCCTGCATCAGGCTCTGTGCTGAGAGCTTGAAGCCTGGAGCCTGCTTCAGATTCTGTGTCTCCCTCTCTCTCTGCCCCTCCTCTGCTCACGCTCTCTCTCTCTCACTCTTTCTCAAAAATAAATACACATTAAAATGTTTTTTAAAGTTTGATTAATTGAGAAATACAGACATACTATGGAGATAATAACCAGAAAACTGACAAAAGAAATGCTTCTAAATACTTACAAGTGTTTGCCTTTGGAGCCTGAAACTGCTGGTGAATTTCTGAGGTAGCAGAATGCTGTCTTGGTTGTTGTTACTGGTATTGTTGTTGTTTTGTGTTTTTTTTAGGCTAATGTATGTATAATTTTGATGAATTTTTTGAAAAGTGTGAAAGAATTATACACAGTGTTTAACATTTTCCTGGAGCACCTAAATGGAGATTTGCATAAATGGAAAAATATGATTGTTTTGGATTTAAAGCATCAATATCATAAAGTTATCAATTCTCCCTATGCACACATAGATGTATATGGATGTGTAATATTCCTCAAAAAGAACAGATTTTTTTGTTTATAAATGTGAATATATAACTTACAAAAACTTGGCTCTACGAAGAAAAACAGATGTAGAAAACTTTCCGGAAGAAATCATGCTAAGAAGTATTACTGAATAATTTTCCAAAATTAATACTAAATATACACTAATTAAAATGTAGTATAGTCACAGGGATAAACAGACAAAAAGATCAGCAGATCATAATAGAAAACCAGGGGGAATAAAAACACTACTAGATATGCGTATTTTCAATTTGCATTTCAAATCAGTGCAGAAAAAATGTATTGTTTATTTAATGATATTAAATGATAACTTTCTAAATTTTATTAAATAAATGAGATTGAATCATTCTCTTTCCTATTATAATACAATGTTCAAATGAATCAATATTCTAAATTTAAAAGAATGAAAACATAAAAGTACCAGAGGAATATAATAGATTTACACACACACAGACACACATACATGATCTTGGAGTGGGAAGGACTTTTCTAAACCTGAAATAAAACTCTAGGCTAACAATTTTGTTTTTAATTTTTTACAAGTTCTATAATAAAACTCAGTCTGAACAAAGTGTAATAAAACTCAGGAAAAATGGCAACGTTTATGATAGCAATGATTTCCATAAATCATTTATATGAATCATAAAAATGAAGAACCTAGCAAGAGAAAAGGAAACAACTGATAGAAAAATATTCAAAGGATATGAAAGATATATAGAAAAAAATCTTGGAAATATTTAAATTTATCTTTTCTATAGAAATTTAAATATTAATTCACTTAGAATTTTGGCAAGTATAAATATTATAATATTAAGTTGAATGTTATTAAATAGCCAGTTTTCAACAATTGAAAAATGTACAAATCTACAATTTTATAATTTTCAACTTAAATATCACTAGTTTCAGAACAGCATGGAAGCAGATATTTTCACACTTGTTAACTAAATTGGATAAGCAGTGTGAAAAAACTTTGGCAATATCTATTAAAATTGAAGTTAAGTTCTGGGGATAGATCTACTCACTTTTGTACCCACTGACATTAAATACAGCATTTTTTTTAATAGTAAATGAAAACTAATTTTTGGAACAATCTAATAAATAGATCTAATTGAAATATTTTCCAGTTTAAAAGAATAAGGCAAATTCTATGTATTTATATACAAAATCTGCCAATATTGTTAATGTGAAATGATACAGAAGCTTTTGTACTGCACATGTATACATATCCATTTGCCTGGAATGGTTTGACACAGACTGCAATGACAAAATAAGTGGTGGATGATTTCTGTCTGAGGGACATAAAACTGATGGATTGTCTTCGAAGGGACACATATTTTTATTCTGAATTATTTTGCTCTATTTAATTTGTTACTGTTTATAAATTATATTAATATCTTTAAAGCTGATTGTTTAAAAAAATATTATCTTCTTATTGAAACAGAATTATTTACAATACCCAAAACATCCATATTATCCCTTAAATTTGAAACTTTGTCAGTCCAGCATCCTCCAATTTTATTCTTAACTTCCAGACAACTGTTATTCCCTAATTCATCTTTCAAGCCTCAACTTCCATGTTATTTACTCTAGGAACTTACTTGCATGAACTGTAAGACTTGCTTAGATGCTCCTATATCAAAGCACTCTACACTCATTGACTTTATGGTACTATCACATTATTTCATAATTGTCTGTCTTTTGCATTTCCTCAACATTCCAAAAGCTCCTGAAAGAAAACCACATTGCCACATTCAGAATTGTAACTCTTGCAGCTGAAATAGATTTTAGGATATCATTTATGCCCAATAAAATAGGTCGTGGTACTAAAGGAATTCTGAGTAAAATGTAGGTAAAATCTAGGAAATATAATTGGAGAGAAAAAAAAAAAAACAAGAAAAGACAGAAGAAACCAAAATTTTTACTTGTCTAATTAATAATTTTGTCTATGACTTGACTTTGTCCTTGGTTGCCAAAGTAGGGCTTTAGCAAATTTTAGGTTCATAGATGATAGCAACATCAGTGTGATAGGGTCTTCAAGGATATGCTCAATGTGATATTCTATCAAGTGAGGCAAAATAACACAACCATTGCCTCTCTTTGCCTAAGAACACCATAGCAGTCCTATATAGAAAGTAGAGAGCCTGGTTTGACAAAAACCTAGATTATTTTTAGAAGCAATCAGACTGGAAAGAAATACACAGGGTAAAGTAGTGGGAAATGCCTTTAGTGTGTAACTTTAATGTCTTCAACTATAATTTATGTCACTTCAGCAAGGCCATTACTCCATAATAAAAAATTCTTCCTTTTTGTTTTACAGGAAGATTGAAATTGAAATTAATACCTAAATGTAGAAGCATGATGAACTGCCTGTCGGTGAGGTCTGCTTGTACTTTTATAAAGTTCAATATCTAGTTCTTCTTGGGCACTGTGACTCATTTTCATTGAAATCATTTGTGGCATTATAGAAAGAAAAGAGATAGTATACTCTTAGTAGTATATGAAATTTCTTCTAGGTTCTCATAATATCTGGTGCCACTTTACAGCCTAAGACAATTTTATGTTCACATTCATATCATTTATTACCTAATAATAAGAAGGCTAAATGAAAAAAAATGGATATAACAAGCAAGTAAAAAGTACAGTTTTGAGGCTAGAAGTTCATTACTAAACTTGGATGCAGGTACTTTGATGCTGCTAACACATATCCTGTTTGGACTTATTAAAGTCAATATTGAATATCTCATCACCATTTTCATTCCCAAGATACTATAATTATTCTCCATAGACTTAAAATGAACATATTGTTATTCAATTTGGCTGGCTATGCTAAACTGAATGATCTTTCCTTCTATAATATTTACTTTATAGATGTTGTATATCAGTCTTTTGATCAAATGAATGTGCAAACGGTGACTTCACAAGCTTTAGCTGTGTAATCATTACTATGGGGCTATAACTCCTAGTATTTTTCCTTTAATAACATCTAGCTAGTCAGGAAAAGTCTAAGATGTTTTATGACTGAGAAGGAAAGCAGGGGAAATAATTTAAGTTTCTATTTTATCATTTAAAAACTAAGTTGGCAACTCCTGCCAAACCTATTTCATGAGTGCTCTGTGAAAATAAAATGAGATGAACTATTGTGAAAATATAGTATAAATTGTACATACATACAAATAATAGTATGCATATAGTTAAGAATTGCTATTGTCATTTAGAGTAATGACTGCAGAAAATCATCTTTCTTTGCCCTCCTCCCTCTTTCCCTTTTTATTCATCCTCATTAAAATTTTCTTATCTTTCTTCTGAACTAAACAAAGATTCCAACAAAATATCCACTTATCCTATCCCTAGACTATTATTCCTTCTTAATCTCTCATTAATCCTTTGGCTACATGTGGACTTTTATTGGTAGATGGGTTTGAAGCTTTGAGTTTACATTACTACTCTGTCCAAATCCCAGACTAAGCTTCCCCAAAGCAAATCTTTTCCCAAGATTTTCCTGAAAGGTTCACAAGATGAAGGTAAAATGTAGACATTAACATCAAATTTCAATTGAATGTGCCTTCTGTGATATTCCATGGACACACTTGTAGCATCTTTGACATAGTTCCCAGCCTCCTATAGAGGACCGATGCCAATTATTCTCTGTTTCCCACTCAAGTGATTCATGTATTTATTATCCAGAATTCAGAAGCACAGAAAGGGTGGGAGGGAGCGAGGGAGGGAGAGAGAGAGAGAGAGGGAAAGACAGAGTGAGAAAGAAAGAAAGAAAGAAAGAAAGAAAGAGTCCAGTTGTACCACCACTTATTCTAATATTTCTTAAATTTTTTTAAACGTTTATTTATTTTTGAGACAGAGAGAGACAGAGCATGACGCGGGAAGGTCAGAGAGAGGGAGACACAGAATCTGAAACAGGCTCCAGGCTGTCAGCTGTCAGCACAGAGCCCGACGCGGGGCTTGAACTCACGGACCGCAAGATCATGACCTGAGCCGAAGTCGGCGGCTTAACTGACTGAGCCACCCAGGCACCCCGGTTTCTAATATTTCTTAAGAGTGATCATTGACCACCTACATCAGTTTCCTCTCAGGTATTGATTTCTTAGTCCACACTGGGTAGCTATAGAGACAGAAACTTGGAAGATGAGCATTAAGTTAAATAGTGGTTAAACTACATTAAGGAACATAAGTAGCTCCAGGTGTCCATGACAAATTAAAAAATTCCCAGCCCCATTCCAGAGATTTCTTTCTACGGAATGGGTAGGATGATGACCGTAATGATAAAATGATGTCATTGATGGTAACAATGAAAATACTCCTCAACTGATACAACATTTTTGAGCATGATTATGTTCTTGACAATATATTTGAAACTTATATTGTTTATGACTCTTTGCTTTCCAAATTATGCAAGATCTACTATTTTCCAGATTGACCGACAATGCAAATGTCCATACCTTATAGCTAGAACTTTACCTCCTACGAATAGAGGTGTGGCTTTGCTCTCATATCTACTAGGACCATAGTTAAGGGAATAGCAATCCAATATTAGTATGTTTCCCAAAGTAAGGATTTTTTCAGCATCATGCACCACATTCTGCACTGTTTTTATAGTGGTTCTTCTGAAATGAGATGAAGTTTATGCCTATTTTGTAACTGCCTCACCAAAAAAAAAAAAAAAAAAAAAAAAAAAAAAGGAAAATATCTTCCCAAGAAAATAAGAGTTTGCTGATTATAAATATAGAGAAAGGAAATGGTTTCTCATTATCAGTCCACACTGCATGCCAAACAAAGAGTGAACAATATTTGTAGAAATTTGTCTCTGAAACAATACACATGGTATTATAATAACATAATATTTACTTTCTTAGCCTAGAGCATGTACATCTTGATTATTAGATTTTTCAGAGTTCTTCCCAGTGACCAGTGGCTAGGCATTTTATTTCCATTTCTAAAAATGTAGAGTATAGGCATCTAGTTTTCCCAAGGACAGGGAGAAACAATAGTCACTTCTACCATTTCCATTTATCTATCTGTCTCGCTATTTACCTATTGTTATTCTTATACGATTTAGCCCTAGTATTCAGTCACAGGTAAAATACATGAAAAGCAAATGATAAATTAACAGACCAAATATAATAATCAGAATAGGGTGAAATTTAAGATTCAACTAATTGTCATAGGTTATGTTGTGGCAGGGATAAAGTACGCCTCCTTTTTTATTCCAGGAACTCTGAAATAACAGTCACATTCAGGTCTGATATTACAAAGGACCATCACAAGTGTGAAATTAGTATGTGATGTAAAAAGCGGATACCCCATGAAGACTGGGGATTATGAAAATGTGACCTGGGAAATTCTGTCTACTGAAATCCTGCTTTAAGATATTAACCTCTTAAGTCAAATTCAAGGCAAATTAAATGAGTCTTTGTTAATCTTAAGTATCTCAGTGTTTGCCTGAAACAAGAAATGCTTCAACTAAAATAAAATCTGTATTACAATAACTCAACATTATACTCCCATTTTTATGTGCATATCATATGCATCTATTGCTTTTCAGCCTTATTAATCAGTTTTGCCTTAAACATATCCTGGGAAGTTAATTAATGTTCCATGATATAATGTGGAAGAATTATGTGAAAAATCCTAAAACAAACCTAAAAGAAAATTGCCTGATTTTTTGATAGTAGTAACGCGATTGAGACCGATAGGCAATGAGACTTTAACAAATTAACTAACTAACTAGCTAACTAACTAACTATATGTATACAGAACTATACATCTCTAATTATCATCTATCTATCTATCTATCTATCTATCTATCTATCATCTATTTAGTTTTCTAATCTATCATCTATCTATATATTCAGAAAGACAAAATTTTATCTATATTCAATATGCCATATTATTTGAGAATTTTATTTTTCTTACACTATGAGAATAGATACTCAGGTCATTTCTGTCCTCAATAAAATGAAAATCTCTCAAATGACCCCACAAAACTGTCCATTTTCTTTTGCTGACACTAATAAGTATATTGTTTCCATGTGGGCCCTGTGTATTTTGAAAAGACTGGGTAAAATGGAAAACAGCCAAAGGAGAAGGGACCATTATTCAGATAAAATTAGTAAATTCATACATTACTAATTATATATTGTATACACATATTATATATATTAACACATTAATATAAAAATGGCATAATTATCTCTCACTACGCAATAGAACATACTCCATATGATCACATATATTCTGAATTCACCATGCTCTTTACTAAGTAATTTTAACAGTACTTTTTCACCTGCAAATGCAAATTCAAACTTTCATAGAAAGAGACTATGAATAAGTATTTCAAAACATTGTACAAACAGAGCATCCCAAAATATTGCTAATTTGTTATAAAGCTCAATTTCCCCATTTTCTCATATCTTAGGTGCATAATACATTTTATTATAATGTATTCAAGTTAAGTGAGTATTAAATAATAATTATATATTTGTGGTAATTTTCTTTTAATTGTTGAATCTTCTGAAATGGAATATGGATACTAATCATAAAATATAGTGATTAAGTATCAAAATCACACAAAAAAGAGAAACTATATCAATGGCACAGTGTTAAATTATACAGAGAATATTTAATGCATATTTTTGGTGGTTATAGGAGGAAACAATCTGTCCACCCATTATTTAGAAATAACTCTCTACTATTTCCTCTCTCTCTTCATATCAAATATTATAATATTAATAAATTAGCATAATATGCTATCATTTATACCCAAAGATCCTGTCTTCTTAGCATATCAATCTTTTCTCCTTTATTTAAGGGAGGTATAAATTCAGCCTGATCATTAGGAAGGAAAGTCATTTGTTTTAATAAATACTCTAGTGAGAGGAGTGGCCATGTGGGTTTGAACAACCCAGTAATAAGGACTGTGTCCATTAATTTCTCCAGAAGACTATTCTTCTAGATGACATCATCATTTAAACGAAAACTTTAATGCCTTGCATAGATTTCGACAATAAAACTCTGGCTCACTTGGTGCATTTTATTAGCATTCTATACCAACTTGGAAAATCCTAGGGTTGTTGGGAATTGCTTTACTCCCTGTTATGCCACAGAATTATAACCATGTTCAGGATGGTTGAGTGATGATGATGTGGTTTATCTTTGTACAGGGAAGTATATCATGCAGTTGGACTGTGGTACCACTGAGAGGAAAACCAAGACAATAAATGCTAGAAAGCACGTAAACAGCAAGGAGTCATGAATACGGTGCCAGTGAAGAGATCCAAATAGGAAATCAAAATAAGTAGATAAAAGCAGACATTGGCCTTTTAATCAGATGCCAGGAGCAAAACCTTGGCAGAAGTGATAAATCTGTGGCCATCTAATGGCATACAGGGATCTCTGCATTTTATCAGGTCAATGTTTATATTAACTGTGGTAGAAATCACTGAACATTCACTTCTAACCCTGGAAAATGAATCAGCAGGTTAGAAAGTGTATTTAATTCATTAGGTAGCATGTATTCACCCAAACAAAGCAGAAAGATGGTAAATTGCAGGAAAAAAATGAGTATCTGATTACTTCATGTTTTAAATAGAAATACTTAAATTGTATATATTTGGTAATATGTTAGTATCTTAGATAAAATGAATCAAAAACTTTATGTAACTTATTAAAAATGCAAATTTAAGCCTGTATTAAGAAACCTGCATTCCACAAAGGACACTCAATGCCAAGTTCAAGTTGCACAGCAAGAGAGGTGTTACAGAGCACTTCCCCAAATAGAAGGGGCAAGTTAAAACCCATCTAGGTCTCCCATTTGGCATTTCCTTCAGGAAAAAGAAAAATAAAATTTTCTGTCAAACTGAAGGGATATATAAGAGACATTACCTCAACATAAGATTTCAAAATTATTTTCCTGCAGAGCCATTTTTTTTTTTGGAAATCATACTTGTGATCTATTAATGTAACATGTTTCTCCTCTGGTGTGAATTTCCTCTAATCTGTAGTGGAAAGATGAAAACTATAGTTTGAATTAAATTCTGTCAGGAAACTAGGTGATCATATAATTCAATGGATTGTCAAGCAATATCAATGACTTATTTATTTTAAAAAATGTATTTCACATAGGGAAAGACAGACAAGAAAAAAGATGAGTCAAAGAGAAAGATAAAAATTGGCCAATAGTGTATTATCTCTTTCTATAGAGAGAATTACGCAGGCCGTGTCTATAAAGTATGGAGTAGGATTCTACAAAGTACATGAAATGTAGTTTTATTGTTTTTATTGGCAAAAGTATAATCTTGACCTTTGGTAAACTGGCTAGGGAATAAGCCCTACAAATTTGAGCAATATGTGAAAATCTCGCTATAACCTACCTACTTTAGCACTTGGAAGAAAACAGGTCCAGTTAGAGAATTCTACTTACATTTATATTTCCAAATTTCAGCCAGCAAGGTAGGCAATCTACCACTCATTTTAACTATTTGAAAAACAGAAAACAGAAATGAAACAGTTTCTTTTTTCCTATTTGCCATCTAACCACTCTGTATGTATGGTTGGATATAATTGAAGAAATTTTTGACATTAACTATTCAACTAAACTGTCAGTTGTGCTTGAACATGAAAGAATATGTTGAATGATTAGAAGGCTGGCAAGTGCTGTTTGCCAATTTGCAATGATAATTGAACCCAGTAAACTGTAGCTGTATTGTTAGTAATACAAGTGTCGGGAAATGTAAGTTTAATAGAACCTCTCTTTGCCACCCTCCCTGTAAGCAATTCCCCATTTAATTTCACCAGTACTTGTCATTCTCTTGCTAGCATATGCTAACTGATACACAGGGATATTGAATGCTTAAGGACAAAAAGCTACTCTCTAGCAACCCAGAAAAGGTTTATGTACTAAAATTTTAGTACTTTTTATATACTACCATATTGTTCACTTTTTTTGAAAGGCATTTTAAAATTTTAGGCATTTAAAATTTTAATGAACTGTGAAACCCAAATACAAAAAAAATTGTTTTTATACTTATGTTCACAAACTTATTTTAAATATGTATCTAATCTTTGAAATTATAAGGTGAGTTTTTTGTTTTTGACGATGAGCTGTTTTTTTACACATTTATTTATTTTTGAGAGAGAGAGAAAGAGAGAGAAAATGTAGGTTGGGGAAGAGCAGACAGTGAAGGGGACAAAGGATCCTAAGCGGGCTCTGCACTGAAAGCTGTGAGCCTGATTTTGGCCTTGAATTATCGATTAGATGATCTGTCCATTGCTGTGAGTGGGGTGTTGAAGTCTCCTACTATTATGGTATTACTATTGATGAGTTTCTTGATGTTTGTGATTAAGTGATTTATATATTTGGGTGCTCTCACATTTGGTGTATAAATGTTTACAACTGTTAGGTCTTCTTGGTGGATAGACACGTTGATTATGATATAATGCCCTTCTGCATCTCTTGATACAGTCTTTATTTTAAAGTCTAGATTGTATGATATAAGTATGGCTACTCCAGCAGTCTTTTGTTGACCATTAGCATGCTAGATGGTTCTCCATCCCCTTATTTTCAATATGAAGGCACCTTTACGTCTAAAGTGAGTCTCTTGTAAACAGCATATAGATGGATCTTGTTTTCTTATCCATTCTGTTACCCTATGTCTTTTGATTGGAGCATTGGATCCACTGAGGTTTAGAGTGAGTATGGAAAGATATGAATTTATTGTCATTATGTTTCTTGTAGAGTTGGAGTTTCTGGCGGTGTTCTCTGGTCCTTTCTAGTCTTTCTTGCTTTTGGTCTTTTTTTTTCCATCTTTTCTCCCCTCAGAAAGTCCCCCTTAAAATTTCTTGCAGGGTTGGTTTAGTGGTCACAAACTCCTTTAATTTTTGTTTGTCTGGGAAACGTGTTATCTCTCCTTCTATTTTGAATGACAGCCTTGCTGGATAAAGAATTCTTGGCTGCATATTTTTCTGATTCAACACATTTAATATATCCCACCGCTCATTTCAGGCCTGCCAAATTTCTATGGACAGGTCTGCTGCAAACCTGATCTGTCTTCTCTTATAGGTTAGGGGCTTTTTTCCCTTGCTGCTTTCATGATTCTCTCCTTGCCTGAGTATTTTGTGAATTTGATTATGATATGCTTTGTTGATGGTCAGTTTTTGTTGAATCTAATGGGGGGTCCTCTGTGCTTCCTGGATTTTGATGTCTGTGTCGCCCCAGGTTAGGACAGTTTTCTGCCATGATTTGCTCACATAAGCCTTTCACCCCTATTTCTCTCTCTTCCTCTTCTGGGACCCCTATGATTCCAATGTTGTTCCTTTTTAATGAGTCACTGATTTCTCTAATTCTTAAATCGTGCTCTTTTGCCTTCATCTCCCTCTTTTTTTCTGCTTCATTATTCTCTATAAGTTTGTCCTCTATATCGCTGATTCTCTGTTCTACCTCATCCATCTTTGCCACCATGGCATCCATCCGTGATTGCAGTTCAGTTATAGCATTTTTTATTTCATTCTATTTTTTACTTATTTTATCTCTGCAGAAAGGGGTTCTAATCTATTTTTGACTCCAGCTAGTATTCTTATTATTGCGATTCTAAATTCTGGTTCAGGCATCTTGCTTATATCTGTGTTGGTTAAATCCCTGGCTGTCATTTCTTTGTGCTCTTTCTTTTAGGGTGAATTCCTTCATTTTGTCATTTTGAAGGGAGAAAAGGACTTAATGAGGTAGAAAAATGAAAATTAAAAAAAATTTAAAAAATATTAAAATTAAAAAATTACACACACACACACACACACACACACACACACAAATCAAATAAATGATTCTAGATCCTAAGTGTGTTTTGGTCTTGATGTTGAAAGTGGTTTGACAGCTTTTGTCCACTCCCCGCTTTTTCACTTTCCGTGACCAAACCCCAGGAACTACCTCTCTCCCAAATTTTGTCTCTGATGCGGCTGTTTTCCCCAGCCCTTTACTTCTGAAGGACTGAGGCTTTGATCTGTTCCACCCCTCTGTGGGAGGGTCTCACTGAGCAATGGCTGAATGTCGGCTGCACCCAGGAACGCTTGCTGGACTCTGCTGCTGCCGGTGCCCGAGACTGCGGCCAGGTCACCAGCCCGCCCCAGAAAAAGTTCGTGAGATAGTGTAGCAGCAGCGATTCAGGGATTATGGAAAATCACAACACACATCTGGCACCAGGCTTCACCCTTAACGACCTTGTTCCAACACCAGCGAATGTGGCCGTTCTCTGGGGTCTGCTGGGACCAGGTGGCTTCAATAGTCTCTACCAAATGTCCTTCCAGCAGTGGAACCGCTTCTCCCCGTGTGGCCCAAGAACCTCCCGGACCGCACTCTGCTCCTGGGGATTCGCCGTTCCCACCAGAGCACCACCAGGTATCAAGCTGAGGAGTTTCAGACTCTGTGCTGCCCCTGTTTACAGTCTTAATGGAATTTAAACCCTCACCTTTCTCCTTTCTCCCTTTTTAGTTTGTTCCCTGTGGCTGTTTCCAATTTTCCACTTTCTCTCTAGCTGCTTTTGGGGAGGGGTGCTTTTCCCGTATTCTCTGCCCCCCCAGCCCAGTCTCCATCCTCTCTCCGCCCACAAAAGCACCTCCCTGCCTGCCGCAGCTTCTTGCTCCCCAAGTTCACCTTTCCGTGCCGCATACCTGCTGAATTCTGTGGTTCAGGTTGTGCAGATTGTTGTGCTAATCCTCCAGTCAGTTTTCTAGGTGTGCTGGATGGTTTAGTGTTGTTCTGGCTGTATTTCATGGATGTGAGACACACAAAAAACTTCCATGCTGTTCCGCCATCTTGGCTCCTCTCTGGGCCTTGAATTTTCAAATGGTGAGATCTTAACCTGAGCCAAAGTCAGATACTCAACCAACTGAGCCACCCAGGCACCCTAGAAGGTGAAGAGTTTTAATATTTTATATACGAGAATATTGATCAAAGTACCTGGCACATACTCAAGGCTCAGTGCAAATGCTCTAACTAAATAAATGCTATTTATCTTCTTTTTTTTTTCTGTTGTTCCTCTCAATCCCTTTTCTCAGAATATCCATCCCATTGGTGCTTTCCCATTTTTATCCATAACGTATTCACACTCTTTCCATTTGAGTTACTTGTGTTCCTTGAATATGTCAAGAATACTTCCTTCACTGGAACTTTTTCAAAAACTTTGTTAGCTCTCCTACTTACCCTCTAGGCCTTAGATCAACAACATATTCTTAAGATTTTCCATATTCTGAATTCTATTTTGCTTTATACTTTCATCTGTCCTTCTGAATGTCTCTTATAATTATATATTTATTAGTAAAATTATTTTTGAATATCCCCCTACTAGATATTGAGTATATTTTTACTCATTGCCATATCTTTGCCAACAATATATACTCTAAAAATATCATTGTTGAATGAAGCAGATGAATATAATCCTGATACAATAAATGTCTTGATTCTTAGGAAACTTTTCAGTGTATCTTAGATTGCTCTCAAGATGGCTGTCAACGAAGAGCACACCTCATTCAAAAACTTCCCTGTGGCATTGCTTGTTTGATGCATTGATTTCTTTTTGAAACACTTTTGCTTTTCTTGAGATCTAGTTGGTAAACATATCCCACTCTTGAAGGAGGTGGTGTTAGGCAGAGCAGTGTTTCCAAATCTAGCATCTGACATTGATCCCACACTTGCTATTACAGAATTTCCTAGAACAGGCCCAAGTAGTGTTTGTGTGTGTGTGTGTGTGTGTGTGTGTGTGTGTGTGATACACTTAAACTTCTGTGGTAATTCCGATGCCATTGATCCAATATGCTGTATCAGAATTTTAGTATTAGATACACTGTTATCTCCTAATGAATTGAGAAACCATTATTCTCTATCCTTAGTTTCCTTAACTTTACAATGTAGGAATTATACAGCATTGACCATAATCCTTCAAAGAAATTTTAAAACTTGACAAAAACAGATGGGTTAAAGATTAAATTTTGTTTTTGAAATTTATTTATTTTTGAGAGACAGAGAGAGACAGAACATGAGTGAGGGAGGGACACAGAGAGAAGGAGACACAGAATCCGAAGCGGGCTCCAGGCTCTGAGCTGTCAGCACAGAGCCTCACGTGGGGCTTGAACCCACAAACTGTGAGATCATAGCCCAAGCCAAAGTCGGTCACTTAACCAACTGAGCCACACAGACCCCTCTGGTTTAAAGATTTTAAAGCCAATTTTATAGTATATCATTTGCCCATAAATCAATAAGTTAACAAATGAGCGTCCAGGTTATTTTTGGTATTTTGAAAAGCATGTACTATGGCACTATGCTTTTGATGGCACCAGGAGTTCTATATCTCTGTATAAATACAGGCATATACTGGTAATTTGTCTATAAAATAGGTGAAAACATCATAATTTCATAAAGAGTAGTGTTAACATTTATGATACAGTTTAATTTATAGAACGTCTCAAAGCTTGAAACTTTATTGTAATAATAAAGAAACCACAATTTATAATGAAAATAATTAATTCAAATTAGAACAGAAGTCAAAGTTATTTGCCAGATATTAATACCCAAGGCTAGATATCAGAGTTTCGTTTACTAGCTCCCAAGAGAGAAAGACACTGACTCGTGTGACTTTTCCACCCATCTGTAGTCATTAAATGCAAGTAATAAACATGAATACGCACCAAAGCCCATATCAGAATTAGCAATCAAATTAGTGTCACTTGCATTCATAGCAGATTTTCAAATGCCTTTAATTCTAATAGAAACAGAAAGAAGAACATTTCACACTGCCATGAATGTCCCTTTAGAATGTATAAAGCTGAAATAGAATTCCTATTACAAGGCAGGCTAGAATTTGACTAGATCTGTACCATTGACAAAAACCATGTTGAAATAGTGTTGACCTGTAGTTCCTCATACTCAAATGTTCCTAATGAGAGACTAAATTCTAGCATTGGGTGGTAATGCACTTTTGACTAAATGGTTTTAAGGTCAAAGCAAAAAGAGATGTAAAAATAAATTCTGAGCTTTCACACACTTGAAAAGCCACATACAATTAATTTTTTTGGTGAAACAATGTTTTATGAATATAATTTTTAACTTCATTGACCAAAACTATCTTGCATAAAGGTAGTGCTGGCTTCAATTAAGAGATTATTTATCTTGAGAAATTGTACATTTTCTTAAATTAAAAAAGATCTCTTTTAATATTTCCAAAAAAGTGAAGTATCAAGTGAAGGCAAGCTACTTGGTGAAATCTTGTAAAAAATTGAGAAAAGGTGAGTGCAGGAATTTGAAGAAAGGGAAAAGGAGGTTTTCTTCTGTGAAAAGTGTAGGTTCTGAGATTTTACCCGACTTGCAAACTAACAAGCTAATCTATGATAGTTTAATGAGCACTGACAGAAGACACAAGACACCCCAGTCAGAGACAAAGAATGGTTTATCACTCACAGTAATAACAGTAGTCAGAGTACAGCATTTTCCTGTGCTGTTTTCTCAAGGCCAGATTCCCCAGGGAAATGTAAAAAAGACAAAATGATATGTGTACATGCAATGGATTACTATGGACAGCAAGCATGTCTGTCTTTTGCTCCAGAGAATATCAAGCAAACTATCCAGAGAGTGAAATTATGTTTGGCTTCCAAGGATATAAGCAAACGTGCTCTTTGCTCCAAAGGGTGACACTCTCTGTCTTCCGCTATCTTAAAAAGATATTCCAGAACACAGCCAGTGCTTCTGCTCACAAGACACACAGCAATGTGAGACAACAGAAAATTGTCTCTCAACCCCTCATATTCTGTCTTATATTCTGCAAGCTAGGGTCAAGGAAGGTAGACCTGTAGCCCCTGATCACTTAGCTAAAACAAGAAAACAGCTACTCTGAAAGAGAGTGACAAAAAAATATCATCCACAGTTTCTCTTCATAGTTCTCTTTCCAAGACTCTCAGGTACAAGTCTACGCTATCTTTGTCCAGGGAATTACTATTTGGTATAAACAAGATGCTGACTTCTCTATTGTTATGCTACAGGTTTGAGGGTATAAACATGTTATAATAAAAAATACAAGTTTCAGTTCATTCCTCTCCACCTCTCCTGTCAGTTTACCAGACATATATGAATTAAAGTGTAACCAATTCTGCATAAAAATAATGAACTACAACCCTTTCAAAAACATGGCAATAGCATTAAGTTAGGAACAAATGTTTACAACACCCAATATGGCTCCATACAATCAATATATTTTATATTATTATTAAATGACAACAAATACTGTAAGAACCATTCTTTCCTATGCCTACCTTCAAATGGTGAACTAAATATGAGACTTTTAGTTGAACATCCCAACAAAAGCTATTCAAGAAAAAATGTTTAATACCATAACTAATGATGATTATCATAGGATGTTAAGTGAAAAGTGAGTCTCAGTTGCATGTGTTAAGAGAAACCTATGGAGTTCTGAGTCACAAGCTTTCATTTGTTATGCTTCCAGAAATTCCACTATTAGCACACAAAGGGTTACTGCAGTCTATCATGTTGCATAGGATAATACTAGAACTATCCAGGCTAAACACACTGAAAATGTCCCATAATTATTATCACATATTTAGGGTGTAAAGCATGCCTAAAAGACTATTCAGAATTTTGATTCTGAAATAAGGAAGCATTGTTTTGAAATATTCTTACAGATACCTTTGGTTCAAAATGACTAGAAAACAATATATAAGAAAGTCTCAATTTTTGGGGTTCACTCTAGGCCAAAGATTTTTTGCTTTCTGCTTACACTATGTGTTTATTGTAATATTAAAACCTGTGAATATTCATTAAATTTATAGTATTTCAGTTTTCAGTCGTACTATGTCTCATAGTAGGAAAAGACTTAGTAAATCAGTGAAGACAAGATGTTAAATTTTGCAGGTGCATTTTATCAGTTTTCAAAATAGATCTGGTATAAAAACATACTGCCTGTGCACCAAAGGAAAGTTGTTAAATTCTGACTTATTAGAGAGTGGCAGAATGCAGTTATGATCTTCTTACTGTGTTTATTCAATATTAATGTCATTACTTATATTGTTTTGTTTTTAAAGTTTATTTATTTATTTTGAAAGAGAAAGGAAGCATAAGCAGGGGAGGGGGAGGGAGAGAGGGAGAGAGAGAAATCCCAAGCAGGCTCCACACCATTAGTGCTGAGCCCGACATGGGGCTTAATCCCACAAAGCTGTGTGATCATGACCTGAACCAAAACCAAGAGTTGGTGGCTTAACCAAATGTGCCAACCAGGTGCCCCTATTGTTTTGTTTTTTATGTGAATATATACCATTTAACATTAAACAATGTTTTTTAATGTTTATTTATTTTTGAGAGAGAGAGAGAGTATGAGTAGGGGAGAGGCAGAGAGAGAGGGAGACACAATCTGAAGCAGGCTCCAGGCTCTGAGCTGTAGGCACAGAGCCAGATGTGGGGCTCGAACTCACAAACAGTGAGATCATCACCTAAGCCCAAGTTGGAAACTTAACCGACTGAGACACCCAGGTGCCCCTACCATTTAACATTTTTAAAATAAAAAAAAAAATCACTTCATAATGTAAATTGGTACATATATATTTAAAATTAGCCTTATGAGGGGCGCCTGGGTGGCTCAGTTGGTGAAGCGGCCGACTTTGGCTCAGGTCATGATCTCACGGTCCGTGAGTTCGAGCCCCGCGTCGGGCTCTGTGCTGACAGCTCAGAGCCTGGAGCCTGTTTCGGATTCTGTGTCTCCCTCTCTCTGACCCTCCCTGTTCATGCTCTGTCTCTCCCTGTCTCAAAAATAAATAAAAACGTTAAAAAAAATAAAATAAAATTAGCCTTGTGAAATGCCAAATGCCATAAATTTTAAGTACATCTAATTCACTCTTTTATAATCAATGTAAAGCATAGAAAACCACGTAATATAAATGGAAGAGTGCTTGGCAGTATGATAATGTCATTTTATAGAGGACCTGTATTTATATATGGAATATTGATACATTGAATTTATTTATATTCCATCCTGATACCTCACAGAAATAACAGTGGAACTACTGAAATGTTATAAAACCACAAAGACCATGAGAACAGACAACTGGTGACCAGAAATTAGACAAATGAAGGACACATGGTAACCTACATTTCACACTGAAGAACATCTAAGTCTAACCAACTGTGGCAGGGTAAAAATACAGGAATTCTAATAACTAAGACCATTAAGCTACAGAATCTCAGACATCCTTGGGAATTTGAGCTTCCTGGTATTGCCGAAGGCCAGGATGCAGGGACTGCTTTAACATAGGAAGATTAGTTAGAAGTTTATGTCAAAGGTTAGGTTACCCCTCTCAGAAATGTGGGCAGGAAACTGGCCCCTCTCATTCCACCAGAGATGGAAAGCAGAACAGAGCATGGAGATTGGGAGAATTTTGAAAAGATTTGGTGAAAATTGAAAAACTCAGTGGTGAGAACCTCAGCCCAATAAATTCTAAGAACCAGTCTAAAACTGATCCATCCTTTCCCATATCAAGTCTCATGGAGGTAGGAGATTACAGGACTCCTCTCTGTCTAAAGTGACATAAGAGAGAATATGAGAAACCAATGACATCTGGTTGCTTCCCAGTGAAAAAGCCTGATCTCCTATGATATAGCCCCATCAGTGGGAAAACCCTGAATGAACTCTAAACTTCCAGTGACTTATCCCTGTACGTGGTTGTTAGAATACTGAATTTAGTCAACTTCTTTATTATCTAATAGCACACTAAAAAAATAAAAGCTCTCGGTTTTTCCCCATTGAGGATGATATTAGATGTGGGCCTTTCATACACGACATGGATGTCCACTCTCATCACTGTTTTTCAGTATAGTACTGGTAGTCCTAGCCTCAGGAATCAGACAACAAAAAGAAATAAAAGGCATCTAAATCAGCAAGGTAGAAGTCAAACCCTCACTCTTTGCAGATGACATGATACTCTACATGGAAAACCAGAAAGATCACCAAAACTGCCAGAGCTGATACATGAATTCAGCAAAGTCACAGGATATAAAACCAATGTACAGAAATTGGTTGGATTTCTATATATCAATAGTGAAGCAGCAGAGAAAGATATAAAGAATTGATCCCATTTACAATTGCACCAAAAAACATAGGATACCTGGGAATAAGCCTCACCAAAGAGGTCTGGCTTAAAGATCTGAAAACTGGCTTAAAGACTGAAAACTATAGAAAGCTTGTGAAATAAATTGAAGACACAAAGAAATGAAAAAACATTCCATGATCATGGATTGGAAGAACAGATATTGTTACAATGTTGATACTACCAAATGCAAGCTACACATTCAATGCAATCTCTATCAAAATAACTCCAGCATTCTTCACAGAGCTAGAACAAACAATCCTAAAATTTGTATAACATCAGAAACACCCCAGATAGCCTAAGCAATTCTGAAAAAGAAAACCAAAGCTGGAGGCATCACAATTCTGGACTTTAAGTTATATTACAAAGCTATAATCATCAAGGCAGTCTGGGACAGGCACAAAAAGACACACAGATCAATGGAACAGAATGAGAACCTAGAAGTAGATGCACAAATATATGGCCAACTAATCTTCAATAAAGCAGGAAAGAGTATCCAGTGGAAAAAAGACAGTCCCTTTAGCAAATGGTGATGGGAAGACTGGACAGCAACATGCAGAAGAATGAAACTGGACTACTTTCTTACACCATACACAAAAACAAATTCAAAGTAGATGAAAGACCTAAATTTGAGACAGGAAACCGTCGAAATCTTACAGGAGAGAATAGGCAGCAACATCTTTGACCTAGGCCACAGTAGCTTGTTACTTGACATGTCTCCAGAGGCAAGGGAAATAAAAACAAAAATGAACTATTGGGAAGTCATCAAAATAAAAAGCCTCTGCACACTGAAGGAAAGAAACGAAAAATCTAAAAGGCAACTGATGGAATAGGAGAAGATATTTGCAAATGAAATATCGAATAAAGGGTAAGTATCCAAAATCTATAAAGAACTTACCAAATTCAGCACCCATAAAACACATCATCCAGTGAAGAAATGGGCAGAAGAAATGAATTGACACTTTTCCAGAGAAGACATCCAGATGGCTAGCAGCCACATGAAAAGATGCTCAACATCACTCATCATCTGGGAAATGCAAATCAAAACCACAATGAAATACCACTTCACACCTGTCAGAGTGGCTAAAATGAACAACTTAGGAAACAAGAGATGTGGGTGAGAATGTGGAAAAAGGGGAACCCTTTTGCACTGCTGGTGGGAATGCAAACTGGTGCAGCCACTCTAGAAAACAGTATGGAGGTTCCTCAAAAAATTAAAAATAAAACTACTCTACGACCTAGCAATGACACTACTAGGTATTTATCTGAAAGATACAAAAATGCTGATTTGAAGGGGTACATGAACCCCAGAGTTTACAGCAGCACTATCCATGAGCCCACATGTCCATTGACTGATGAATGGATAAAGAGGATGTGGTTTATATATACATTGTAATACTACTTGGAGATGAAAAAGAACAAAATCTTGCCATTTGCAACAACACGGATGGAACTAGAGGGTATTATGCTAAGCAAAATAAGTCAGAAATAGATATCATATGATTTCATTCATATGTGGAATTTGAGAAATGCTACAGATGAACATAGGGGAAGGGAAGGAAAAATAAGATAAAAACAGAGGGGGAGACAAACCATAAGAGACTCAAATAGAGAGAACAAATTAAGCATTGCTGGAAGGGAGGTGGGTGGGGTAATGGGTTAAATGGGTGATGGTTGGGATGCGCACTGGGTTTTGCATGTAAGAGATGAATCACTTGGATTCTACTCCTGAAGCCAAGACTACACTGTATGTTAACTAACTTTAAGTTTTTAAAAAAGAAACAAAAAAAAAAAACCAAAAAAAAAACAAAAACAAAAGAAACCTTAATGTGAAAAAAATTAACAATAAATCTCAGGGATGAGACATACAATATCCGATAAACACAGAGTGAAATACAAACAGTTGACAACTCCCACTTCATACTAAGTATTGAAAATATATAGTTTGCTATTATGTGCAATAGTTAGGTGAATTGAGACAGGCGTGATTCATAGAGATAACTATGTAGGTATTATACTGGTCTTTAAACAAAGACCAATTTGTATTAACTATGTAGGTATTATTGGTATGTAGGTATTATATTCGTCTTTAAGCAACTATATTGGTCTTTAAACAAAGCTTTGAGATTAAAAAGCTGTTTTAGTTGTTGTTGCCATTTTTGCAACTTTAATATTTAGCTCATATCCATAGCAAGAGAGTACAGACTGCATTATATTCTATTTTCATTAAAAAATACAAAACAGTTAACATTCCTTTTTTAGGCAGTATACAAAAGAAAATGAATGATTATTAGTGGCATAGTTTCTCAGGTAATTCTTCTATAAATTCTTCTAATTTGGAAAGAGAATCAAAGGTGAGCAATCTGATAAGGCAATGTTCTGCTCTTCAAATAGAGATTTCTATCAGTCTACTCAATTAATCAGATATGGTTGAGAAGTATTTTCAGTAGTTAACAAAGATTGGCCTATACTCTATCAGCATTATGAGAATAGAATTGGAATGAATGCTTTTTTTTGAATTTAGATCCATTTGCACTCCACATTAATAATGCCTTCAGTTGACTGAAACCAGCCAAAAAAATCTGCAATTAAGTGTCATTAGTTGAATTCACTCAAACTGGATCTTTGAAGAGTCTTTTCCAAGATATTAGGTTTCACTGAGTATACCGTAATATTCTGGTGTTTAATGTTCAAGTCTTAAATTACCCCGCCAGGTTAAATGCAGTGGATTTGGTAGTTGGTGTTACTTATTATGTCACAATTTCTAAAGAAACAAATGAAAGTTTATATAAGTTATGGTGACTTAGGCTACAAGTAACAGAAGAATTTAGCCTAGATTGGCTAAAAAGGAAGAAAATATGAAATATCCCAAAAAGCTTGTTTAATTCAGGCTGGCTCCCATCAGAGTTGGATGATGGTCGCTGCAATTCCAGGCATCTCGTCTGACAACACAATATGCAGACGGAGAAAAGAAACTGTGTCTTCCAGTTTTTCTATAGACTGTCCAGTAGACCTATCATTGTGTATCAATGCCCCCAGATTTGTTATATGCTCAACCTTTAATCAATTACTGTAAAGAGAAATCATATCATCACAATAGGCTCAGCTTTATAAGATTTATCCCTTAGCGGGACATGGAGTCACTTAGGGATGTAAACCTGAACAAATTGTAATTTTGTTTGCAATGAAGTGAGGGATGATGTTGCATCATTAAGCTACAGTGTTTTACAGAAACTATAGAAGAGATAAAAACAGACAAAAAAAGTCAGCAAATAGTCTCTAACACACACACAAATGCCTGTATGTACATACACATGTGTACACACCTACTCTCTCACACAAAATGGCTCAAGATCAACCTGATTTAAAGTAAAGTTATACAATACTTAATGAATTTCTTTAGGAATTAACTGATAAGGAATCGTGATTTACATTTGTATCAGTCACTGTCTCCAGGGAAACAGAACAATAGAACACACACAGACACACATAAACAATTTTTTTCAAAGAACTGGCTTACACAATCATGGGGCCAGTTTGAAGTCTATAGAGCAGTCCTTCAGGCTAAAAACTCTCAGTCAGGGGTTAAAGCTGCCTGGGGTCTTGAGGGAGAATTTCTTGTTTCTCAGGAAAACCTCAGTTTTGCTCTAAAAACCTTTGAGTAACTGGATGGGGCCCACCCACATTATTGAGGATAATCTCCTTTCCTTAAAGTTAGGTGATTGTGGGTGTTAACACAACTGCAGAATACCTCACAGCAATATTAAGATGAGTGTTTAATTGATTAACTGGGCAGCACAGCCTACCCAAGTTGACACATAAAATTAACCATCATAGTTTTTTTTTTTTTGACCCATCACTTTTATTTTATTTTAAACACCAGAAAAAATGTTCATTTTATTTGCATGCTTAGCCTCCTCAGATAGCTTAACATAGTGGAAGTCTCTCTTCACTCTGTGCTGTATTTATTTATTTATTTATGTTAAAAATGTGAGTATAGTTGACACACAGTGTTACATTTGTTTCAGGTGTACAACATAGTGATTCAGTAAGTTTATTCATTATGTTGTGCTTCCCACAAGAGTAGCTACCATCTGTAACCACACAATGCTATTACAATATCATTGGCTATATTCCTTATGCGGTACTTTGTATTCCCATGATTTATTCATTCCATAACTGGAGGCCTGTATCCCCCACTACCCTTCACCTGTTTTGCCCATCCTCTGGCAGCCATCAGTTTCTTCTCTGTAATTATAGGTCTGTTTCTGCTTTTTGTTTGTTCATTTGTTTTGGTTTTTAAATATAAGTGAAATCATATGATATTTGTCTTTCTCTGTCTGACTTATTTCACTTAGCATAATACCCTGTATGTACATCAAATGGCAAGAACTCGTCTTTTTTATGGCTGAGTAACAGTCCGTGCATGTGTGTGTGTGTGTGTGTGTGTATAATACCTCCTTTGTTCATTTTTCTATCTATGAACACAAGGGTTGCTTTTGTATGTTGGCTATTTTAAGTAATGCTACAATAAAATAAGGGAGTATACATCTTTTCAAATTTGTGTTTTCATTTTATTTGAGTAAATACCCAATAGTGGAATTATTGGGTCATATGGTATTTCTGTTTTTAATTTTTTGAGGAATCTCCATACAGTTTTCCCCAATTTACATTCCTACCTCTGAGTGCAAGTGTTCCTTTTGCTCTGCATCCTTGACAACACTTGTTATTTCATGTCTTTTTTATTCTAGCCATTCTGATAAGTATAATACAGTGATATCTCATTATGGTTTTGATTTACATTTCCCATCACAGCTATGTTTTAAGAATGGCTTTGATTTGATTTTCAATTGATCACAGAATGCTAATTAGGTAATATATAAGGAAATGCCATTACATTAAAAATCATTTTAGTAATATATATCTATATTCTATTGAGAAATTATTATTGGTAAGTGACTATATTTTAAAACTATTTTAATTATGAAATGCTTCATACATACAGGAGATAATATACTAGGTACCTATGTACTTACCATCTACATTTTAAAATTTTCAGTATTTTGTTATAATTGAAAATTCAAATAATTTTATTATGTTTCTTATTATCAAACACATGGAGAATTATAGATAAAACCTACTCCACACATTCCTTCATCCAGGCCTAGAGGAAACCATTATATTTAGGTTGGTATATATAATTCATTTGCATGATTTGTATATTATGTAGATTATCACTTATACATAACCACATTTAAAGGATGGTAGGGTGTGTTTTAATTTAATATGGCACCATAGTGTAAGTATTTTCTTGCAATATTTTAAAATCAGCATTAACTTTCCCCGAATGTATTCTGGTTAATACACTTAACTTTAAATTTGGTTTATTAACTTTAATGACTAGACGGTATTTCAATGTACCACTGCTGAAGACTTTATTTCTATGATTCACTTTTTAAATTTTTTTATTTTATTATTTAAAAAATTTTTAATGTTTTGTTCATTTCTGAGAGAGAGAGAGAGACCAAGCATGAGCAAGGGAGGGGCAGAGAGAGAGGGAGACAAAATCTGAAGCAGGTTCCAGGCTCTGAGCCATTAGCACAAAGTCCAACAGGGAACTTGAACCCATGAACTGTGAGATCATGACCTGAGTTGAAGGTAGACAACTTAATTGACTGAGCCACCCAGGCACCCCTAATTTTTTTTAATGTTTATTTATTTTTGAGAGAGAGAAAGATTGTGAGTAGGGGAGGGGCAGAGAGAAAGGGAGACACAGAATACAAAGCAGGCTCCAGGATCAGAGCTGTAAGCAGAGCCTACTCAGGGCTCCAACCCATGAACCGTGAGATTATGACCTGAGCTGAAGTTGGACGCTTAGCCAACCGAGCCACCCAGGTGCCCCTATAATTCACTTTTTCTGAAGCTTCCAATTTATCAATTGTCCACAGGAATTACAGGCATCCTTTTGCACATAGATTCTTTAGACTGTGTTAGTCAAAGTGTGGTCCTCAGGTTTGCACAAACTGCATAACTCTGGAAACACAACTTTACATAAAAATGATTTATATTTCATATTTAAATAATTATGTTTTCTCATATATATTAATAATCCACTTTTATGAACTGCTTATATTTATTTCCAACTTTTAATTAGATGGTTTAGCTTCATAAGGAATATAGGAGACACCGATATTTTAAACTCCTGTAGTTGACTGATAACTCCTCTATTGTGTTTTAAATGTTTTAAGGTTTTTCTTTTCGCATTTATTTCATTAATTCATGTGAAATTTGTTCTGGAATACTATGTAAAATAGGAACCATTTACATGGTTCCAATGCAAAGGTACCAATGATATTTATTGACTATGTATGCATTACACCCAATCCTTATAAAATTGCAATGATACTTCTCTCATATATCAAGTTTTAAAGGATTTTGATCTCCTTCTGAGCTCTTGGTTTATTCAGTTCTTTTTTTTTCTTTAAAGTTTTATTTACTTATTTTGAGAGAGAGAGAGTGAGCAGGAGAGGGACAGAGATTTGCTGTGGTCTGTAACAGAATGCACAATATTTCCAAGGAACCCACAATATCTCAGAGGTATGCCTATATTCAAGGTATAAAAATACAATCCATTTCACAATGTATGTGTATATCAAATTACCATGATGTACATTTTAAGTATCTAACAATTTTATATGTGAATTATATTCCAACAAAGCCACAAAAACATTTGAAGGAACACAAATATTCATTCTATAACACTAATGTTTCTTTTTCATTCATAATAACTTCGACTCAAATTTCTCTTTGTCACATATGCCTACTTTTTTCTCCCCCATAAGTTATCTTTTGGCTTTGTTAAACCTCTCTAATATGTTCTTATTTTCTACTTAGTTATTTTCTACTCTAATTGCTATAAATTATTTCAACCCACTTTTCTTCATCTTTTGTTTCTCCCTCTGGGTTCTACCCCCCATTCTTTTCTTCTTTCCTATTTCATGATTCGTAGTCTTGGGTCATTTTTTTTTTTTTCAAAATTTGCATTTAGTACTATAAATGCCCCTGTGTGCTGCTTTTGATGCATCTCACATTATATACATCTATAGATAGATATAGGTATAGATTATATAGATATAGATACATTAATGTGCAGATCTAAATAATTCTATTTTTAATCATAAGTTATTCTTTCACTAATACATTACAGATCACAATTTAAAAAATTTCAATTGTATGAGTTTTGTTTCTTCTTAATGTCTAAAAGCATGTTCCTGTATTCATACAACATTTTCTGTATTTTCTGTTGTTAATTCTTTATTTTATGAGTCATATCACTAAATGTTTCAGGTGTACTTTAAAAGAATATATAGTCTCTAATTGGTGAATAGGGTTCTGTATGTTCATTGAACCAAATGTATTATCTGTCCTTTACAATACTGTATTTCTGCCTTTTTACCAAAGAAATTCTTGAAAAAAAATTCAAAATCTTTGTCAATTATTTTCTTGTTTTCATTATATATGTAACATTCTCAGATTAAAAATTCTTCCTGAAGAATTATTTGTCATTTTTAATTGATTCATTTAATGTTTTTATAGTATACTATGTGACTTTTAAAAGAGTGCTACAGTAGTAAAATAAATATTAAAAAGTAACAATAATCTTAGTATCTATAATTTTTCTCAAAAACTGTAACTGACATTAATATTTATATATGTTTTATTAAATTAGTTTATATTTCAATCCCTATACCTTCAATATTTCTGAGACGTATTTTAGTCATGTTTGAAACTTCGTATTTTAAGTTTTTGCTCTATTTGAATATTTTTGGAGTTTAAACAGTTTCTTTTTTAAAATTTTTTAAATGTTTATTTATTTTTGAGAGAGAGAGAGAGAGACAGCAGGGAAGGGACAGAGAGAGGGAATCACAGAATTCAAAGCAGGCTCCAGGCTCTGAGCTGTCAGCACAGAGCCCGACATGGGGCTCGAGCTCACTAACCATGAGACCATAACCTGAGCCAAAGTTGGACCCTTAACCGACTGAACCACCCAGGTTCCCTTAAACGGTTTCTTATCATTACTGATGCATTTATATTTTTTCTCACTATCTAATTTTGTATACTATGTGTTATGTTTTTACTTTAGTTTCTATATCCATTTATTGCTTTTTCTTGGAGTGACCATGTCACTCTTTATTCCTTATGTTTATATTCTAATCTGATCTTAAGAGTTTAACCCTATTTTTCTAACGGGTACCTACAACGTCGCAAATTCTAAATGTGATCAGCAAGTGTATTCTGTTGCCAAAATCAGTCTTTAAAACATTTTAAACTACCTTCCACATACATTTTACATTACTTTAATGTATTCTTTCAGTTATATTTTGTTTAATTGTCACTCCCCGCAACTAGTCACTAATGCTTATTTGGTTTTGCCTGTATTTATCGTTCTTAATTAAATTATTATTAATTTATAGATATTTTCCCCCTTCCCTTTGTGATTTTTCCCTTCACTCTGTTGTTGCATTTAGGATATCTTTTTTTCTTCCCTTCCCCGCCGCCGCTGGAGTTTCACTATACTTTGTAGATTTGGATTTTTTATCATATCATTCAATGTGCTTTTTTGATCTAAATGCTAGTATCTCTCTGTATCTTTGGAAAATTCTCAGCTAAGTTATCATTTTACATGCCCCTTAATTCTTAGATATATACAAATAAATGGCAAGAATTGTTGTTTGAAATTTTTAAAAATCAGCTGTATTCAGTAGACAGTGATGGTTGTGGCTCAGTATACAGTATTGGTTCCTTTATTCTGCCTTACCAAAAACATGCCTATTTTTAGATTGTGATATTGCATCCAACTAAAAATACTTGTCTCCACAGACTACCTTTCTATTGAAAGTTGCCATTTGATGACGTTATTCTGGCCAAAGTAAAATAAATAGATGGTTGGGTGTTCCAAGAAAGTTCATTAAAAGGGATAAAGACTTATAGTTAATGATACTGTTTTGTACACTTAGAAATTTGTTAAGAAAAATAAGTCTCATGTTATGTATGTGTGTCTTTACTGCAGTGAAATAAAAAGAGGATAGATAAGTTAAATTTTTTTTTTCTGTTGACTATTATCTGCTCTTCCTTACAAACAAAAACTTAGGAAGTAAAGAAAAAGCTATGTAGTAAAAGAAAAGAAATAGGAAACAAGAAGGCACCTATGTCCTTGATTAGTTACTTAGACAACTCTATTTATCCTTTCATTTTACCTCCATATTTTCTGTTTGTGCAAATAAAGAAATAAAACTATTTAATTAAGCCACTAAAATGTGAATTGTGTATTTATGTGTGTGTTTATAGGTTAATTAGGGAGCCACATTCAATCCAAATTTAATCCTAACAAGGCAGCTAGTCAATAGAAGATATTTTGAATTTGTGGGGTTTTTTTTGACGTTTTTATTTTTTTAACATTTATTCAGTTTTGAGAGACAGAGAGAGACAGAGTGCAAGTGGGGGAAGAGGCCGAGAGAGACAGAGACACAGAATCCGAAGCATGATCCAGGCTCTGAGCTGTCAGAACAGAGTCCAACATGGGGTTCAAACTCATGGACCTGAGCCGAAGTTGGAAGCTTAACGGAATGAGCCAGGTGACCCATGTTGGTTTTTTAAAAAGTAAATAATATAGATTTGAATGGGAAGACATTAGTGGAACTCAAATATGAGAGCAGCTGATGACCTTCATTCCATAGCTCAGAAAAGAAAATGAGAAGATTATTTTCAGGGTAGAAAAGATGAAGATGACTTGCTTTTGCCTACTTTTCTTTATTCCCACAATCACTGCCAATGTAACTGCACTTTTAGTTCCTAGTCTTCAATAGAAGTCAATAATAAACTTTATTTATATTGTACTTAAAATTTCAACTAACTACTCCAAAAATTTTAATTTTAATTTTCTTAAATGATTTAACTACCTAAATACCTAACTATACACAAATCATCATAGTTTGGATAATCTAGTGAATGATTCAGTGATATTCCATCAATTTTAGTCCATAATAGGATTAGTTTGCATTTTACAAGTTTTCAGTTATTTTATGCTATCAATTTATATAAATTTTAAATTTGTCTTTTCATAAGATTCAAACATATACAATTCTCTTTCTTTGAGTATCCATGTAAGAAAATTTCTGTTGTTAAGGTCCAAGGTTCTGTCCTAAAACTGAAACCTTAAATCCGGAGGGATTTTTTAGTTTGGGGTTGAAAACAGAGATAAAGAGGGCCAAGTATAATGTGAATAGTTTCCAAAACCCTGAACTATTCAGTGAACCTATAAACTTAACATTTTGCTCTCTCTTGATAGGGCTGTGTTGAGACCAATTTTTGTGGTTTCATTTGGGTTTAGTGTCTAATTCTTCTGCCAGTTGGTAAGAATGAAAAAATGAACTAAACCCTAGAGAAGTTTCCAAACCCACAGAGCTCAGCAAAGGGTAGGAATTTTATTTTGAGTTTCAGGTTTCCGAGGGTTTGAAAAGAAAGGAAACCAAAGTAAAAATGCAGTGGACATGACATTTGTGAACAAAAACCAATACAAAGTTTGTTTTAACTGTTTTAGCATTGTTGGAGCCACTGTCATCCTTCCATGCAGGGGAGTCTTACTTTCTTCTGTTTTATCTGCTCTTCACAGGAATCAAAGAATATGATGCTTCATTTAGCCATTCTTAAGATCCAACTTTTTAAAACAAAGATTCCTTTAGCTTGAGCCCATGTTTATTCATCAAAATTTCCCTAAACGTTGTTAGTTTTCTATAAACAAACTCCTATTTTTCTCTCTCCTATTTTTTCCTCTCTCTCTCCCCTTTTCTCTATTATTTAAAATTGCTAAGTAACAAATAATTTCATGAAACAGTGTTCTCTGTTAGTTTTCCAAGGAATTAACACCTTATTTTAAAATAGAGTGAGAAAGCGTAATATTTACTTAATGCAAATAAAGACATGTAATTTTGGTACATAAATTTCATATTTGTTCATTTTGTAGAAGACATTATCATGGCCTCCTTTCTCTTCAACTTCTTGGTAGTCTTGATGACATTTATTTTAATTAAAATTAGGGAAGAGAGGGGCACCTGGGTGACTCAGTCAGTTAAAGGGCCAACTTTGGCTCAGGTCATGAACTCACGGTTCATGGGTTCGAGTCCCATGTTGGGCTCTGTGCTGACAGCTCAGAGCCTGGAGCCTACTTTGGATTCTGTGTCTCCCTCTCTTTCTGCCCCTTCCTGCTTGCACTCTGTCTGTCTGTCTGTCTCTCTCTTAAAAATAAAATAAACATTAAAAAATAAATAACAAGTAAGACCAAAATAAAGACTGAAAACATGCATAATTATACATATACATTGTATGGAAAAAAATAACGTAACACAAAGCTAACCCTCAATGCAGTGAGATTATAGTGTTTAGATTCTTAAGTATGATGGAAAACTTGTATCCTCATTTTAACCCAATTGGATAAGGGCACCTGGTGATGTATCTCATATAAACTACACAAAACCTATTGTAAAGTAAAGAAAGGCTTTGAGAAATTGACCTACTGGAGACTACACGTTTTTACTGAAATCAAAAAATTATTAAGTAAAATATAGATTAATTTAGCTTCTATAGGAATCTAAGAGATGTAAGAGAATGAAGTGCAATAATCTGTAGTCTCTGGCAATTGACACTCTCTTCCTGTCATTTTTCAAAGCTTTGTAATTTGTTTTGTATTCTGTACATACTCTTCTATAAATATCAGCACAGCTGATCACTCAGACACTGACATATTAAAAAAATTGTCTTCAATGAAATATTTTCAGATTAGTCTGGCATATAGTAGGTACTTAATAAGAATCTTTAATATAGATGCCTCCACTCAAGGTTACATATGCCAGAAGTCTCACATGAAGCCCTGGCAAATTAGATTTATCAAAAGAAAGAAAAAAGAAGTATTTCTTCCATCCATGTCAGAAATTTCCTGTCAAGAAAGTCTTTTTCTTGAGGTTCCCACAAATTAATGCTTTTTATTTTCAGTAGAACTTTGGAATAGTTATCATTTGTTGTCACCAGTGATTTACTGATATAAGAAATAATAGCTATGAATAGCTAAGTGAAAGCTTTGTTGTGCTGGTTTTCAGAGTCAACATTTTCTTCAGCAAAGGTTATGATTGTAAGCCAGTATCCCACTTTGTTTTTCCCTCTAGCTGTTAGCAAGAAGTTTAACTTGTCTTTGAGGTCTGTCAAGTCAAAAACACAAACACTTTGCTTTTGTTATTATTATTTTTTTTTAATTTAAAGGTCAGCTTGGCTGTTCAAGCCACTCTTATTGTATATTTCCTACTGAAAAAAAATAAGCTGGGATAATGTCAAATGACATTTTTAAACTTTGCAAAATACACAGGTGTTTCACACAAAATACACAAGTTCTAAATACTAACAATGAAGTACTGAAATCAAGAAACAAATGTCAAAGAAACTCTGGTATTGTTACATCTTTTTTATTTGACTACAATCCAGTCCCTTTCAAAGTTTTCCAAAGAGGACTGAATTGAGCCTAATTTCTAAATTAGCACAATTAGCATATTTGTTAATTAAATCCTGTTTTTATTTTAAATAATTAGGCTTGTATATCAGCCTTAAATAAGTACTAATTATGTAAATACATTGAAAAGATTTCTATGTCCACTTTAAAACACTTGTAAAAGTCAAGCAAACCTTGCAAATTTAAGCTCATTATTATTATGTAAAGGCCACTAAAAACTTCATAAAAGGCACCATGATTATTTTACTGCAGGAAATTTTACATTTAAAAATAAGAACGTACAAGACTGCCTCAATTAACTAATGTCCCTTCTGTAGCCATCAGTAGAGCTGAAGGATAAATAAGCTGTCAAGTTCAGCAGAATTTTCGAAGAAACGTGGAGTTTTTTGTCCAATTCCAGATCACAACTTTAAAGTACAAGAGTGCACGTTTTGGCACATACGTACATGACTAATTTAAAAAGTTCTGGGTGAAAGAAATGCCATCAGGTAAAATCAGCCTGTTTGCCATAGCAACTGATGCCTAAGTACCTGTCTAATTTTACCTTTACTACATTCCTAGCTTGGAACTCTATAATTCCATTTTCTACTAAGATCTACTGATCTTTTGACCCATTTTGAAAAGTTGTGTGCTTTTCCTGGACTTTTTTTTTTTTAATTTTTACCTTTGCATTTTGACACAATTTCAGACTTACAGAAAAGCTTAAGAATATCAATATATAAAAAATTCTACATACGTTTTACCACTCAGATACCCCAAATTTTAATACATATGTATTACATGTACATATACATAACATACATATACATATATATATACATTAAACATGTATATATGTGTACATATACATATGAATGTGTATAATGGTAGTTGATATTTTATGATTTATATTCTCTATGTATGATATAGGATGAATATTTTTCCCACAACCATTGGACAGGAATATTCAGACATGATATCCATTAATCCAAAATACTTAAATTTGCTTTTTTAAAGGTCAAGGACATTATCTTACATAACTACAGTAAAATTTTTAAAAAGTCAGGTAATTAATTTGATTCAATTATCTAACTAGCTGATAATATTCAGATTTAATCCATTTCCCAGTAATGCCCTTTATAAAAAATAAAACCCCCAGTGGTATCTTGCATCCAGTTGATTCTTTAGACTCTTTGATTCTAAAATAGATTTGCAGTCCTTAAATCTCAGTATATTGATATTTTTGAAGAATACAGGATAATTGTTTTGTAAAAAGTCCCTCACTTTGGGATCACTGTTGTTTTCTCATGATTAGATTTATATGATAACAGTTTGGACCAGGATATCATAGGAATGATGTTGTGGTTTTGTCAGCAATAATATCAAGTGGAGTGTGAGGCCGATTTTTCCCATTATTGGTAATATTAATTTGGATATCTTGGTTAGGGTGGTTTTCTGCGACATTGTTTCACTATATTTTTCCCTTTGTATTTAATAAATATATGTATAGAAATACTTTAAGGCCGTATATATAACTCTCAATTCTCAAATGTTCACTTATTCACTTTACCATTTATTAATCCCTGCTTGAATCTGTTATGATGATTGTTGCCATCATATCTGATAATTATTTCCACATTTATTACTTGGCCTTATATTAGAAAGAGGAGCTTCCTCATTTTCTCTATTTATTTGCTTATTGGTTTATTTTTTATTCATTAATTAATTTTTGATATGTTAATTTATATTGTGTTTGGGATTAGTTTTTTCATTAACCTTTAGGATAGTTATGGTATTTATTTGAAATATGAATTAATTTGTTTTTGTTGGAATGGCATTTCAATTTTCTCCTATATACTTAAAAAAAAAATGAAACATTACCAGAAGGCATACTCAGACAAGTGTCACTTCCCCTATTTCTTCTTTCTTTCAGCTTTATTGAAGTACATAATAAGTCTACAAAACACTGCATATAATTCATGTACGCAATTTGGTGAATTTGAACATATGTGTACTCTCATGTTACCATTACCATTCTTTTGTTTATTTTTTTTAAATTTGCCAGTCTGATAGATAAAAATATTATCTCAATGTAGTTTAAATTTGCAATTCCTGACGGAGGTTCAACATCTTTTCAAAAATAACGTACAGCATAAAAATGAACAATCTACAATTGCACTCAAAAACATAATGTTGAATCGCAAAAATATATTTTTGAATGTAAGAAATCATAAAGGCATAAAATGGCATATTCTACATTATCTCATTTATGCAAATTAAAAAATATGTAAAAACTAATCTACACTATTACAAGCCAGGATATCAGTTACCCTTGTCAGACTGCAGTGACTGCAATGAGTAAGGATGGGGTGCTTGTTTCATAAAAATGTTTAGACTGTGAAAGTTCCTTGAACTGTGCTATTCTGGTATGCACCTTTTTTGTATGTATGTTACATTTCAATTGTTAAAAAACACAGTGGGTTTAGACTGACAGGACTACTAGATATAAAGTTAAATATGTTACCAAATATGAAAGAAAAGACAGCTCTTTTCTTATTATTAGAATAGAGGCTGATTTATGACAGTTGACTATGATTCTAACTTGTTTTTGCTTCACAGTATCACAGAAAAGTATTGCTTTACTCATAGATTTAACCATAAGGTATAGAGTTGTTGAATCACTATGTTGTATTTTTGAAACTAATGTGATATTGTGTCAACTATACCAAAGTAAATAAACAAACAAACAAACACTTCAATTCCATAAAAAGCTTTCTAACAACTCTTTGAATAAAGCAATATTGTTTTGAGTATGTTTAAATCTTAATATTTCCTGAGATCAGAATATTAGTGTCAGCCAGTGATATTGTTATTAGCCAAGGGGAATGCCACTGACCATCTGAAACTGGATCACTTAGGTGAACACATTAGCTCAGAGGAGTTACAAACATTAGATAGACAGTTTTTGTTGTTTGCATTGTTTGATGCTATTGTTTCATTTCAAATTCCTTTACCAGATAAGAGTAAAAGTTGGAAATAGGTTCCCCTCCTCCTATAATTCACAGAAACATCTCTTTGTGTGTATCTGTATGTACATGTGTGTGTTTGGTATTCCCAGTCTTCTATGAAAATAGACATAGCTTCAAATTGATGGGGGAAATTGGTGTACATGCAAGAGTGTGTTTCATCATACTCAAAACATTATGTCCCAAATGCTATCATCTGCGTGCCACTTTTAGGACTTCTGCCATATCTAAGTATAAGCTCATTAAAACTATTAAAACATTAAAACTATTAATGACCTAATATTTCTATTTAAATAAATTCATTTCAAATATGCCTAAAAGAATAATTTGTGTCATTAAAATGGAAAATATTATTTACCATAATAGGAGATGATATAAAATATGTATGATAAAAAGCACAGCATCTAAAGCCTCTATACAAGAGACTATGTCTCCTTCCGATAAAAATAAGTTACTGAAGAGTTATAAAACATATAGCTTTAAATTGCAACTTTTTCTCTGGAAAGTCTTGACAGGTAATTAAAAGTAAAACGAAATGATTACAATTTAATTCACTTTTATTGAATAGTGACTCTAAGCAAAGCCTAAAATCTTCTCTTCTTCCTTCACTGTTTTGGGTCTCACATTTTTGGGAGCTCTGTTTTAGCCTGACTCCCAGGATCCATGTGCCTGGAACTTTTGCTTAACAACATGACTTCAAGTTGCTATTTTATGGTGATCTTTAATTTGTACTTGCCTCTGGATACCTGTTTTTTGTTTGTTTGTTTGTTTGTTTGCGTATTGTGGATCACTGCTTATTCTTCATGCTCAGCTTCACTGAATCCCTGGCTCTTCTATTGTAGCTTCTCTTTTGTGCTTCTGTATCCAGTGGCTGCTGCCCACAGTCCTTAAACTGAAGTTTGGGCCTGATAGCTGACTTTCTGGAACTGATTCACAAAAGGCACAAGGGAATCAAAGCTAGTCTTCTCAAATGGATGCATAACAATCATTATGGTGAGAAATGGTTTTGAAAGATCATTAGCCTTGAATATTTACAGGATTTATTTTTGCTTTAGTCTTCCTAGTTCATTGGCCTCAGGAGCAAGGGGGATTTTATACAAAGTGAAGATTAAAAATTGGTCATGTATAATTCTCAGAATCAAACTAAAGTAACAGTAGTTAGCTATCATTTCATGATTTGCTTTGGCTTTCTCTATGGAGGAGATCAGAATATGCTCCTTTGGTGTGTGGCCTTGAGTCCAGCAGAGCAGGGTCAACAGCAATAAGCAGAGAACACTCTGTTGGCAACATGCCTGTCAGTGTTACAGAGAGGAATTTAGTCAAAGCAAATGATTGCTTAAGGGCAAAGGAAGAAAACAACATCCTCATTCCCAATCTCACCCTGCTAAGAGAGTGAAGTAAAAGAAAATGCTGGAAGATGAAGTAACATAGACAGTATCACAGTCTGAATAGAGCCTACATTTTCTAAACTCGGTCAATTAAAGAATATGCTCAAAAGGGGTATCAACATGCACAAGTCCTTTTATGGATAAATGATAAATTTTAGAAATGGCAAAGGTATGGAACATGCCATTTCCCATATAAAATTTCCCTCCTCTGTGATTTATTAAACTCTGTCCTCCACCTGTAATTGGAGACCTTTTCAAAATATATCTAAAAACGACTTAAATGCAAAGCAGGATGGAGTCCATTGGAAAAAAAATGGTATTATTCTGTATGTAACACATACAATATGACTCTTTAGAAAAAAAGTGCTCTCAAATGTAGAGCATGTAATTAATATAGTGTATCCCCAAGGCACCAGTTGCATACAACTTGTAAGACCCAAGATGAAATAGGGATTTCTTATAGGGATTTCAGGAACATAAATTCCTGGCCATTCAGAAACTGGAGTTATTAGTGGACTCCGCTGTGTATCAGCCGTAGGCAATGCTGTACTTTTCAAGGGAAAACCACTTATGTTTCTAGAATATTAAAATTATATTTTTCCTTTTTTCCATTATTTATTTTATATAGTCAATAATATGTTACAAAAGAAATTATTAAAGATAATAGAAAAAAGAAAATGAGTCAAGCAAAACAACAAAATTTAAAAATCCCCACAGTGTCTCATTACACAGAAGCTTTATAAATCTTTCCATTTCTCTATGTGCCCATCCCACATTCTCATGACTTTTTCACAAAGTTAAAACATTTGAGCAAATAGTATTTGACATATTACTTTTTTGGACCCTAAAATTTCCCCATTCCCAAGAGATAGCATGTTCTATGATATAGGGCAGTTTTATTCTAGAGCTGCCTTTTGTCTCCAAAAATCCAAAACCATTGAGAAGAATGAGGATGAAAAGGAGTTGCTTCAGTAGCTAAACATTTCCGGAGATGAGAGAGATAGGCATGAGTCATATAAGCCAAGGGGGCCTGTGCTAACTCTCTGGAGGACTCAAGATATTCTCTGGAGGCAAGGATACTTGATGCACAGAGGCCAGACCCTACACCCTGGGCCTATAGCCCAAGATTCCGATTTCCACATGAGACAAAACAACACACTAGAAAGGGCCACAGAAGCCAGAATGTAGCTAGCCCACAGATAAACATTGCCGTGGGCAGAGATTACCTCCCTAAAACCCTGGTACAGCTTCTGGAAGCAGAATACCATAGGTGGACACGGAGAGAATTTGTCATAAGTTCCCATGAAATAAGAGTTTGGCATCAAAACCAAGCTGATTTATAGAAAATAAAGAAATGTCAATATTCCTTGTATACCTATTTGTGTAGTGGAATTTTTACTCTATGTAGTGTATTTCTCTACTTATTTAGCCAGTGTTTTTTAAACACCAATTATATGCAAAATGCTATCCTAAGCATAAGGCAAAAAGAAAATTATGGATAGTACTACTACTGTGAAAATATTTTCAGTTCAATAAATAAAAATATAGATAACTTTAAAGGCCAAATTATAATATATTTCATATTTATACAATATTTTATTTAATCAACTCCATGGTGGCTTACCATCTAGGCAGCTTCTAACTTTCCCCTAGAATAAAAACAAATATAGAAGACAAAACATAATTCCTCAATTTAATGAGCTAATTATAATGTGTCCTGTTATCATAAAGGATGCACATTTATTTCACACAGGGGAGCCTATACTTCTTATTTTCTTAGGAAATCTCATTATCAGTACTTCCTTCTTCCTCCATTTCTACTGAATTATCTCCTATCTTTACTATCTTAAAACAAAACAAATGGAAAAAAAATTAACAACCAAAAACTTCTTCCTTAACTCCACATCCATTTGAACTACAAAGCTAACTTCTTTCTATTTTAGGAGTGTTTCAGTCATCAGTGTCTCCATTTTCACACATCTACTCATTCCACTCATTTCACTCACCCACCCCCTCCACCATGGCTTTCCCTCCTTTCCACTCTCAAAACAGTGTCATTGCTCTAGCTCACTAAATTCAGTCAATCCTTGCCTTCATCCTTTTTGTTCTAAAAACTTATTTATAAATATTGATTGCTTTTTGGCCTTTGAGACTCCCTCCACTGGCCATTAGCTTCTCTATCACCATTGTCTTCTGGTTTTCTTTCTAGTGATGTAACTGTCCTTCTCAGCAGTTTCTGCTGCAGAACTTCCACTACTGTTTATGTTGGAGTCTTCAAAGAACTCAAAGAAACCAGACCTCCTTTCTTTCTTTTTTTTTCTCACCCTACATATTTTCAGGCAGATCTTACTCATGATTATAATTTCAGTAATTATCAAATACACATAAACATATATTTGTATCTCCATCTCAGATCTCTTCTTGGAACTCTAGTCCTGAATACCCAAGTGAATTACTGACATGGCTACTTAGAATTCTTAGAACCAACTGCTTTACAACTGCTACAAAATTGAACGCTTGGTATTTCCTCTTCCACAGTCTACCAAAACTCTGTCCTCAGCCATGGTTCTCTAATTTTTCTGATTGGGTCTATTGTCCTTTCAGTCATTTCAGCAAATCTTGGAATCATTCCTAAAAAATTCCTCTCCTTCCTACCCTATATCCAACCTATAACAAATCCTAAAGATTTTGTTTCTTATATAATTCTTGAGTTCATTTATTTCTCTTCATCTACCCTGTAGTACTTTGATATAAGGCAATCACCTCTACTTCAAAGGAAAGTATTTGCCCACTAACTGTTTTTCTACAATTTCTTCTTGACTCTCTCTAATCTGTTCTTTATAATGCAGCTGGAGAGACATTTTCAATAGAAAAATTAGATTCTGTTACTCACTACTAAGTCTGCTTTCTGCATTTCTGTTGTTTTTGGATAAAAAAAATAATATTTATAGGATGGCTTTCCAGGGTTTCATCCTATTCTATTTCCTATTCCAGCTTCAACTTCACCCCACCCCCTTTAATAACTCTCCACATAGATCATATTTCAATTTCTCAAGTAGAACAGGGTTTTGCCAATGCTGGGCCTTGCACTACCGTTTCTTCCCCCAAACTGTCTTTGCCTAGTTTACTCATATTTTGTTCTTTAAATCTTAGTTTAAATGTTACTTTCTCAGGAGAAACTGAAGGGAAGTAGTGTTTGATAACATCATATTGTTTAAATTCACAGAATCTTCCTGTTTGTAGTTATGCATCTATTTGTGACCATTGGGTGTTTCTCAACTCCCCTATTAAACTGTCCTGAAAGTATGAGCTATACCTGAGTTTTCGCAAATATTTATGTCCAGTGACTGAAACATTGCTTGCTTGACACATAGCAGATGTTCAATATTTGTTGAGTGAATAAATTAATAAATGATTATATCCTTCATGAATTGTCCAATTATTTTTTCAGAAAATTTCTAAAAGTGGAATTAACATGTTATGAACTATTTTTTTAAGTTTATTTATTCATTTTGAGAGAGAGAGAGAGAGAGAGAGACACTGGGGGGTGGGGGTGGGGGTGTGGGTGGGGCGGGAGAGAGAATCCCAAGTAGGCTCTGTACTGCCAGTGAACAGCGTGATATGGGACTCAAACTCCCCAACCTTCAGATCATGACCTGAGCCAAAATCAAGAGTCGGATGCCTAACTGACTGAAACACCCAGGCACCCCTAGACTATTAACATTTTTAAGAGTTCTTACAAATTGCTGAATTGTCTTCATGTAAATATTTACTAACCCTTCAATGAAGTCTGTGCATTCCTTTTGTATATACCAGTGATTATTCTAAAATTTGTCACTATTTAAAAACAAACAAACAAACAAACAAACAAACAAACTGTAAATCTGTGGGGCACCTGGGTGGCTCAGTTGGTTAAGCGACCGACTTTGTCTCAGGTCATGATATCACAGTTTGTGGGTTTGAGCCCCGTGTTCGGCTCTATGCTGACGGCTTGAAGCCTGGAGCCTGCTTCGGATTCTGTGTCTTCCTCTCTCTCTGCTCCTCCCCAACTTGTGCTTTCTCAATCTCTCTCTCTCTCTCTCTCTCAAAAATAAACATTTAAAAAATTAAAAAAACTTAAACAAATTAAAAACTGAAAATCTGTTAGATGAAAAGATAGATTTTCATAGATCTGATTACCCATATTAAATAGGATTATTTCTTTCACAAGTGCTTTTGTCTCTTATTAATTATCTGTGTATATATTTTTCTCATTGCATTATTTATGTCTTTCTCTTTTTAAAATTGTTTTGTAACTAATGATGGCAAGGAGAGATGCATGAGATGATGTCGTGAGGATAAATTTAAAGGAGTTTCTGTTCATTTTCTTAGAAATTCTTGGTTGTAAATGACATGTTAAATCTAAAATTTAAGATATTGTATCTGTGTTATTCCCTTGTATTCATTCATAGGTCCTATATAAATGCAAATAATTATTAATCATTTCTCATGAACGAAGGAACATTGAAAGCAAAAGAGAAAGAGTTGGCAAAGTATAAAATTATAGTGCTAAATAAAGTACATTTCTAGATGTGAGTCAACTTGTTTTTTCCACTACCTTTTGGTCCTATAGCATGGAAAAACAAAAAAGCAAACAATAAGGGAAAAAGGATTCTAAAGCCTCACTCAGTAGCCTATTTCAGTTTATAACTGTTCTTGTAAACTTGTCAAGTTCTGGCTTTAAATCCTATCTTACCTTACAAATGAAAATTTGTTTAAAGTTGTTTTGAGTAGGTTGTTTTACTTTTCATGAGTCCTTGAGGCAAAAACAATTCTTACTGTGATATGCATTGTTCTTATGAGGTGTCAACTGGTGAATATCAAATAATACAAAGGCATATGCACTGTTGTTTCACATGAGTCAGACCCTGAATTAGAAGAGAAGAGAGCTCTGGTCTGAAAGTTAGGATATGGATTCATAACATAAGTCTGTCACTAACTGGTTTCAGCTTCCATGTTGGCTGTGCCGAGTCTCAAGGTTTTTAGCTCCAACGCAGTAACATGAGAGTATTCTTACGATTGCTAAATCAATAGAATCACCTAGGCATTTGTTGAAAATACAAATTCCTGGGGCACACCACAGACATTTCAAATCAGAATCTCCAGGGAACAAGTTCCCTAGTATCTCTTATGCTCAGGAAGATTTGGAAATAACTGGATTTGTTGACCCCTGTGACTTTTCCTAACTCGAATTTTAAGATTTTAATTATCGGTCAATAGCAGACAAATATCTACTGAAATGGTGATAAGGGCATTTACTTTGAAAATTCCTCAATTACTAGAATATTATAGCAGAGAAAAAAATTAGAAGATAATCTAGGGTAGCCCTACACCCTTCCTCATATCCTAATTTCTCATTTTTAGTCTCAGAAGCAACCTATCACCAGATTAGTGGTCTTAAATTTCCTCTAAAATGACCTCTGTTTAGGAACCATGACTTCTAGGGGCACCTAGTTGACTCAGTTGGTTAAGTGTCTGACTCTTGATTTTGGCTCAGGTCATGATCTCACAGTTTGTGAGTTTGAGCCCTATGTTGGCCTTTGTGCTGATGGCCGAGACTACTTGGGATTCTGTCTCCCTCTCTCTCTTCCCCTCCCTTGCCTGCTCTCTATTGCTCTCAAAATAAATATAAATAAACTTTTAAAAAGAAAAGGAAAAAAAATAACCATGACTTCTATGATATGGCTTATCATAAAAAAGCCTCAGTTGTTCTTTTATAAATGTGGATGAATCTTCCTTCTTTTTTTTTTCTTCTCTGAAAACAAGTCATGATCTATGAACAGGTAGTTTTTTCCTACGTGATCTAAGTAAAATATTATGTCTGTTTTCCTGTAAATGTACTTATTTATATGTACTACTTTTATCCACAATTCAGCTGTTCTCTTGTTATTTAGTGTAGAAAATAACCTGTAAAACCTAAAAGAAAGAAAGAGTGAAAAAGAGGGAGAAAGAAAGAAAGAAAAAAGAAAAAAAGAAAGAAGAAAGAAAGAGGTTGAACGAAGTTGAGGAATGGGCTATATTTGTTTTAGAAACTAAAAAGTTGGGTAAACTAAGAAGGAAGTCAATTTGATCATCTGGATCATGATAGTTAAGGGAAAACAGACAAGCCTGTTCCACAGACTCCGTAAGGAAAATTAAAGGTCAACTAAGGAATTGTTCCTGATCTAAATGATAATCCTATTACTTGTAGTAATAGTCATAATAGAACATTGCATCTCTATAACATTTTTATAGTTAACATAATTTTTATAAGCAGATGTGAATATGACATCTACCATGCCTTTTCTCTAGGTATTATTACATCTATTTTCAAATGAAGTAATTGAATTAAAGCTTACAGAGAATGATTCATGCATTAAGAGTCTGGGCTAATTTTCCTGGATTCAAGTCTAAGGCTCTTTTTTGTCTACCATGAAGTCCCAAATACCATGTTTTCAGTCAAACTTTATTACCAAACCAAGACCCATATCTACACAGTCTTGGACCTGAACAAAGCTCCTGCAGTGAGCCTGATCTCTAATTTCCCAAGGCATGTGGAAGGGGCAAACTAGTGACCTCATCATCATGGTGATATCTCATGCTCATTTAATACCAGACCTGGTGTTAAGTACTTTACACATATTGTCACATTTACTTTTTACATTCACACTCAAATATAAATGATGTCATTGCCCATATTTTACAACTGAGTAAACTGTCTCAAGCAGGTCATCTAAGGGTAAAGAGTGACTCCATCTACTGCCTCCCCTCTTGTGGATGGAGTATTACGTTGCCCACAAGTTGAACTCTGAATCCTTTCTCCATGAAAACATTGCTTCTGTATATGTTTTCTACTATTATTCTTTTAATTACCAAGGCATGCTATTAGTCAAATAAGGTATTGTTAGAGACTCTGGGGACCTGTGCATCATTTCTAAAATTGTTTCAGAGGAAGGAAAGTCTTCTGTGATCCTACATATATATTGCAGTGAGGATTGTATACAATTAACCCCGATTGTTATGCTTATTACATATCCCAACAAAAGACTTTGATTTGGAAAGTAATGGAGACCTAACTAGCCCTTGATATCTGGGTACTATTCCTAAAAACAGTTTCACAGGATTCATAAATATTAGGATTAAAGTAAAGACAAATGAATAGGTAAAAGCAGGAGTAGGTAACAAGTCAGGAGGAAATTTTAAAAATATACATGTTATACATATATATCATATATACATGTATATACAACATATATATTATATATATGAAACACTTTATATATCATAGTTAAAAGCAGATCCTCTAAATGTCATTGGATGCTTTTCTTTCACTACTTAATTCACTGCAACATAATGAGACTAGGCACAAAAAAAAAAGATTAAAGAACAGATCATTGAAGATTTCATTTACTTATAATAGAAACAAAATAAACAAATGAAAAAGCTGAGCAGAGACCTTACTTCTTCCTTTGTTTTCTATTTTTCTGTCTCCGTGTAACTGGAACAATTGGTTATTTTCATATGAACACAATTCACTAAAAATTAACATTGATTTTATCCTCACTTGCTGTCCCATCTATTTAGTTGTAAAGGGGCAGAATTACTTCTATTAGGACAAATTTGCTGGAGGTTAAGATCTATCACAGAATAGATGATGGAAATAAAGAAGAATTGGGAGGACACACAAGAAAGTACAGCACAAAACCTCTCGCTTCTAAAGATAGGTGATTATTACACACATTTTTTTTTTTTTGCCAAAATTCACAACATCATATAGAGCTGGTCTTTGTAAACTAATATTTCACATCTGTTACCTAAAACTACAGTTTTAAAATAGGAGGTAAGGAGGACATTAGAGTATGCTTAAAATTGTAGGTTATGCTTTAATTTATAGTCAGAGTTCTTTTCTGTATAGGCCGCACAAATCCCCCTTATGGTGTTGAGGCCATAAAAAGAAAGCGATACTTCTTTGCTTGCTTAGACCCAGTAAGAAAATGGAATCATTGTCTGGAAGTGGGCAGCATGTATAAGCTCCACAAGCACAATAACCCTAAGTCTTGCTGACCTCTGAGGTTCTGGGGCCATGTTGGATTACTGAGGATGGAAGCCTAACGTAATCCCAGTCCCTGGTAAAGTGGGTCTCATAGAAGCAAGAACAAAAGAGAGAGAGAAAGATGATTAATTCAGATTTTTGACTTGTCTAGAATTTGGTAATAACATCTACTTTTATTTTAGCATGCTTGTAAGTTTTAGATATTAATAATTCATATATTATTATATGCCAGGAGAAATGGGCTTTACAAATCTCTTCTGTTCTTAGGACCTCTAAATGCTTTATTTAGCCACCAATAACACTTACAAAATTGTAGATGCTTGACATATACCTACTGAATAATCAATATGGCATCATTACCAAATTAGAAGTAGTATCTGAAAAGTTACAAAAATGACGTATAGAGTACTGACAGTCTAGCACTCAATGAAAAACATTCTTGTAATATGGACTGGTGGTATAGATTATCAACAATTACTCTAGTTCCAAAGAGAAAAGAGAAAAGAGACCAGAGGGAAGTCCTCTTCCTTACATCCATCTACTACATGTTTCTCTACAATGTACAATAGCAGACTTTTCCCTAAACATATTATTTATCATTTAAGGCCAACTACATTATAAATACACTGAATAGATTTTGAGTTTCTATGTTGTGCTGGTTATTAAGCTAGAATCTTTCGGCTTCAAACTCATCCATCTACACATGCATAATGCTGGGGTAGAGACTGTGCAAATTACATTTCCCTCTTTACCAGCTGATTCCCTCTTAGGTTTTGCCAACAAGGGCCCTTTGAGGAGATCTGAAAGCTGCAGGCAGACAAAGGGCTCTTCCCTTCCTGTTTGACTACTGTGCCTACAGAGTCACTCAGCCAATGGCTCTTAATTCCTACAGAAGCAGTTGCTTCCTGACTTCAATTCTATTTTTCTCTCCACTGCCAGACCAATCTTATCACAACCCTTCAACAGAGTTAGCAGAATACTACCCTGCCCTTGGTGGTGTGCTCCACTTCCTCAGGACCCACCTTCAAGTCCTGGTTCCCTTTCGTCTCCTTCCAGGGATGGTAGCTACTCCCTGCCATTGGCTATGTGTTATCTCCTAGTTAACTTTTTGCTGGCTACAGTTTCCTAGCACCTTTATAACCAAATCCCTGCTTTAAATAATCTCTTCTAAAGTAATTAGTGTGGGTTTTGTTTTCTGACTGGACTCTGATACATACATAATGTCAATTTAAATTAATAATTTTTTTCTAATACTTGAATTTAAATGTTTCATAGTTAAGAAGGAGTTGGAATGCAAGTTAGGAGGCAGATTTTATTTCTGGTTACCTAATTTTGAGCAAATAAAATGTACATTTTGATTTTGTATGTGAAATGAATGATAAAGAACATATACAGATAGGTATATATACATGCATATACACAGATTATCAATTTATTATTTGTTCTCATGAGATTACTTTGTAGGTTAACATACTAATGTGTGCAAAAAGACTTTGAAAAACCATTGTGTAGGCAAATGCTAGTCACTATTATAAAATAAATATTTTAAGTTGACATAAAATGCTGTGTTCTTCTTACTTTGCAAATTTCAGAATTTTATGTGTTTGTATATTACAAGAAAACACATCCCGTTTGTTGATATGCATTATTTAAAAAGAAACTATACAGAATGCGTATAAAGTAAAAATAAATAAATAAATGAATAAAAGAAAAGCTACAAGTTAGCAGGATTAGACAGGAACACATTTATTTTCTTTTGTCCCTGGATACTATGGAAGCTTTCTATTCAGAGAGTGGGAAGGGTAGATAACTTTTTCATGAAGCTAGTATGAAATATACCCCAACAGTAGAAAAAATATTTTCTTATGCATTCTGATACAGATTTCTTATTTTCATTGCAAAGAATAGATGTTTTTGCAATTATTTAAAAAAATGCATTAAGGTAATTAACACATTTCATCATAGTCTTCCCTTTTTATTTCCAACTTTGCTCTTACCACTTAGCCACACTCTCATTTCCTTCAAAATTTTATGTTCTCCCTGACCTCAGTGACTCAATGCTCTTTATATTAGTCTGACTCCATTTTTGATGTTCCACTATTGAGAGCTTTCAGTCTCTACCACTTTCCCTTTCCCTTTGGCCCCACATCTGGGAAAATTGGTAAGAAAGCCTGAATTCTTTCTCCTCTGGCACCTGTGGGAAATTCAAACCACTCAAACACTGACCTGTTAATGGGAATTCTAACCCATGTCATACCTCCTAACCACCATAAAATCCCAAGCCAACCTCTTTTCCCTGTTGTCTCATGCCATTCTTGGATCTGTGGGGAATCCCACCCTGCTCTCCCCAGAAAGCCTCGTCGTGTGAGTAATATTCTTAAATCCCCTTGATATTTGTGTTGCGTCATTAGTTTCAAACCAGATTTTGACTGAATCGATTCTGCCTGTGCAAGGTGACACAGCTACTGGCACAGAGAACAGGGAGTCTGGGCAATGACCATGCCCCCAGAAGATGTTATTCTCTTGCTCTGTCTTACTAGCTCTGTTGCTTGCTCTTAGCATGTCTTCAGTTGTGTTGTGGCCTGGTGGCAACCTTGTACTTTGATCTGTGCTCTTTTGTGCTACATTTGCTGGGTTCAAGGTTGTCCTCATTACAGATACATCCCAAACTAAATCAGAAGTTATAATTGGTGTTTAAGAATGAGTATGGAAAATAAGGCTCTCCTTAATGTGATCCTGGCATGTGTCTCTACTGGTGTCTCTATCTATTTGTCAATCTTATTGAAATTACCTACACCACCTAATCAGCAACAGGTAAAATACTTCAGTGTCCAAAATACACTTCAGTCATAGATTTAGCTAAAGTGTTGTATTTGGTACCCATGTCAACAAGCTTGCAGCTGTTGTTTGCATATTTCTTTGAAGGAACACAATACCCCTTTACCCAGCTAGCCATCCAGTACCTCAGTGGCCCTCCAATCACATACAACCTTTGCAGGAAAGATCTTAGTCACACTTGACTGTCTCTAAGAACACAGGTGTGACATCACATGGAAGATATCCTCCACTGAGAAGATTCATTTGACACTCATTCAGGGCATACAAATACTCACAAAGGAACTCACAAAAAGGACATAGGTCCTTGCCCTATACATAGTACAAGGCCCAGCCACTACAGTTAAATTCCTGAAAAGTATTTGGTAATCAAAGGTTTCTCTATCCCTCACATTGTACAGAAACAGTTATTGACCTTCTTAGCATCCATAAAAGTAAAACAAAGCCAATGTCCTTTAGATTCCACAGGTAATATATTTTGCAATTTTACTTATTTTTTTTACTTAAGTTTTACTTAAGCCTATCTATGCTGTTACTTGAAAAGTCACTCACATGGAATGAGGTCCCCTACAACAAATTTCTAGAATTTGCCCAAGCTGCAATACAACAATATTCCCATTAGTATTCCCTACAAATTCCTTCCCTGTAAGGTCTTCAGTAACTTTCTTTTATGTATCGTAGAATCTCTGGGCTACTCATAATGGCCATAAATTGCTTATGAATTTCTGGTATAAGAAACTGCTCTCCTCAGCCTCATGCTATACATTAGACTGGCAATTGTTGGCTGCTACTGTGCTCTTCTGGAAACAGAGAATCCAAGTCTATGATCCTTGATACCTAGCTGCCCATCATGCTTTGCAGTTCCTGCAAGGTTGGAATGGCCACCAGGTTCTCCTTGCTAAAAGAGAGGCAAGCCTGGGTTCTCTGGCATATTTTGTCTTTAGGAAGGGTGATTTTTTTCCTGAAGTCAGTCCCTTGCCAGATGCCATGGTGCTGGATGGTGAGGTCATCCCCATCCTGACCATACCGTGTGAAGAGTAGAGGGAATTTCTACACTTTAAAGACTGTGTCGCCACCATTCACATGATGGAGCTCTTGAGGAGATGCTGCTTTTCATTAACCAGACTATGGCCAATTCAGAATGGTACCTGAGGGTCAGCTTAATTGGTTAAATTCAGACAGTCATCTTAGCACTGGATGCCCTGGCCAACACTTGCCCCATCTCCACATTTTTGCAGTGATTTGGCTGTCTGGTGTTGCCAATATCAGCAACAATTTCTTATCCAAGCTTTTTGTTTGTTTGTTTGTTTGTTTGTTTGTTTTTTACTTTGGGGTAAAGAACTCTAGAAATATCTCACTTCACATATATCTTAAATATAAATGAATGTCAAACATGTTTCCTTACATGTAAAGCCACAATACAAGACACTACACAAAACCAATGATGAGCTCATAAACAAGGCATTCAACAGAAATTTCACCTAATTTATGGCCTCAAAGATACAATTATTATAAAGGATAATAAAGTAGTAGCTTACTTAAAAAGCCCAGATATAATTCAATGAAATATGGCATATTTAAGTCACCAGCCAAACATCATGAATTCTAATAGTCTGGAACAATTATGAATTATAACAGTCTGACTATTTTTTTATGTTCGACTACTGATGATTTTCAAGTCCACTACTCCTACTCCTTCTTCTGCCTCACATCTGGATGAGGTAAGAAAGTTCAGATATTCCCTCCTTTGGTACTACTGGAAAGTATAAACCACACGAGCTCCAACCCACATGGAGGAATCTTCTCTTTGCCCCACCTACTAGCCACCATGAAACCCCAAGCCAGTTTTCCTTCCTATTCTTTGATAGCATTCTTGGACCTGTTTTGGAATCTATTCTGTTTTCCCCAGAAAGCCTCATTATTAGATGAGTAGTCAATCTTTTCATACCCTCCTAGCACACATATGGTGTGATCAGTTTCAACATCTGAATAAATTTTGGGTGAAGGCATCCATCTAACCTCTGTGGACACTCTCCAATCCTGTTTTAGGTTTTTATGGTTGTTTGCATTTTTATTGTGGTAAAAACACATAATATAGAATTTACCATATTAACTATTTGCAAGTATACATTTCTGTCATGTTAAGTATGTTTATATTGTTGTAAAACATCTCCAGAACTTTTTCATCTTGAAAATCCGTAACAACTGGGTGGCTCAGCCAGTTGAACATCTGACTTTGGCTCAGGCTTTGATCTCACAGTTGTGAGTTTGAGCCTGCACTGGGCTCTGTGGTAACACCTCAGAGCCTGGAGCTTGCTTTGGATGTCTCACTCTCTCTCTCTCTCTCTCTGTCTGTCCCTCCCCCAGTCACTCTCTGTCTCTGTCTCTCTCTCAAATAAATAAACATTAAAAAAAGAAAGAAAGAAAATCCATAACTCTATGCCTAATGAAGAGCAACTCCCCTTTACCCCTCTTGAAAGCCCTTGATAACCAGCATTTTATTTTCTGTTTCTATAAATTTAACTACTTTAGATACCAAATGTAAGTGAAATCAACAGCTGTCAGTTTTTCTGCCTGGCTTATTTCACTTATGTCCTCAAGGATCATGCATAATATAGCATGTGGCAGAATTTCCTTCCTTTTTAAGGCTGAATAGTATTTCATTGTATGTATATGCTACATTTCCATTAACCATTCATCCATGGATGGACACTAATGCTGTTTCTATCTCTTGGCTATTGTGAATAGTATTATTATGAACATGGGTATGTAAGTATCACTTCAAGACCCTACTTTAAACTCTTTTGGATATATTTCCAGAAGTGGAATTCCTGGATGATATAGCAGTTTTATTTTCAACTTTTTGAAGAATTTCCATAATTGTTGCATCATTTCACAATCCCACAAACAATGCACAAAGGTTCCAATTTCTCCACATCTTCAACAACACTTGTTATTTTTCTGTGTCTTTACATTTTCTTTAGTATAATGACGGATGTGAGATGATATCTCACTGTGCTTTTGATTTGTATTTCCCTAATGATTAGTGATACTGAGCATCTTTTCATATGCTTTGAGCTAGTTATATAGTATCTTTGATCTTCCTTCTGTTTTGAACTCCTTTTTTTCCCCTCATTCTTCTTTTACTTTATTTATATTTATCCTTCTTAAACCATAGCTAATGTATTTTTTCAAGCCATTGGTGATTGTTATGCATTCCCCAATATTCTTCATCTTAGTCTCATTTCTCAAGCAAATATTTTATATCTGTTTTATCTTCCCTAATGTAAAACTAAGCGACGAAGACACAACTACTGCTCATTTACCTACTGTGCCTGACACTTTCCAGGTGACTTCTAAATACTCTTGACTTTATGACTTTATTTTGTGAGTCAAGGGTTTTTGCTATTTGCTTTGCTGGAGGGAGAGTCTCGACAAAGGAATTATTAAAATCACTTTGAATTAATTGTCATTATTGGCTCTTCCAGTGAGCATTCCTTTTATTGGGCCCAGGAAGTGAACTGCCCCCCCCCCCCGCAAAAAATAAAAAACAAAAACAAACAAAAAAAAAAAAACAAAAGAAAATAAAACCCAGTACTATGATAGTGCTAGGTTTAATTTAGCACTTTTTTCCCAATACCTGTATTATGTGATTTATTTATTATCAATGATTGTAAGAAAAAAAAACACTACATCATGTCTAGATTGCAAATGAGAAATGAAGCTTCAAAAAGCAAGCAGTTTATCCAAGAGCACAAAGCTAGTGTGCAGAGGAACTAGTGGCTTGCATGAGGCAGTCTGGCTGCACAGCCCTCTTGTGCTGCAAAGAAGAGGAAATGGGCCAGAAGAAATCAATGTTTTCCTTAAAATGGGTGTGGAGCTATGCTATTATTCCAGAGCTGACAGAGAACAAGCGAGTTCAGTGTTTGCAAAGCACTTAAGGGCCAGAATTATTAGCTTCTCTGAAAACGTAACAGAGTAAAATAAGTTTTATACATCTCTTTTAAGGCCAAAACTAAATGCATGCATTGTTTCTCCATTAACTCAGTCATGGAACAGGACTATGTAAATTAACATTCTCAAGTGGTACTTCTTAAACCATGTGTACAGGACTGTTCTTGTCTGTGTATGAATTAAAACAATCTCTTGCCCCTTTTCTTACATTAAATGGATGGCTCTGAAGCAAACCGTGGCTGTTTCTACATTTTACCAACTTTCTTTGTCAATTCAATAAGAAAATATGCTCATTTATCCAAATATTATTTCTTCGGGAAAGAGAAGAAACTTATGATTCACAGGTCAAATATGGCACATTGCTTCATTTCATCAAGAGGTAGATACATTTTGTATGTGGTGTTGCTATTGACTCTAATTTGTTGATGAACTGAGTCTGAAGAAATGGATATTTGTTGATTCACTCTCAGACATATGTATTCTTTTATGATTTATGGAGTAACTGGTCTCCAGACTAGCATGAAGTAACATGTTAAATTACATATGAAGCAAGCCAATTAAAATGTAAAGTTTGCTCAAAATCCAGTTAGAAGGAAAGGATGGCAATGTACTGTATGTCTGGAATTAATTATTTATTGTAATTAAGTATGAAATTTATCCCTCTATTTCCAGGTAGCCAACTTGAAAGAGGAAACATTTTGTGCACTAATAAACTCAGTGACTGACTGAAGAAAGCAAACAGGCAATTGTACAATATTTTTTTCCTGAAAATGTAATATAAGGAATTATCACACACGTTTCTACTTAAGGAACACCATCTTTTCTGAATAGTTAGCAAAAGAGGAGTCATGATTTCCACACACACACACATACTCACTGCCCCCACCCCACATATACAAGTTCAGTCACATATCAATTGTTTCTCCTATAGTATTCTCTAGAATAATGTTACCACTATCTATTCAGGTGTTCAATTCAAAAACCCATTCTTGATTCCTCTCATTTTCTCATCTCTTATATATAATTCATCAACGTATCCTGTCAGTGCTCCATCTATAATATATCCTGAACTCATCATCTCCACTGCTAACACCAGTCCAAACCAACATTATGTCTAGCTAGGACTATGGTTTTGGATTCCTAACTGGCCTTCTTTCCCCCACACAGGAGCAAAGAGCAGCAAGCATGATGTTTTAACTTCAAATCAGGTAATATCGTTCCTCTTAAGACCCTTAACTTGCTCTCCCATTTCAAATGGCATAAAACTCAATCCCCTCTATGGTATATAATAACCTACAAAACTCTGACCTTATCTCCTACCTATTTCTTCCTGGTGTACCATGTGCCAGCTACATTTTTTAAAGCCTCTAGACATACTAGTCTCTTACCTTCCTTGTGGGAATGGCACTTAAATATTATTCTATCAAAATAGTGTTTCCCAAGAATTCTGTAGGACTAGTTATTTCCCTTCATTTAGTTCTGAGCCTAAATATCAGTTCCTGAAAAATTTTTTTCTCACTATTCTAAATAAAGTGCATGCCACACTATTAACCTTCTATGTTTATTACAAAGCATCAATCTCCACATAAAATATTATAATGTCCATATATATTTATAGTAGGTAATTCCCAGATGAATTGCTTAATGATAAAATATAGTTGGAGGGAAGGGGCCAAGATGGAGGAACAGCATGGGAGATTTTTTGCATCTCATGTCCATGAAATACAGCCATATATCAACACTAAACCATCCTGCACACCTAGAAAACTGATTTGAGGATTAACACAATAATCTGTACAGCCTGAACCACAGACTCAACAGGTATGTGGCACAGAGAGGTGAACTGGGGGAGAGAGAAGCTGCGGAGGGCAGGGAGCTGTTTTTGCTTGCAGAGAAAGGAGGGAGACGGGAGAGGGGTGGCAGTGGGGGAGAGTACAGGAAAAGCAGCTCCCCCAAAAATAGCTGGAGAGAAAGTGTAAAAGTGTAAACAGCCACAGGGAGTAAACTAAAATGGGAGAAAGGAGAGTGTTTAAATTCCATTAAGACTCTATAAACAGGGAGAGTGAAGGGTCTGAAACTTCACAGCTCAATACCTGGAGGTTCTGGTGGGAAGGTCGAATCCCCAGGAGCAGAGTGAAGTCCGGGGGGTCCTTGGGCCACAGGGGAGAGGCAGATCTCCTGCTGGGAAGACATTTGGTAGAGGTTGCACAGCCACACCACAAAAAGGTCCCAGCAGATCCCAAAGAACAACCACATTCACTGCTGCTAGAACAAGGATGTTAAGGGTGAAGCCTGGTGCCAGATGTGTGTTGTGATTTTCCATTATCCCTGAAATGCTGCTGCTACAAGGTCATGTGAACTTTTTCTGGGGCAGGCTGGCACCCAGCCACAGTCTCTGAACATCAGCAGCAGCACGGTCCCACAAACATTCCTGGGCACGGCTGGCACCCAGCCATTGTTCGGTGAGACCCTTCCACAGAGGTTCAGAATGGGTCGAAGCCACAGTTCCTCAGAAGTGAGGGGTAGGGAAACACAGCCATATTTGAGATAAAACTCAGGAGGGAAGTGCTGCCTGGCAGCCTGACAGCTTGATCATGGACAGTGTAAAAGCAGAGAGTGTACGGAAGCTGAAGACAAAGAATGGGTGCACGATTGCTGATGGGGAGAACAGAGTTCTGATACTAGAGACTGGGTAACTGGGTGATGCCATTTTCACCCCTCCCATACATGCATATACACACCCACAAGCTCCACAACAATCCACCCAAGTAAGCTAAGCAGCGCTATCTAGTGGAGAACTGAGCCATTACACTAAGCCCTGCCCAACTGGGCAAACCTCACTCTTCAGGAACATCACAAATCTCTCTGCCTGCTTAGTTTATGGACTATAAAGTGCATCAGGGTTTGAATTCTAGGGGAAAATGATGTAATTTCAATTGTATTTCACTCTGTTCCCTGGTTCATCTATTCAATTTTTTAAACTTCTTTTTCTTGAATAGAAAGAGAAATAAATTATTTTTATTTTCAATTTTTTAAAAAAATATTTTTCTCTAATTTTTTCTCCAAAATTTTTACTTTTTTGTAAATTTTTAAAATTCTATTTTACTTCCATCATTTCATTTTATTCTGTTTCATTGTATTCACTTTTTCAAATTTTCAAAAGTTTTCCTTTTTTTTCTTGTTTCCCCCTTTTTTTCTCTAATCTATCAAGCTCCTTTCAACAACCAGAGCAAAACACACCTAGGACGTAGCATCATTTATTTCACTTTTTTTGCATGCATGTTGTTTTTAATTTTTTAACTTAATATTTTTTTACCTTATTAATTCCTTTTCTTCCTTCAAAATGATGAAATGAAGGAAGTCACCCCAAAAGAGAGAGCAGGAAGAAATGACAGCCAGGGACTATATAAACAAGATGTCTGAACCAGAATTTAGAATCACAATAATAGTAATAGTAGTTGGGGTTGAAAATAGATTAGCATTTCTGTGGGGATAAAAGAAGTAAAAGTAAGTCAAGATGAAATAAAAAATGCTACAACTGAGCTGAAATCTCGAATGGTTGCCGCAGTTGCAAGGATGCATGAGGCAGAGCAGCAAATCAGTGATAAAGAGGGCAAACTTATGGAATGGACAATAATGAAGCAGATAAAGAGGGAGACTATGGCAAAGGAGCATGAAATAAAAATTAGAGAACTCAGTGACTCATTAAAAAGGAATAAAATCAGAATCATAGGGATTCCAGAAGATGAAGAGAGAAAAAAAAGGGTAGAAGGGTTATGTGAGCAAATCATAGCAGAAAACTTTCCCAACCTGGGGGAAGACACAGTCATCAAAATCCAGGAAGCACAAAGGACTCCCATTAGATTCAACAAAAAACGACCATCTGCAAGGCATATCCTAGTCAATTTCACAAAATACTCTCATGAAAGCAGCAAGGGAAAAAAAAGTCCTTAACCTACAGGGGAAGACAGATCAGGTATGCAGCAAACGTATCCACAGAAACTTGGCAAACCAGAAAAGAGTGGCATGATGTGTTCAATGTGCTGAATTGGAAAAATATTGCAGCCAAGAATTCTTTACCCAGCAAGGCTGTCATTCAAAATAGAAGGAGAGATAACACGTTTCCCGGACAAACAAAACTTTGTAACCACTAAACCAGCCCTGCAAGAAATTTTAAGGGGACTTTCTGAGGGAAGAAAAGATGAAAAAAAAAAAAAAAGACTGAAAGCAACAAAGACTACAAAATCAGAGACCACCACCAGAATCTTCAAATGTACAGGCAAAATAATGGCAATAAATTCATATCTTTCAGTACCCACTGTAAACATCAATGGACTCAATGCTCCAATCAAAAAAAACATAGGGTAATGGAATGGATAAGAAAACAAGATCCATCTATATGCTGTTTACAAGAGACCCACTTTACACCTAAAGATACTTTCAGATTGAATGTAAGGGGATGGAGAACCATCTACCACCCTAATGGCTTACAAAAGAAAGCCAGAGTAGTCATACTTATATCAGACAATCTAGACTTTAAAATAAAGACTGTTGCAAGAGATGATGAAGGGCATTATATCATGATTAAGGGATCTGTCCACCAAGAAGACCTAACAGTTGTAAACATTTATGCGCCAAATATATAAATCAATATATATTTATTATATAAATAAAACCCAAATTTATAAATCAATTAATCACAAACATAAAGCAACTCATCGATAATAATACCAAAATACTAGGGTACTTCAACACCCACTTAAATCATTCAGTCAAAGAAGACAAAAATTATATGTCTTCACCCATATGAGGGCTTTAGGAGACAAAACATATGAACATAAGGGAAGTGAAGCAAAAATAATATAAAAACAGGGAGGGGGACAAAACATAAGAGACTCATAAATATGGAGAACAAACTGAGGGTTACTGGAGAGGCTGTGGGAAGGGGGATGGGCTAAATGGGTAAGAGGCATTAAGGAATCTACTCCTGAAATCATTGTTGCACTATATGCTAACTTGGATATAAAAAGTTTTTTTAATAAAAAGTAAATTAAACAAATAATAAAATAAAGTTACCACTAACATTATTAATGGCTATAACTATTAAGTTCTTGCTATGTGTCAAGTAGTCTTCCAAGCGTCATGCTATATTAACTCATTTAACCTTCATAGTTCAGGAGGTCTGACTGCTTCCCTGCTGGGTCCAGAATGCCTAAAACAGTGACTGACATAAGGTAGGAATAGAATAAAAATTTATTTAGTAAATGAATCAAGATGATGCATAATATCCTCAATTATTGCTTTCCTAGAAATGTGAATGAAAACCATTTCAACCACAGTAATATAAAATAAAGACTAAAGTCAAACAATGTTAAAAGTGAAAATTGTGTGTAAACACTTAAAAACAGAAAAATCTAAGATTTTCTAAATATCATGGCTCTAGCTCTAGCTACCATCTACTGTTTGTGGTAAACTTCATATGTAAAATACATGTTTCCTCATTGAAAACAGTCAGTAACTTGAGATGAACAGTTTTTGAAAAGTACTGGATGTCTTGTTTGTAACTCTAAATGCATTCAGGTAAACAATGATAAATTGTTAGGTCTTGAAATATTCTTAACATTTCTGACACACATAAGGATGTTCATTATCAATGCAAATCTTATGACGAAAAGAATGTAAATGTATAATGTCAACTTTAATTATAATGGAGGGAATTAAATAACTAGTATTATGTGTCTTTTATTAACATCTGTTATCTTTCAATATTAATCATAAGTATTCATTTATCAAAAGAAATTTCTCCTTAACTCACATAATAAAACTTCCCTCTTAAATTAGTACAGATCTACAATATTTCAGGGTAACTTAAAAAATCTTATAAACTCAAAAATCCAAATTCTATTTTTCTTATCTTCTCCTCCCCTCCACCATCTCTCCTTCTCCCTTCTCCCACCTCCTTCACTCTCCTTTCCCTCCCTCTCCTCCTCCTCCTTCTCTTTCCTCTTCTTGAAATTTGGCAATGAAACTTATTTTGTACCAAAATGTTATTTGAACTGTAGAGATTTGGTATTACTAGTAGTAACACACCTAAATTCATCAATATTCAGTTTATTGTTTTGTACTTAATAACACTGGGGTAACTTGAATAGTGAAACTGTCAAAAGAATTAAATATAAATCCATATGTAATAAAAGAAATACAAATAGCAAAGTTTAGTAGTAATATCTCACAAATGATGTTACTGCACTAGCTTCATCGAGGTATATTTGTGTGGTATCTTAATGAGGAATGTGATGTAGAAAATTCCATATTACTTTGTTTTTATTTTTAAAAATTTTTAAAGTTTATTTATTTATTTTGAGAGAGAGAGAGAGAGAGAGAGAGGCAGAGAAAGAGAGAGAATCTCAAGCAGGCTCTGCACTGTCAGTGAAAGCCAGATGTGGGGCTCGAACTCATGAACCATGAAACATGACCTGAGCTGAAATCAGGCTCAGCTGCTTAACTGACTGAGCCACCCAGGCAGCCCCCCACATTACTTTAAACTTTAAACATATGATTTGAAGAAACTTAAACCTAAGTTGTTGAAGTTTCTACACCGGAGCCTGATAGTGGTTACCAGAACTGAAGAAAAATGGGAAAATACCTTATAGTTAAACAAAAAACAAATAAACAAACAAATAATAACTGGTACCGGTACTAAGTAGATTTGCTAGTGAAGTAAACTTATCCTGCTAACTGACCTGTTGGTGATGAAGTAACCTAGAATATATCACAAATAACTAACAATAAAAGTTAAATGTAAACATTCAGGAATTCAAGAAGCATCATCATGTAAAATATCTGAAACCTATAGCAAAATGTTTCTGCAAATCATGAAGCAGCTGAAATTGACAAATTTGATAAGATACTAACTGAAAAATAACATAGTCCTTGGAGAAAACTAAGGAATGAATGATGAGCACTTACAACAATGCACCTGTTGTACAAGCCCATGGATGATGAAGAGATAGCTTAAATGACAAGCATGAGGAAAGCAATGTTCATGAACACAGGTGGAAAAATCCCTAAGATATGGAAAAAAATTGTGATCAAGTAATTGCTTTCCTTGATCATGATCCATTTATCAATCAGCAGGAAACTACAGCAGTTTATACCCAGAGACTGCTTAGCCAGGAGGCTATTTATTGGGAAAGGCAAACCTGAAATCTCTCTTCAAAAGCAGACTATCAAAGTTCTGCCTTATTATGTGAGAATCCTATCTGTCCATCATCACATATCCACTTCAACCTGATGAAAATGAAGGTGTCAACGTTGGAGTGACCTGTTTGCTAAGATTCCCAAACAATCTGATATAACAAATATTCATTAAATGTAGATGGAGAGTTAGATAAATTTAGACATAGAAATATAAATTAAAAAAAAAATTAAACACTATTGGAATATTTACAGCTTACAGTTTGCACTTATCTACTATATCACTCATTAGTGTATTACTATATGATTTGACTCTAGCTAAACACAAATGATTATATTTTTTTATCCCAAATAGGGTGACTGTTTAACTTCAGTAATGGCACTTTATGTAACTAGAGGGTATTGTTTTATAACTTGCTGGGAATATTATAGAATACAGCCCATGAATGTATTACCTTTCTAAAATATGAATAATTCTGATTTCCAAAATATTTGTGGTCTCAGGGTTTTCAGATATGGGATTCTGGACCTCTTTAAAATTCTATTATATATGCTTCAGTCACATAATAATTTTAGTAGATTTAACATTAAAACACACCTACTGTTTTGTTCATTTTTCTTGGTCAGCAGATATTAGCAAATGTATGACTGTTCTATTGACTTATCACTAAAATACAACCTTTATTTCCTGAATATAATTGGTATATGGTCAAACATATACATACACACATATGGCTAGGAAAAGAACAAGAGGTAGAAAAATAAAAAGGATCTGTCAGAAAATAGAAATGTTTGTGAAAGTGGAAGAAAAAACTTGAAAAAATATGCTGAAAGTAGTGGATGAGATTTTAAGAGATGTCTCAAGTTAGTGAGCAGAGAAAATCTTTTTGTCAGTAAGAAATTCAGCACTTATGAAATGCCTTGACCTAAATGTACAAGTTAATCTAAAGTTGATTTAATGTTACATGGTAATGTCCATTTCTGTGCATATTTTGATCAATGCCAATTTAACTGGAAGATTTCCCAAAAAAGCACACCGTTTGGAAGGACAAACAGAGAAGGGTTAGAGACAGGCCTCATCTTCGAACTCCTATGGCATCTGTTGACCTGTGGCTTGAGAAATGTATTGATGTAAGCATTTATTTGTTTATAATCTTCCTTGTTCTACCCAGGGTCTTTGAAAACTTTATATATGCATGTCTGTGTATGTAAGCCTCTTGAGAACAAAGCCAGAGACTCACTTTTCTTTCACCCCATACAGAAGTGATTTCTTATACACATCCATTAATTTGCATTCTGGAGATAGCTTCCCCCAAAATTATCATGAAAAAAGACAAAGTGTTATAAATATAATTAAATAAAAGAATGTACAGATGTTATGATGAGCTCAAACATAAGACTTGAGAAAGAATTCCTGTTTGTCTCATTTCTTTTACTCCTGCCATAAATTCTTCAGAATCAGCACTTTCTCTTGGCCAGTGACTCATTAGATCCCAAAAAAATCTTATTTGGTAGGATGTTGCATCTCCTCTTTAGATTTAGCTCCATCTGCCTAGAAATCTCTAGACGTATTTATGCTGCTAACTCCATCGCTGATACTGACTCACAAAGTCAAATGTTCGCTGATTTTAATAGATTCATAATTTTAGTTTCTGTTCAGAAGGATCAGAGGTACAGTTCTATTTAATCCACAAGAGGCTGTTTTTTGCCTTCATCACTCTATAATAATGACTTTCTCTAAGGTCTCTAATTCCAACAGGCATTTTCAAATTCACTTTACTTGACCCCTCAGCTATAGTTAATACTATTTACCATTCATCCTTACTGAAACACTCAATTTTTCTTGAGTTTACAACGTTGCACCATCTATTTATGTTCTGGTCACTTTTCAGTCTTGTTTTGGCACTTTGTCTTAACCTTTAACTGCTATAGCCCAAAGCTATTATTTTCTTCCCACTCTTAACTCTAGTCCATATGATTTATTCATGCCCATATTCAATTAATGCCCCTGTCCTCTAAAAATTAGAGGACATTTTTTAAAAAAAAAATGCAGGCATGTCTTCCAATTATGTACTCTTGTATAATTATACACAGAAAGTAAAGTAGAATTTTAACTAAACAAGGTGGAAAATTAGACTGTATCTTGATAGTTTCTCCACACTCAACCACTATACAGTTTATTGCAATTCCTTTCAAAATTTTCTCCTCAAATGCTTTCAAATGTGACCACTCCTTTCCATCTCTAAGTAATCTTTGCTATTCTGAATTACTCTGACTTATGCATGGTCTTTGGTGACCATCTACTATTTACCTTTCTAGTTTCCTTTCTATACTGCAGCCAAAAGGATCTTTAAAGATGAAGAGATATCCTATTACTCTCTCATGTAAAATACTTTGTTTCTCATTGTCTTCTGGATAAAATACAAAATCCTTTAGACCAATAAGGCCATTCACATCAAGCCTATGCTTTTATTTGCAGTCTATTCTTTTGCTATTATTCTCATCAATCCTTGTGATAAAATCACACTGGGGTTTTTACCACTCCATCCCTGTCAAATTTCTGTTCATGTCAGTGAATTTGCATGTGCTGTTCCTACTATTTTAAACACTCCCTCCCCACCCATTGCCTAATTTATTCTTATTCATTCTTCAGATTTCAGGAAAATCTTTTCAGGACACCCATAATATCAAGTACCAGTGCTTTATCTTTGCAAGAGATCCAAGGTTTCCCATCATATCACTTACCTTGGTAAGATACCTTAACATGATATCTACCCTTTAAACAAGGTTTTACATGTACAATACTGTTGACTATATTTACAGTGTTGAACAGCAGATCTCTAGAGTTTTTTCATCTTGCTTAACTGAAACTTAGGCCCATTCATTTTCCACTTCCTCCAGCCCCTAGTAACCATTATTTCACTCTTTGATTGTATGAATTTGACTGTTTTAGATAACTCATGTAAGTGGAATCATGCAGTATTTGTATTTTGGTACATATTGCCATCTCTGGGTGGAATAAAATGTTCTATCTTGATTAATAAGTTATAGTCAATATTTCTTTCTTTTTTTTCCTAAATGTTTAAATTCATACAAACTGATAAGAGTGATCTATAAGCCTATTCTATTTCATATGATAAAAAATGTTGACTCTTGGGGCACCTGGGTGGCTCAGTTGGTTAAGCATCCAACTTCGACGTGGGTCATGATCTCACCATTTGTGAGTTTGGAGCATGCTTCAGATTTTATGTCTCCCTCTCTGCCTGCCCCTCCCCCACTCTCACTCTGTCTCCCTCTCTCTCTCTCTCTCAGAAATACATAAACATTAAAAAAATAAATAAAAACCATGTTGACTCTTTAGGAGAAGAGAGGAAATCTATCTTCACAAACATTAACATTTCATTTGCAAAATAGTCCCTTGTCCATCAAGATCAGATTGCTATGCTATTACAACCATATTTTTTGGCATCTTTGAAAAACCACAGAAAAGTTATATATGAAAATATATCTACCATAAATGTTGAGGGGAAATCAATGTAATTTACTTCTAAAATTGTATACCCAATTAAGTGAACAGTCAGACATTGCCTCATAAAATGTGTTTGTTATTGTGCTTGTTTTTGATTTTCTAACTAGGTTAGTTAAACCATTTTAGAATCTCTCCTTTCTCTCCATTACAAACATCTGTCTTCTCTGGTAGATCTAATACCTGGTAAACACTGTCACACACACATATAGGTATGGTACAATTTAGATCAAATAAAAACTTCTCTCTCAGTTCTGTGTCTCCACTCTGATATGCTTTGGAGAAAAATCGGCCTACCCCTAAAATAAATAGTATCTATGGCAAAAAGTATAAATGAGATTCACTATCTACTGTGAATCCATATATTTAAAAGTAATAAACCAAACTAACTGTTAAGTAAAATGTATACCCTGAAATATACAATTTATGACAAAATAGAAAAATATGAATAAGTTATAGTTTTTACATGGAAGTGAGAAAAATATCAAAGACAACTTAATAATTACACATGTATGGATATGGTTTTATAGACAAATGCTGTATGGATGAGAAATAAATGAATATATGTAATTTATAAATTAGTAGATAGTTATTCCATAAAATTTGAGAAATTATGTTGTTATGATCAAGATTTTCATATAACTGGCATTCAACTAACAGTGATGATCTAACAGTGATGATGATTCAACTAACAGTGATGATCAACTAACAGTGATGATCTAAAGGATTTAACAATTATATTTGTATTCAAAGCATTCAAAATTTGGTTAAGATTTTACATGCATGTAGACTAATGTTAATACAAAAGTAATATTGTCATATGTGGTTACAAACAGTTATAATTTTTTATTTAAAAAAAATTTTTTTTAACGTTTTATTTATTTTTGAGACAGGGAGAGACAGAGCATGAACAGGGGAGGGTCAGAGAGAGGGAGACACAGAATCTGAAACAGGCTCCAGGCTCTGAGCTGTCAGCACTGAGCCCGACGCGGGGCTCGAACTCACGGACCGCGAGATCATGACCTGAGCCAAAGTCGGCAGCTTAACCGACTGAGCCACCCAGGCACCCCAAAACAGTTATAATTTAAAATTAAATTTATATATTAAAATTAAAAGGCAGATACAAATTATAGTTAATACACATTGGAGTTTTAACTCAAAATTTTCTGACACTATTCTTTACATTTTAATATTTTATTCAGTTTTATTTTTGCTTTCACAAAAACAATAATATTTTAATCTCAACATTCAGTGTCTATGCAATTGCTAATATAAATACTTGCTGCTGTGTTGCATACATTTAGAACTGGAACAACACGTGTACAAATATAGTGCAATATGAATTATTTAATAGTTTAAAATTATCCTCAGCCTACTAGGATAATCATTATGAAAAATTTGTTAACTAATGATTAATTCTGGAAATAAATTAGTACATGGAAAAAATAAAAAGAAAAAATGAGAAAATGAATACCCTGACATAACTGAGAAAGTTAAAAATAATACTTTCATATAATAATCAATTGCCTTTGTGCTACATAAGTTTAATTAAGAAGTTAATTAAACTGCCTGTTTTCTTGCATAAGTACTTTGTAAATTCTTCTCTTAATTCATAGTCCCTATTCCTCAAAATGTAAGCAGTGGCATAACTTATTTACCTTTTGATTTGAGACATTAATCAAGAGATGTGGAGACATGTTTTTCTAGGACCCTAAAAGTTTTAGTTACTGAAACAGTTGAATTGCGTTATTCCATTCTTGAGTCCTAGAAGTGAGTGAAAAGGCACTCATGCATAATAGAGTTTTTATAATATACTAAATATGATTGTTATGCCTGTGGTATGTGGTGCCCTCTAAGGCATGGAGCCCATGACGGGGTTCTGTCTTGTCTAGGTCTGATACAAACGGATGAGGAGGTGGGAGGAGGAAAGTCTCATTTCATATACAAGGCTTGTATACCTCTCTTTGACCAAAAGAAATTCACACAAACCAAGATCTGGGTTTTAAAATTTTTCAGTAAAATGCTCTATATAGTATGACTAGTGAGTGGCAAACAGGGCTATAAATAAACCCTGTGGACAGTTCTAAAGCCTATATAATCTAGTTCCAGAAAAAGAGCAGTTATGGCCTCATATGGCCAGAGTAAGGTGTAGCTGAAGTAGAACAGTGGACAAAATCGTTCCTTTAACCACAGATTATGAGGTTATTACAGAAGAGTGAGGATAAGCTGAGAGGATAGAGAAAAAAAACATTTTCTTCTGAGAAGAGTCTGACTTCACTTAAAGCAGGGGTTGTGATACAGATCGAATATTTATGTCCCTAAATTTCATATGTTGAAACCTATTCTCCAACATGGCCCCAAACCCACTCTTTCACTATTACACTGTACACAAAATTGGACCAATTCATTTGTGGTTTTACACCAAAAACAAATGTGGTATAGCCTATGTATTCAAGAGGTAGAAATTACATAGCAATTACATAATTGCCGGGTGTGTATAATGAACATTTAAATATTTTTTAACTGATTCCTGGCAAGCATTATGTCTGGGTGTAATAATTGATCAACATTATGGTATGATTAGAAGTAAATAACCCTCCTCTTGTTTGCCTGATGTTTTTCTTTCATACCTTTCAGTCTACAAATTTAGGGTTATTTACTCCTTGAGTTTAGGGCAGCAAGTCTCAAACATTTCTGCACTTAGGAGTCACCTAAGAAGTTTAATTTAAAAACAAGGAAACAAACAAACTATCCCTGAATCTTATCTGAAAATTTATATTTCAGCTCAGGCTAGACATTGATTTAAAGAAGCACTGATTTAAACAATTACTTCCCCCCAAACTATCTTTGATAAAGGAAATGAGTGAAGCTGGTATTGGGACAGTAGCTGAAAATTTGTTCCAGAATTGATGGATTTTTATTGAAAAGCATAAGACCAGAAATGATTCAAGCATGGAAATTTGCCATGCAAAGTCAGGATAGAGTGGCATTGAGTTGTGAAGGGGTACCCTTGGATGTCCAAGTTAGAGTTTAGTAGAGCAAATCAAGGAGATGGTGAATTTACAATTTAACGAAGTCAGAACTCATCTTTCCTTTTTATTTCCACATTAATCTCTTTGTTAAATGGTGAGATAGCACTTCCTAGTAATATAACACGTTCTATATTTTGTCAAGCTTTTCTGAAAGGGCAGTGCTACTTCATAGCGAATATGATATTCATCCTACTCTTATGTTTTAAAACTATAGGATAGCATGCATTCAGAAGCAATTTATCATGCACATCTGTAATAATGCTACAATTTCAAATAAGCAGCTTACATTGTTGATGAAAAAAATTCTTAACTGTTAAAAAATCTCTTTGCGGGGCGCCTGGGTGGCTCAGTCGGTTGAGTGCCGACTTCGGCTCAGGTCACGATCTTGCGCTCCGTGGGTTCGAGCCCCACATCAGGCCCCTGTGCTGACAGCTCAGAGCCCGGAGCCTGTTTCAGATTCTGTGTCTCCCTCTCTCTGACCCTCCCCCATTCATGCTCTGTATCTCTCTGTCTCAAAAATAAATAAACGTTTAAAAAAAAAATCCCTTTGCTTTAAAAATACCTTTTATCATGAAATTCAACCTAGATTACACTTTACTATTTTTCTTGATTCAGGGTGTTTATATTTTACAGCAGAGTAAAACAGGATAGAATAAAGATTTAACTTGATTTTGAGTGGTGAAACAAACAAGCAACAATAACAAAAAACAAGAAGAAAAAATAATATATTGGTTGTTTAATGCCTTACACGATCAGCTTTAAATCCAATTATATAGTAAGTAAAAAGAGAGACATTCAATATCACTCAGTGAAGATGAGTTTATCAATTCTGAGCCAAAATGGACATGAAAATGAACAACTCTAAAAAGATAAAAGCAAAACAGATGCTGTTACTGTCAAGATAGTACACTAGGTCAGACTGCTGGCTTCTTGCCCTAGTCCAACCTTAGAGATGCCACAGAAGAAGAAATGATTTTGAATGGATGGGAAGAATCAAAATAAAGACTGTAAGAACTCCCTAGGGAAGGAGAATATCAGAGAACAGTAAGAAGGCTTTACCAGAGAATTATGTAAGATCAAACTTTTGGGCCCAGGCCTGCTTTTTCCCATGCTGCTGTTGGTAGATTGCATAATAACAGGAATTAGCAGACTGAGCCCAGTACTACAGTGGTGAGTGGACAGGTAATATCAAGGTTGTCCCAAAGCTTCTTCAGGTGAGTGAAGCGGACCCAACAGAAGCACAATTTTGGGCTGCCTTTGAGCATCCTGATTCCTGTTCCCTTTCTTAAGACCTTATACCCTCAAAGTAGTGGGTGACTGCAGAAAGGAGAAAATCTCACAGAGGAGAGCTACTTTTATTCTCTCCATAATCTGGATTTAGGATTATGGTTTATAAACAAAATTTGCCTGAGATGTTAATTGTGTTATCCAACCTGACATTTTTACATCTGTATATATGCTTGTCTCTTATTTATTTTTACTGACATATTGTACTTGATTCTGGAGGGAGACAAACCTTCATGGGCCTTTCTCATTATTTGCGTGTCCTGAGAGAAGAGGAACCAACTGTCTTTATTCTACATCATCTTTCAAAAATAGAGAGTAAACAATTTTGTAATATATAATGTTTTGCTCTGGGGCAAAAGGCAGGAATGCTTAAAGTTCATAATAATTTTGAGGAGGAGCCAAGATGGCAGAACAGAATGGAAGTTTTCTGTGTGTCTTGCATCCACGAAATACAGCCAGACCAACACTAAACCATCCTACACACCTAGAAAACTGACTGGAGATTTAACACAACAATCTGCACAACCTGAACCAGAGAATTCAGCAGGTACACGATGTGGAGAAGTGAACTTGGGGAGCAAGAAGGTGCAGGAAGGGAGGTGCATTTGTGAGCGGAGAGAGGGCAGAGACTGGGGACAGTGAGGGGAGAGAATACGGGAAACACACCCCTCCCCAAAAGCAGCTGGAGAGAAAGTGTAAAATTGGAAACAGCTGTAGGGAATAAACTAAAAAGGGAGAAAGGAGAGAGGAGAGGGTTTAACTTCCATTAAGACCATAAACAAGGGGAGTGCAGCCTGCAACTCCATAGCTCGATACCTGGTGGTGCTCTGGTGGGAAGGACAAATCCCCAGGAACAGAGTGGGGTCCGGGAGGTTCTCGGGCCACACTGGGAAAAGTGGTTCCACTGCTGGAAGGACATTTGGTAGAGACTATTGAAGCCACCTGGTCCCAGGAGACCCCGGAGAACAGCCACATTCCCTGGTGCTGGAACAAGGTCGTTAAGGATGAAGACTGGTGCCAGATGTGTTGTGATTTTCCATAATCCCTGAAATGCTGCTGCTATACTATCTCACGAACTTTTTCTGGGGCGGGCTGGTACCTGGCTGTAGTCTTGGGCACCGGCAGCAGCAGGGTCCAGCAAGCATTCCTGGGTGCAGCCGACATTTGGCCATTGTTTGGTGAGACCCTCCCATAGAGGGGCAGAACAGGTCAAAGCTGCAGTCCTTCAGAAGTAAGGGGCCAAGGAAAACAGCCGCATCTGAGACAAAACTCGGGAGAGAGGTACTGCCTGGGGCCTGGTCACGGATAGTGGAAAAGCAGGGAGTGGACAAAGCTGAAGACAGAGGTCGGGTGCATGATTGCTGATCCGGGAGGACAGCCTGGGTAACTGGGTGGCGCCATTTTCACTGCTCCTGCGCATGCACATTGGCACCTACAAATGCCCCAACAATCCACCCCAGTAGGCTAGCAGCGCCATCTAGTGGAGAACAGAGCCATTATGCTGAGCCCTGCCCAACTGGGCCAACCTAGCTCTTCAAGAACACAAGTCTCACTGCCTGCTTAGTTTATGGACTATAAAGCGCTTCATAGTCTGACTTCTAGGGGAAAATGAAGTAATTTTAGCCATATTTCAATCTGATAGCAGGTCCATCTATTCAATTTTCTTTTCTTTTTTCTTTCTCTTTTACACTTCTTTTTCTTGAATACAGAAAGAGAAAAAACTCATTTTTATTTTCAATTTTTATTAAAAATATTTTTCCTTAATTTTTATTACTATATTTTCTACTTTTGTGTAAATTGTTTCAAAGTCTACTTCCATTATTTTATATTAGTCTACTTCAGTGTATTCACCTTTTCAAATTTTCAAACGATTACCCTTTTGTTGCTTTTTTCTTTTTCTTTCTTTTTCTTTTTTCCTCTTTTTCTTTTCTTTTTGTTGAATGCAGAGAGACAAAAACTTCATTTTTTCTTTCAATTTCTATTAAAAATAATTTTGTGTAATTTTTTTACTATTTTGCTTTTCTGTAATTTTTTTCCAAATTCTATTTACTTCCATCATTTTATTTTAGTCTACTACAGTGTATTCACTTTTTCAAATTTTCAAACAATTTCCTTTTTTTTATCTTTTTCTCTTTTTTGTTTGTTTTCTTTTTCTTGAATGCAGAAAAAAAAAAGATTCAAATTTATTTTTAATTTTTATTAATTTTCTTTATTTCTTCTACTTTATTCTTTACTTTTATGTATATTTTTTCAAATTCTATTTTACTCCCATCGTCTCATTTTAGTCTACTTCAGTGTATTAATTTTTTCAAATTCTCAATGATTTTCTTTCCCCCCTGCCTTTTTAAAATCTAATCTGTCAAACCACTTTCAACACCCAGACCAAAACACACCTAGGATCTAGCATCATTTATTCGATTGGGGGGTGTGTGTGTGTGTTTAAATTTTTAATTTTGATATTTTTTAATTTTAATTTTTAATATTAATTTTTCTACCTCACTTATTCCTTTTCTCACTTCAAAATGACAAAATGAAGGAATTCACCCTAAAAGAAAGAGTACGAAGAAACGACAGCCAAGGATTTAAGCAATACAGATACAAGCAAGATGTCTGAACCAGAATTTAGAATCACAATAATAAGAATACTGGCTGGAGTCAGAAATAGATTAGAACCCCTTTCTGCAGGGATAAAAGAAGTAAAAAATAGAATGAAATAAAAAATGCTATAACTGAGCTGCAATCACGGATGGATGCTGCAGAGGCAAGGATGGATGAGGCAGAACAGAGAATCAGCAATATAGAGGACACACTTATAGAGAATAATGAAGCAGAAAAAAAAGAGGGACATTAAGGCAAAAGAGCACAATTTAAGAATTAGAGAAATCAGTGACTCATTAGAAAGGAACAACATCAGAATCATAGGCGTCCCAGAAGAGGAAGAGAGAGAAATAGGGGTAGAAGGTTATGTGAACAAATCATGGCGGAAAACTTTCCAAACCTGGGGAAAGACACAGACATCAAAATCCAGGAAGCACAGAGGACCCTGCATTAGATTCAATAAAAACCAACCATCAACAAGGCATATCATAGTCAAATTCACAAAATACTCAGGCAAGGAAAGAATCATGAAAGCAGCAAGGGAAAAAAAGTCCCTAACCTACAAGGGAAGAGAGATCATGTTTGCAGCAGACCTATCCACAGAAACTTGGCAGGCCAGAAAGAAGTGGCAGAATATATTAAATGTGCTGAATCAGACAAATATGCAGCCAAGAATTCTTTATCCAACAAAGCAGTCATTCAAAATAGAAGGAGAGATAAAGAGTTTCCCAGACAAACAAAAATTAAAGGAGTTTGTGACCACTAAACCAGCCCTGCAATAAATTTTAAGGGGGACTTTCTGAGGGGAGAGAAGATGAAAAAAAAATAAATAAATAAATACCAAAAGCAACAAAGATTAGAAAGGACCAGAGACCACCACCAGAAACTCCAACTCTACAAGCATCATAATGGCAAGAAATTCATAGCTTTCAGTGCTCACTCTAAACATCAATGGACTCAATGCTCCAATCAAAAGACATAGGGTAACAGAATGGATAAGAAAACAAGATCCATCTATATGCTGTTTACAAGAGACCCACTTTAGACCAAAGATGCCTTGAGATTGAAAATGAGGGGATGGAGCATCTATCATGCTAATGGTCAACAAAAGAAAGCTGATGTAGCCATACTTATGTCAGACAATCTAGACTTTAAAATAAAGACTGTCACAAGAGATGAGGTAGGGCATTATATCATAATTAAGGGGTCTATCCACCAAGAAGACCCAACAATTATAAACATTTATGTGCCAAATGTGGGAAAACCCAAATATATAAATCAATTAATCACAAACATAAACTCATGGATAGTAATACCATAATAGTAGGTGACTTCAACATCCCACAGCAATGGACACAATGTCACAGTAATGTACAGATTATCTAATCAAAAAATCAACAAGGAAACAATGGCTTTGAATGACACACTTGACCAGATGGACTTAACAGATATATTCAGAACATTTCACCCTAAAGCAGCAGAATATACATTCTTCTCTTGTGCACATGGAACGTTCTCCAGAATAGACCATATACTGGGACACAAACCAGCCCTAGGTAAGTACAAAAAGATCAAGAACATACCATGTACATTTTCAGACCACAACGCTATGAACTCGAAATCAACCACAAGAAAAAATTTGGAAAGGTAACAAATACTTGGAGAATGAAGAACATCCTACTAAAGAATGAATGGGCTATCCAAACAGTTCAATTTTTTTTAACGTTTATTTATTTTTGAGACAGAGACAGAGCATGAACAGGGGAGGGGCAGAGAGAGAGGGAGACACAGAATCTGAAACAGGCTCCAGGCTCTGAGCAGTCAGCACAGAGCCCGACGCGGGGCTCGAACTCACGGACCGTGAGATTATGACCTGAGCCGAAGTTGGACGCTTAACTGACCGAGCCACCCAGGCGCCCCATATAACTTCAAAGAGAAACTGTAATTTAATTTTAAAGCAAAAATTTCCAATATTTATATACTTCAATAATTTAAAGAAAAATATTAAATATCTTCTGCAACTCACAAAACATGTCTATTCATCAGATGCTGGTGGAGGCTAAAAGTTTTTACATTTTCCTCTAGGTTTTTTCACATCTTACCTAATTCTGAAGAAGCAAAGACAGTCCCCGGATTCATGACATATGACAAATTTGGGCCAAAAGGGAGTGGAAAAAAACAAGGAAGATTCTATTATTGTAACCTAGATGTAGAAATTAGATAGTAAGAATGCTTCAGATTGCAGGCTTTAAAATTACACAGCTTTAGTTTGAGTCTTTGCTTCAACATTTCTAAGTTGTGTTGCTTTTGGCGAGTTATTTATTTAAATTTTCTGCTGGTATCAACAGCAAAATGAGGTGAATAGTTTCTGCAGTGTAGAAATGCTAGATGGATTAAATGAGATAATACAATAAAGATATTACCACAGTGTCCAGCATGGAATAAACTGATAGAATTGCCATTTGCTCCATCTAATGCAATGATTCCCTAAATTTTCTGCACATTAGAATCAGGGTGCTATTTGAGAATTAATAATCTCTGAGCCCTTTTCCCAAATAATTACATTAGACTCTTCATGGGGGGAACATGGTCTTGGGTACTTACAAATCTAGGAGTTTCTCTGGGCTCCTAGGTGGCTCAATTGGTTAAGTGTCCAACTTCAGCTCTGATCATGATCTCTCAGTTCGTGAGTTAATGAGTTAATGAGTTCATGAGTTTGGGCCCTTGCATCAGGCTGTACACTGACAGTGCAGAGCCTGCTTAGGATTCTCTCTCTCCCACTCTCTCTCTACCTCTCTCTGCCTTGTGTTTTCTCTCTCTCCCTCCAAATAAAAAAATAAACTTTTAAAAAAATCTAGGATTTTCTAATGTGCAGTTGATTTAACTACTACTTTCTAATGGAATGGAACATAGGTGTATACAGTTGACTTATGACTGGAAAAGAAGGTGATTTACCACTAAGATATCACTTTACACCAATCAGAATGACGAATATGAAAAAGACAAGAAATGACAAGTGTTTGTGATAATGTGGAGAAAAGGAAACTTTGTGCACTGTTGGTGGGAATGTAAATTGGCGCTATGGAAAACATAGGTTTTTTAAAAGATTAAAAATAGAAATACCACACTATCCAGTTATTTCATTGCTGGGTATTTATCCAAAAAAAATGGATTTGAAAGGATATATATACCCCTATATTTATTGTAGCATTCTTTACTACAGCTAAAATATGGAAACAGCTCAAATGTCTATCAGTAGATGAATGGATAAAGAAGATGTGAGATAGATAGATAGATGATAGATATATAGACAGATAACTAATGGAATATTACTCAGCCGTAAAATATAATGAAATCCTGTCATTTGCAACAATATGGATGGATCTGGGGAATATTATGCTAGATAAAATAACAGACAAAGACAAATTCTATATGATTTCACTTATACGTGGAATCTAAAAAAGCCAAACAAATGAGCAAAAAAACAGAAACAGACTCATAAATATCAAGAACAAATTGGAGGCTTACAGAAGAAAGTGGGGTGGGGGGTGGGTGAAATAGGGGGAGAAGACTAAAATAAAAAGAGTCTTTTCTGAGCCTTTGGTTGCCTTGGTTGTTTCTACATTGATCTTTTAAAATTCCATGCAAAAGAGGCAATTATCTTTTATTTAATTTTTATGAGACTCTTTTAAGTGAAAAGCTTTTTTACAATTTCTTTCTATAGCTCAGATACTTTCCTAATTCATACATAAGACTTTCTCATTTGTTTTTTAGATTGGCAATCACAGAGCTATAGAATTATAGAATTACTATTAATATTTCTCAGTCTTTATAGAAAATGCTGTGCATGGGTAAATATTTCTCATCTATGCTCAAGACTGTTTCTGAACATTATATAAGTAGATTTTTTTTGTTTTTCTCAGGTTGAACTTGTGCTTTGATTATTCTTTATCAGTCAGTTTTTTTAGGTGGCACTTCATATTTGCTCTAAGTTCACTGCAAAACTTACACAGTTAATTATTCTTCCAAACAACTCAGAGGTAAAATTTTACCCACAGGCAGATTTGTTTAAATATGTAAATTTCCTTAAAATAAGGAACTAGCAAAATTGTGAGAAATTCTAAAAAAAAAAATTATTTGTACAAAGAGCACAGGACACCAGCCCCATGCTGACAGAAGCCCAGGTGTCACACCAGTCCTTCCATCCTCACATTGGCAAACAGAAACCTCTACACTGGAGCCTTTCTTGGGGACTGGGCACCTTTGGAAGACTGAGCCACAGCAGGAGCTGGAGCCAGAGTCACAGCTGCAGCCTGGGCCTTTGTTTGCCTTGGTCTTGGATTTTGGCTGGCAGAACCCGAGACCCTTGGCAATGTGGGCATGAGCGTGTTTCCTCAGCTGAGAGTAAGCAATGTGGGCAAGTCAATTGAGCTTGAGGCTACTGCCCTTTGGGATCTTGGGCTTGACCTCCTTGGGCTTGATGAGGACATTGTAGCCTCAGCATGTGCACTAATGGCCTTGGCGTTGTTGGCCTGCATCTTCTTATGGCCCTTTTTGTTTTGCTTCTAGGCAAAGTACCTATTCCTCAGGAACTGCGGGTCTAAGTTAAGATCCCAAAAGATTCATATCTTTGCGACTTGGTTTCTTGATGCCATTTCTGTGCCATTTTTGTGACTGTGCATGGTGTGGTCCTTGGACTTGGCTGTGTCTGCACCAAAGCCCACAGCTCTCAAAGTGCCTTCTTTTTTTTTTTTTTTTTAATGTATTGAAGCTGTTTTCTTTGCATTGGAGATCTGAATCACAGTTTACAACATCATTAACCTGATAATGCTTTATAATTACTCATTATCAATGAGGACCCCATGGAACCCTCAATAATAAATTCTATTTGAGAGATTTAAAGAAATTAAAACAGATTGAAAATCAAATTTCAAGAGCTCTTAGAATTATGGAAAAGAAGTACATAGTTAAAGAACACTGTGCTAGGAGTAGCTATCTTTTCCAGACTCCATCAATACCAGTTAGATACAGGTCACTAGAGCACACACAGAAGAAGACAGTGGGGCTGTGAGTGGACGTGGACACTTTACAATCAAACTTCTCTTGCCATGTTGTTTCTTATATTACCAAAAGATATGATTGAACAACTGGTATTTTTAAAAAGATTTTTCCTCTTCCTTGGGTTCAAAACCATTAAAATTGCTGACCATAATTTCTTAAGCACTAATTAGAGGGCAACTGAAGAAAATCTAGGCAAAGCATGGACATAAGCAATGAATCATGTTAACCACAAACCCCAAAATGCTAAGTCTTTGATGAAATTCCCAGATAAAGATAATTAGCAACATTTCCCTTTGTTTGACTTTTCTTTTGCTTCAGAAGAGAACTTATTTTCATATCACGTGCTTTCTTTGGGGAGAACAATCTGGAATTTCTTAGCATATTTTGTGGTATTTATTTTTCTCTTGATGTATTTCATTCACTGAATTCAAAACCTACAGCATTTTCATCTTATTTGCAGGGCTCCACAATGTGAGATCTCAAAGTACCAAAAGCTATTTAGCTCAGGTTATGTCAACATAGATTGGGTTTGTTGTATCTGGATACTGGTGCTAGAAAACAAAACAAAACAAAACAAAACAAAACACCTTGTTCTTCACTTGATTCTGGCTCCTTACTTCCATAAGCTGCTGGCCATTTCCCCTTCGTTACTTATTTATTCAGCCTAACTGCCAACACTTTTGACCCATTGTTGAGCTTTGATATGTCAACTCTGCTTGATTCTCTAGACTTTCCTTTTATACCCAGAGCTATAAGCATTTATTAACTTTGACCTTAGTAGCAAAATTAGGTCTATATTCAACTATGACCTGATTCCTATTCCCTAGCTTTGAATAGAAGAACTAATCTAGCTCAACTTTTTTTTGTGTATGTGTATATCTATCCAACTCTTCTCATGGAGAGTAAGATAAAGATTCATGGTAAGTTAAATTCTATTAATTACTTTCAGAATCTACTATTCCAACCTTCTTCATACACATATATAAAAAAATTAGTAATGTCATGCTGTCAGAAAAGAGAATATTTGCGTTGAAGAGTGAAAAGTGTTTCTCTGACTCTTACCTGTGGAATTGGAGAGCAGATTTGAACTCAATTTACTGATATTTTGTCTTCATAAACACTGAAGCTGAATGAGAACAATGTAGCCTGCTTTTCTAAATTCTTCTTGAACCCTTTATGCGTGTGGGTGATGTAAATCTTCCTCAATCACTAATGATCCCAATATTCTCTGTTCACCTATTCTCTGTTCAGTTATTGTCAATGATTCTCATTGACTCCCAGGGAGAGCCTTTTCTCTTCAGTTGATTCAAAGATCTTTAGTGTTACTTCCAAGTATTTCTTTTTACACTCACCAAATGGTAATGACTCTTCAAGTCTTCTGTATACACCCTATTCTCCAGACTCTTCTCTCTACCCCACATAATCTTGTATTTACCCAAAATGTTCTTTAAGCCTGTTTAGGAGCAAGTTTATTACATTTATATTATTTTATTTTACATAGAATTGCATTCTAATAGACATCACTTTTGGAAGAGTTTTAGTCTCTGTTCTCATTTAGTATTAATTACATGTTTCAGAGAGATTTTTCGTAGTGTGTGATCTCTTTCATTCAGATACATACACATATGTATATATGTGTATATATATATATATATAAGCAGGGTTGATAATCAAAATAATTCAGTGACTAGAAAGGCATAAGCATAGAGTAAACAAATTAACAAAACAAATCAGTAGTAATAAGGCCTTATATTACACTGGAACATGCTGGCTGAACATTGAATTTGTGTGTGTCTGTGTGTGTCTATGTGTCTAATAATTTACAGATATGATTGGCAGAAATAATGACAGGTTTGCATTTTGGAGAGAGATATCTGTCTTTATAGAATGTTTAATCTCCCTTTCAAGTTACAGTGATTCTCTGTAAGTTCTTAGATGCTAACTCTAAGTTGTTACCAATTTATTTTCATTTAGCTAACAAAATGAACCTTGGACTCCCTAACTAATATCTTGTCCTTGAGAGAAATATCATTTGGCCTAGGGGTAACACAATTAATCTATATTGAAGTAAAGATCATTTATTTTTTTAATAGACTGCAGACATGAAACCTCTTTTTAAAAGACATCTTTTATGTTTGTTAGCTTGTTCAGCTGTTTAACTTTCAAAAAGATTGTGAAAATCCAATTTCTTGAATTGCATGAAAAGTTAAAGTTATCACCAATTTAAATATATCAATGATATTCCCTATCTGGTATGCTTACAATGTTATAAAATATTGTTCTCAGTTCATTGAACTACTATTATAAGTTTTTACAAAATTTAGTTAAGCATTACAGTGATAGATCATTGATACATAAGGATGTAATTCAAAGTAAGTAACTGCAAATTTCATAAGGCAAACTTTGTAATGTGAATTATGTAATTTTATTAGATAATTATACTTCAAAAATTGAAGCAAAAGTAAATAGATTTAGCTTCTGTCAGATTTAAAGCTATCAGCATTCTTTTCAGTATCCCTCTAGTCTTATTAACATCATATGACAAGTCTCTGATAAAACAATATGTAGGTGGATTTTTTCCTCTGGCTTATACCTAGGTATAAATGTTAATTTTTTAAATGTTTTATTTATTTTTGAGACAGAGAGTGACAGAGCATGAGCAGGGGAGGGGCAGAGAGAGAGGGAGACACAGAATCTGAAGCAGGCTCCAGTCTCTCAGCTGTCAGCACAGAGCCCCACGCGGGGCTTGAACTCACAAACCGCGAGATCATGACCTGAGCCAAAGTTGGATGCTTAAGGACTGAGACACCCAGGCGCCCCATATATCTAAGTATAAATATTAAAAGAAATGAAATTTTAGATTACTAATGATGAAAACTTAAATGTTGTGGTAGCCTATTAGAGAATAAAATGTTGACAAATGGAACCTAGTACAATGCTTGAATCACAATTCATATTCTGTTTAAGTAAGCATTTAGATTAACCCACTGATTAGTTATCGGTGAAAACCATGTGGAGTTTTCAGATAACATAAACTAGAAGGCAATGCACACTAAACGTATACTTTTTATTAAACAAGAATTTATGTTATACCTTAAGGAAGGAAGAGGCATTAGTAGAGAATTAGTAACATTGTGTTTAGCTGCTTTTTAAGATTTTTTTCTAATTATCCAGAAACATTGTTCTTTCTCCATTCATGTAATTTTTTATTTGTAGACTAAAAAGGATAATTTTATTCATATAAAAACTTTAGACTTTTCTTGGTAATAGACTGTTTTCATATGAAACCACAATAAATATTTTAGGAAAGAAATTAAAGACATATAGAAACAAGGCACATGTTGAATTAAGAGACACACTATCCTACTTTATAACTGTTATGCTAAATACTCTCTGTAGTGGTGAAATTTACCAAAGCATGGCAGATTTGAAGAACAATTATTCATAGTCACAATCATAAATGACAGCAATCATGAAACTGTCCTTAAAATACCATCTTTAAACAAAAATAATTAGGTAATAATAAAAATATGGCATCCAACAAAATGTTAAAAAATAGATTCAACCTCTTTTAAGTATACTAGGAAATATATATGTATACCAGGAAATTTTTACTAGAACCTTATTTGGCATTCCTTTTTCCTTCCATTAATTAGGAGACTGTTTATATGTGTATAAGGCAAAATTCTTCTTTTAGGTTTATTATGTATGAGAACATACCAGGAACATAAAGAACTACTCAAAACAAGGTAAAGAAGGATCTATATGATCTAAATCCAAAATTGGAGAGTTTAAAAGATGACTCTTTTATATGAAAAGAAATTCAAATGTTTATACCCTTTGTTTAAAAATCCCTATCTTCAGATATAAGCAGTTGAAAGAGGAGAGAAATTTAGATCCAGGTTCTAAATCTAGTTGGTATTTATAAACTTCTAAATATAAAATAAAGTTACTAACACAGTGTTACTGATGAACTCCTCCTAAGGTGGCCCTCAATAGAAATTTCAGTGAAGGGGTACTCAAATGGCTATAAATGAGAGATTTTTGAAATTCAGTTAATAATAACAATTGCTATTACTCATTGAACTTTAACGAATATATCTGAAAGTATAATCTGTAGGTACTAACATTTTACAGATTAGGAAATGATACCTAATTTGGGTAGCTGGACTGCTATCACAAAGTTAGAGATAGGGGCGCCTGGGTGGCTCAGTCAGTTAAGCATCCAACTTCAGCTCAGGTCATGATCTCACGGTCTGTGAGTTCGAGCCCTTCATCGGGCTCTGGGTGACAGCTCGGAGCCTGGAGCCTGGTTCGGATTCTGTGTCTCCTTCTCTCTCTGCCTCTCCCCAACATGTGCTCTGTCTCTCTATGTCTCTCAAAAAATAAGTAAATGTAAATTTTTTTTTTTTTTAAATTGGAGATAGATTCAGGTATAGAACTTTGGACTGTCTGATATCAGCATTGGTATCCATAGTGCTACTTTTCAGCTCCTGAATTTTTTTCTATAGCACTTGGATTGAATAAATTTTTAGTTGTTTCTGATGGAGAGTGCATTTTCTACAGGCATAGTCACACCCCAAATCCTTTAATGCAATTAGGGAACTGCCTAGGGCATTGTGGCATGAATGAAATATTATCCTTTTCCTTGATGACCTAATACAATACCTTTTTTGAGAGGCTACTATGTTGCATTGTATTTATTTACACATATAGAAGTGGGAAGTGCTGAACTCATGATGCCTTGTACAATTTTAGACAAAAGGTAACTTTTATACTGCTTCACTTATGACAAGTAGTTATTTCCCTGGAAGAGATATTGAGAGATTCAAGAAACTTGTCAGTGTAGCAAGATTTTGGAACTTGTCAGTGTAGACCCATGAAATAAACTGCAAAAACCTTGGCAACATAAAATAATATAATGGTGACTACAGTTTGGACTTTTGTCTAAAGAAGTTGGGAGACATCGTAATATCAAAGCAAAGGCTTAACTTGTTGGGATCTGTATTGTAGCAAAATGACCTTGGAGCTGTGTGTGAAGTTTGGTGTGAAACGAGGGTAAACCAGAGTTAGAAGACAGAATTTAGACACTATTTCAGTGGTTCAGAACAGAAATAATGAGGGCCTGAATGTTAGAATGAATAAGAAGAAAGGTTTTGATCGATGCAAATAAGGGCTACCATTGAGAGAGCTTCATGAATCACTGGTTGGGAGAGGAGGGACAGAATTTAAAGAAGAACTGATTTGAAGTTTTCCAGCTTGAATAATTATTGGAATTAAAAGTATCAATGATTCAAAAGAACATCAAAGCACTCTGGGGAAAGTGAGTTTCCAAGAAGTGATTCTAGAAGCCCCTTATTTTTACTTTCTGAAGAGAGAAGGTGTGTGTGTGTGTGTGTGTGTGTGTGTGTATTTATATTTATATATGCTATATATATATAATGCTACATATATATAATGGTATATATATGCTATATATATATTATGCTATCTATATCTATATGTATATCTATATACTAATATGATGTTATGGTATTTTGTCATGAAGAAAGACTAAAGTACTATTATGGAGTTTTTTTGTTTTGTTTCTTTTCTTTCTGTCCTCCTGTCTCTGAAGATTTCCTGTATTCTGACTGTTTCCCAACACTAACCTAGTTAGTTTTACTTACTGAACGGTAAATGAAGAGGACTCACCTAAAGGTTTTTCGTTTTGTTTTGCTTTGCTTTGTTTTGTTGTTCTTCTGTTACTGCTAAATCCCATGTCAGGAAACGACTTAAGATAGCACCAAATCTCGAACAGGTTCAATCAGTTTGAAATTGCTTAAGACTACATTCCAATATTGTTTGTCAGGCCAGAATGGAAGTAAAATTTCCAGACCTCTAGGAACACACAGGAAGTAGAAAATGAATACGGCTGATAGTTATTTAGTGGTTGTAAGAGATTGCTGTCTTTACTAACTGAATTTTTAACATTTTTTTTATATCACATTTTTGAAGAAGAGCATTACCTTTGTATACCAGGACTAATCATTTCCACTAGCTTGATACCCTGACCAATAAATTAAGAACTACGTTATGGCAGCAATGGCAAATGAAGAACTCAAACAATTACCTGGAGAATACAGCCACTGAACGTAAAAACAAATAAAAAACTGTGATTATATACAACAAGATGTACTACCATCCTGATCCATCTCAAAAAGAATTTCCTGATCTATGTTTGGAAAAGAATTTCATTCTGTAACACGTTAATAAAAGTAAAGGAAAATAAATGCAAAGAAAGGAGGGAAGGAAGGAAGCAGCAGCAAATCGCTACATAGTAACTACAGATTCTAGCTAAAGTTTAAGTTATGGTGAAGGTAAAATATAGCATATACCTGTAAAATTCTTCTAACCTTTATGTGCAATGGCAGAGTTGAATAGTTATGACAGAGACTTGTATAGCTCAAAAAAGCTAATATAGTGACTGTGTGGCTCTTTACAAAAAATGTTTGCAAACTTTTGATCTAGTTAATGTTATCATGTTTTTTATTAGGTAATTAGGCATTATTATAAATTTGTTACATTTATATGGTGGTTTATATACACACATACACACACACGCTATTTAACGTGATAAGATGTAATTCTCTTATTTGTTTTTTGCTTACCTAATAAAATCATACGACCATATGTTTATAATTTCAGCAGGTAATTTATGTACAAAGTCATATTTGATCACATTTTTAATCCTAGTATGTTAGATTTCACAACCTTCTGGCATCATCTCAAACTACTAGAATATTTAAACTGATTCATAGTCAAAGAACTTTGGCAAAAGACTGATCTATATTTCTCTGCCTACATACTGGATTCATTGACCAAATGGTTCAATAATCCTGACTAGAACTAAATAGTGAATCACAGGCTGAAAGCTACCTTGAGAACAATTTAATATATTCTGAGAAGAAACTTCTTTCAGACAGTTTGACTCTATACTTGTACTTCTTTCTAGTACTGATATTTTGTTGTAAAGATTGTGGTACAGATACTATGTAATAATTACCTAAGATTTATATTAGAACAAGAAAAATACAGCATATAATTTTTTAAATAGGTATCTTGTTTTGCATCCTGTAATAGTTTGAAAAGAGGACTCTACTGAAAAACATTGAAGCAAAACTCAGTGTTAAAAGGAAATCTATTTCTGGTCAATTGTCTTTTGAAATGATTTTATACTGTTGAATATATTCTTTGAATGCCCTGTAATTTAACACCAGAAATTCATAAGTTAGTATGATATTCTCCAAATGAAAAATTAACTACTTTTTAAGATAAAAGTGTGATTAACCTGTGTGATTTTATCTCTGAGGAGATTCTATGGGCTACAAAATGTTCAAGGTGTTTGGGATATCAGTGTACAATGATTGATGTATAAACAGTTCCTTCTCTCAGTGACTTTCCAATATAGTGCATGAGATAGAAATTAGACAAAAAAAGTAAAGGTAAAATAGTATAGTATAATAAAATATAAAAATAGTGTAATAAAATATTTAAAAATAAATTAGTATAATATAATATAAGGAAAAGAAAAAAGACTAGGGTACAAGGATAATCACTGTTTTTATGATTTATAATTGGAAATAAATGAAGAAAATGTCCAAATGTAAGGATTAACGACACCGATTTATAGTCTTGCCAAGCGTAGGGAAGAAAAAATTGCCAGGTATGAATCTCACTCCCATGTCTTCGGAAGTGCCTAGGAGAAAATTGAATGGACAATTATTTAAATGTTGTTCTGTATGTGGGGTGAGCACTTTGGTGACTTATCCTTGAAGCAGAACCATGAGGCTATAGATGAACAACAGCAATACTGTCCAGCAACCAAGGAAGGAATTAAGGGATGAGGTGGGATTCAGAGTAGAATTAATCTCAGAGGTACTACAAAAAATTTATTAAAAGAATAGGGCAGTGAGGTAACCCTCCAGAAAGTATGTTTTTCCCAGTATTTATGTGAGAGAGAAGCCAGAAATTTCCCCTTGATCACAATTGAGAGGTAAGTTATCTTTAATATATAAGAAACAGGTGTTAGCTTCCTAGATGCTTGTACTGTTATTAGAAAGCTATCCAGGTAGCTTCTTGTTGGGGAAAGGACTACGATCAAATAATTTGGGGGGGAATTGGAGGGTTTAGTTGAGAAAATATAAACCCTGGGTACAGGCAAAGAAAATGAACGTCTTTGAGATTTCTGCCTGTGACATAGTGGATTCCTGAGACAGTTCTAAAATAGAGCTTCATATGACATGGCTAGCAAATGACATGGGAATGATGAGGCCTGGAAGGTCTGCAGTAGGGAGGAGCACAACTGTGGATAGGCAAAATATTCAGCTCAGCCTGGCACGTGACCCTCCATATGAGCCATCATTTTACCACCAGTACAACCATGCAGACCCTTGCTGGGATCCAATATCTTAATTTCCCCAGTAAGGGCATAAAACAGGCAACCGTACCCTAATTTTGTGCATTGCATTTAAGCTGTCCATGCGAGGAACAACTGTGCAGCCAGCAATCTTCTTGGTTGATTCAAGAGGTAGATGTTTCTCATTCTCAAATTTTCTTTTTGGGTCAGTAACTGGGAATTCCAAAAAAATAAAAATTACAGTTATGATTGGGGAATATAAATTGAAACAAGAAGAATGGATTATCAGTACATGTGTGTATGTATGTATGTATGTATGTATCTATTTTTCTCTCTGATCAGTATCTGGAGGTTGTAATAACTTTAAATTTATAATGTAAACTGGAAATTAACTACAAAATTAATCAGTAGTCATGTAGCACCCCCTCCATCAGCCTACTTAAAAGTATCCTAAGTGAACATGTAGTCCAAGTAAAACTGAACAAATACAGCCTTAAAATAAGTCTCCTCTTAAAAATTTTTAAAACTCTAAAAAAAACAACAAATTAAAACAAATCTCCTCCTCTCAACAATATCCTTGTCTCTATTTTCTTCCTCTAAATAAATTTCAGAGAAGTCAATGAAATCAATAGAGACATATAGAGACTGTGCAGATGGAGTGACTTTGAGAAGACAGACTGATATCTAAGCCTTTTAGATTTGACTAAATCTGCTTGAACATATGAAAATAAAAAAGGAAACATGTGAGCTGCTCTGGAAAGGAAATTCAGCTCTCAGTAGAATCTATACAAATAGAAGAGTTTTTCCCTTTTGTTTTGGTTTGTTTTACATATTAGGCTTCCATATAAGATCTTGATTTTAAGGAAGTGGTTTGTTGCTTTAAAAATGCATTTTCAAGGATGTTTCTAATCTGGTTTGATAGAATGTCATTTTAAATTAGATGAACATGAATTAAGTAATACCTCCATCATTAGCTATGTCATCAAGCTTGCCCCTTGGTTTCTTTGGGTCTCAGTTCTAGTATTTGATAAACAGGGATAAAAAATATATTTTAAAAAATTTTTAATGTTTATGTATTTTTGAGAGACAGAAAGAGAGAGACAGAGTGTGAATGGGGGAGGGGCAGAGAGAGAGGGAGACAGAGAATCTGATGCAGGCTCCAGGCTCTGAGCTGTCAATGCATAGCCTTACGTGGGGCTCGAACTCATGAACTGCAAGATCATGACCTGAGCCAAAGTCGGACACTTAACTGACTGATCCACCCAGGTGCCCCAGGGATAAATATATTTTATAATATTCCAGAGTTGCTTTTATGATTAAATGAAAAGCATTTATGATTAAATGTATACAAGTATACAAGACCATTTTATCCTCCTTTCCTTGCCTCTGTATTAGATCTTTTTCTAATATGAAATGTTCTTTGACTGATGTTTCTTAGACAAAAGCATGTCACCAAGTCTTGGTAACAATTGTGAGAAAACATTGTTTAGGTGAAAATTTTATTCATTTTTATTTTTTTAATGTTTATTTATTTTTCAGAGTGTGAACGTGAGCGGGGGAGGGGCAGAGAGCGAGGGAGACAGAATTGCAAACAGGCTCCTCACTCTCAGCACAGATCCTGATGCGGGGCTCGAACTCACGAACTCATAAGATCATGACCTGGGCCGAGATTGAGAGTAGGATACTTAACTAACTGAGCCACCTAGGTTCCCCTGTTTAGGTGAAAATTTTAGATAAACATTGTTTACTTTACATATTTCAAGCACCTATAATAATAATCTTAAACCATTGATATTGTTTCTGACACTCTTCAGTTATTTTGGACTGGAAATAACCTTGACAATTGGCTTTTTTTGTAATATATACACATTTATTTACACATCTCAATAGATAGATAGATATTAAGCATTTACCAGGCAACAGCTAGACCTAGTGAATATAGTGACTCAGTAAGATACAAACTATAATCTCACAGGTCCTGCAGAAAGTTAGAGTGATGACACAGAAAGTGTCTAAGTGACACAGAAAGTGTCTAGTTCAGATCTGATGGCCAGCAAAACATTCTGAGAAAATCACATGTAAGCTTAGGTTAGAATGAGTTCTCCATAGGATGAACTCTCCCTTAGAAAGATGACAGGAAGAAGAGTTCAGCTCAGCTGGAATAAGTGGTAGAAAAGCCTTAAGACTGGATTGACTTGAGATATTTGAGAAATAGACCAAAGTCCATGGGTCAGTATTTATGGACAGAGGGCAGTGGCAAAAAAGGAGATTGAAGAGAGCAGGGCGTAGAGGTAGAGCATCTCTGTAGGATAGTATACCTTAGGAGGCTTACTGTAGGGCCAAGATATAATCTTTTTGGTTTTAAAAGGCCCATTTTTGTTTCTTTGTTGGCAAGGAATAGTCAGGGGTCAAAGAGAAGCATAGAGACCAGTTAGAACACCAAGGTAGAGAATATGTCTCAGGTAGCAGTAAGGGAGATGGACAGGATTAGACAATAACAGGTTATTCCCCATAGCATATGGTTTTATTCATTTACCAGGCACTCCCCTACACACACACACACACACACACACACACACGTTATTTTAAATTTCTCTCATTGCATTATTGAATCTTTCCTCAAATGTTACCTTTCATCTATTTTAGATGAATTCTGTCCTTTTCCTGAGAGTGTATTAATCTGATATTATAAATAATAGTCATAGAAAGCTAATTTGACTATTCAATAACTTTTCCACCAGTTATTCATTTACTATATCATTTTTAATAAGTGTGTGTTGAGTGTACCACTGAATGAATGAGTGAATCAATCAGAAGATGGGATGAAATTTTCATATCTTTGTTTACAGCCTTCAAATTCTAGCTGTGAACTTCAAGGTCCCTAGAGATGCCTTCTTGTTTCTCTGGTTGCATCAATCATCTGTCCATGAATGATCAGGACAGGTTTTATCAGTGACTTTGGTGAATATTTGATTATGCTTCTTCATGCTTTATCGCACTTTGCTTGGTTTGTAGGTGCTCCTGGACATCTGCTTTTTAATTGGTTGATTCCAAGTCTTTTTTTTTTGGTTGCTATTATATTTATTAATATACTTATTAAGCTGTCTACTACTCTGTTAGACATGTTCAAATAGTTTAATTAATCTTCTTTTTTTGCTTTTTTGATCCAAGTACTTAATTTTTATTAGAAATAGCAGCACAAGCAACTGTCCCCAAATTTTCTCCATCTTTATATTCTTATTCAGCATATCTTCTAGGTAAACATTTCTACAGTTAAATATTCATTTGCTTACTTATCTTTTATTTATTCTGAACTTCTGACTAATCGATGGCCCTTTAATATATTTAATTAGAGTTAGACATTATAGAATAAATAGAGAATATCTAATCTGTCAGTCTCAAGCTTGCCTTTAACAATGCAGTATTTTTACAAATGAAATCATAGCATACAAATAAGAAAATAAAAGAGATAATAGAAAAGTTGTTCTTTCTGAAGGAGCTGGTGAGATGGAACCTTCTGGTTTGTTTCAATTTCCCATAAAGTTGCTTCTGATAAGATTGGAGGAACCCATAGCCTCACATGAATCCAGATCGCAAAGAATGGATTTAATACAGCTTCTTATGTTACAGATGATGACACAGAAATCCAGAGAAACTTATCCAATACAATGAAGCCACCTCGAAGCATAAGTTGGGGTGGCTTCTAGGCACCAGGATCATAAGGCAGCAGTATTAAAAAAATCAGAAAGTCTTTGATGTTAAAAAGACTTGGTGTTAAGTACTGCCATTTACTTCTTATCACTTTTGTGATCCTGTGAAATTTACCTACTTTCTCTGATAATACAGGCTTTTTAGGAAGTTGTGATAATTACATGCAAATAAATGATAGTGTGTAAAATGTCACCATATTCTATTCAGTACTTTCAGTCATCTTATGGTTTACATAGATAATATTATTCCATTTTATAGATGAAAACATTGAAACCCAGGTATTAACCCAGTTAATAAGTGACTATTCTAGGAATTGAACACATAGACATCTGATATGAAGTTCCATTATATTACTGACAACAGATGTTAATTAAAAAAGAAAGGGTGATGGAGAACCAACAGTGCTATATGTATTTAATGTTTTGCACTGCACTTCCAACAAAACAATCTCATTTTTAGTCCATACCAGCCTTATAAAGTAGATTTGATTACTCTTCTTTCACAGAAAAGGGAACTGCAGTTGAGGGGTTAAATAACAATGTCACACAAGTAGAAATCAGAAAACTGGATTTTACCTCAGGATTTTTAATCAAGGACTATTTGAAATTCATGGTAATTTTTCACTCAAATATACGATTCTATTAGAGCCAGATTGAATCTGTTTTGTTACTTGGGACAAGTGGAAAGAATCTACTGATCCTTGCTTCCTGTCTTTTCCTGTCCACTTATTTTTGCTAAATCTCAAAATTACACTATAAAACCTGGAATTATTTAAAAACACAGCAGCATAAATTCTTCTTGTATTTAGGGAAATAAGCAGGGCTTCTTTTCTTCTTTCCTTGAACCTCTTGGTACTTACATAATGTTGAAAGCATCATTAGTGAGATGCTCATCAGAATTTGATATGTATGCTGTGTGTCTAATCTGTGAATCTAGCATCTTGGAACATGCATCAGTGCCTGCTGGCACTCCAGACTCATGACAGTACTTACAGAAAACGCTCTGGCAGGCCACAACATAAACAGAGCACATGGAAATTACTCAGGATAACTTCCTCCAGGCTATTCTTTCGGCCACAAGACAATACAATACCAGTGTTCATCTAGTTCTGCTGGAAGTCAAATGACTTCTGAGTAGCTTCCAACATCCTCATTCTTAAATTATGAATCTATCTTCCAACCACAAAAACCTGCTTAGTGTGTATTTTCTAGTAGTTAAGAAATTCACACACCCACAGGGAGCTAACTACATATTTCCATTTTCTTATTTCTTCTGTCTTGCTTTCATAATTACATGTCTGGACCATCAAGAAAACACCCACCCCTTTTCTTATATCCATTCCCACAAAACCTAATAAAAACATTGACACCTACCTTAAAGTTCTGTACCATTTATCCTTTTAACTGGTTATAAATATCAATAGGATTCCATTGCGGAATATTTTAAAATATAAAAAAGCATAAAGAACAAAAAATCCTATTGGAAGTACTCCTATATTAATGTATTTCCTTTTGGTGCTATGCTTTGAATGTATAAATGCTATGTGGGCCTGAATGTGTGTCTGTGTAGGAGCCAATATTGATATTACATTGTATGTAATAGTTGTATTTATTTATTTTCATCTTATATTGTGAACAGATCATTAAATATTTAACAGGTTGCAGAATATGCCGTCTCATGATTATTTCAAACAATATTTAAGCATTTTACGATTGTTTGCAATTAGATTCTTTCCAAATGCTTCCCAGTAATTCTGATATTAATCTATTTGTGTGAATAATCTTTGATTATGTCTGACTGATTCCTTAGGACAGAGTCACGCAAATAAATAAAAGCCTCTAGAGGATTATGTCATTTTAAATTTCTTAAAATAGTTTGACACAATTAGTTTTCTAGAAGACTATGGAAATTTATACATAAAACTGCCACTCTTTCTGGTTATTGTAAAGATACCAGTATCTAGTTTTTGCAAAAAAATTTAGAAAACAAAGAAAAAAATAGAGAAAAAATAAAAACTGCACCAAGTTATACTTCACCAGATTACCCTAAAGACATTTTTGGAGCTCCTGGGTGGCTCAGTCAATTAAGCATCTGACTTTTGATTTCTGCTCAGGTCATGATCTCATGGTTCATGAGGTCCAGCCCTGGCGTCTGGTTCAGTGCTGACAGTGGTGTGGAAGCTCCTTGGTTTCTCTCTCTCTCTCTGCCCCTCCCCCGCTCGCACTCTCTCTGTCTCTGTCTCTCAAAATAAATAAATAAATAAATAAACTTAAAAAAAAAGACATGTCTTTCCATACAGATATATGGATAGCTAAATTATAGATGTAGTGAAATAGCGAACTAGAGAGAAAAAAAGACAAACGCTAAGATCTTACTACAGAGATGAGTTCCTAATTCTTTCATTGAATACTATGACATGTTCACTTTATTTGTTTGTAAATACTTTAATGTGAAAAGCAAAAAAAAAGTTATTACATATATTTATCAAGTAGAACGTTTTGCATACTTAGCAATACTCTCTTCTAAACATTTCCCAACATTTTAATACATTTTATAGTTTCATTTTTATATTAAACCCTTTTAAAATAATTTTTACGAAAGTATTATGAAGACGTAACTTTGATTTTATTTTCATTTGTTTATTCTACAATATCTATATAGAGATGGGCAATCTCAGCTTATGCTATGCCCATATAAATTAGAAATATACTAATGCTGCTTATTCTATCCATAGAAGTATGATTTATTTATCTCCATTGAACTGCTCAGCTGATCAGAGAAAATGAATTCATATAAGTTTACCTAAAGATATCATAGCTGTACTTGTAAGTATGCACATGCATGCGCATGTGTGTATGTTTAAGAGAATTCCCCTCCCCTACATTACAGCCAAGTCTGGGTATAGCTAAGCCTGAAGTTTTTCCCTAAAGAAGACTAGAAAACTGCACAGAGCAAAGAAAAGTGGAAACATCATGTGAACTCATCAGAAAGTTTAACTTCCCATCAGTCTGGTTTTTATAATAAGTGAAATATTCCCTTGCCTTCTTTTCTGGATCCAAAAAATATGTTTTATATATCATATAAATATTAACTCTTCATCTAAATTAAAGACACTTAACAGCAGGATCTGTGTTTTATAACTCTTTATATCCCCAAGGATCTAGAGCAGCGCTCTGCACACAATACATTTTCAACAAAAATTCTTATTGATTACCATAATGAAGTACATGGTTATTTTTCTGTCTCAGTAAGTTTATCCGTTGGCAGAACAAGAAAGAAGGAAAGGCTGAATTTTTGTCAGTTCACACTGCTCATGCTTTACAGATTTCAGTCACAATTCTTCCCAGCCCCTGCCTTTCTACATGTGTAACTCCGGAAACACACAGTTATTGAGCATCTGTGTACACTGTGCTCCAAGACCTTTATATCTGGGCTCAGTATTTCTTAGTGTCTTTCTTTTTTCCCAAAAAACTTAGAATACAAAGCTGCAATAACCATGGTGATGGAGGACAACAATAGGGCCTATTTTATAGGTTTGGCTATTTGTTTTAAAGGCAGAAAAATGTACTGTACTATGAACATACTTGGTCTGAAGTATAGATAAAAATACAACAGAGAGGAACTTTTGTGTACTGTATTCCAAAATGGCAAAAGGCAGATGGTGCAATAATATTGAAGGAAAACACGAGGACTTAAAATTAAAAGTGCATATAAAAAAAAAAGAAATAAAGTGATACAAGTACTAAGGGAAGAACAGATTGTTTTGAGCATGTTTTGTTTAGAGAACTAAATGAGAAAACAAAATTTAGAAGGTAGGTCAAAGGATACTGGGCTTAGAAGAGGACAGACTCAGGATTTACAACCATATGTGAAATACGTTAAACAAAAAAACATGGGGCAGGTGAATGAAAACAACATCCATAAATACAATGATGCAAAAAAAAAAAAGATGTTTTGCATTTAGGAAAATCTAATACCAAGGGGAAAAAAAATAAATGAATAGGATGAAATACATTCTTATACAAAAGCACCTACAAATCTCTACTTCACTTTGCAATGAGAGGAAGTATATTGATATGAAAATAACAATCAGACTTTAACCAGGATCAAGTTCAGGGGCTGAAAAACTTTAGGTAGCTATGGATAAAATTTGGAATAATGTACAAAGCAAAGTTATTAAAAGTTCCTTTTAATAACTGAGGACTTCCATGGAACCAAAATAGAAATAGAGAGTGGTGTTTGACCATGGGATATACTTTAAGGTTGTTAAACAGATGAATTTTTTTTTTTTTTAGTTTTCCTAGGACAGCAAAACATATCGTAGTAGATGAATTATAACTACTTTTTGTTTTAGGTTTGTTTAATTAGAGATGAATCTTGAAGAGAACTGATTTGTAACGGAAAGTTACTATGTAAAGAAAATACATTAGATGTCACTAAAATCTACTTTGTGAAACTTTTTTGTCTGTGTGGCACAAAGACCATGATTCACGTGGGAAGCACGTGGAATATAAGCAGACGTATGGTGCACATGCAATTGGCAATACATTCAGGTGAAAAATTAATCTGCTTTGCATTACTAGTAGAATCTTTGAAAATGTATGTTATTTTAAAAGCAATGTGCTGCTATAATATACAGATGCCAACTCTTCCCTCTTACTCATTAAAAATATATATAAATGTAGAGACTAATCACCACGCATCAAGGTTTTATAAGTGCCATCTGTCTGTCTATTACTCTAAAAAGGGCTGTGCTGGGCACAAAATTAGTTACTCCAGAATATCTCTCAAAGTGCTGCCAACATTTACTACCATGCTTCAGTACTCATCATCATTTCTCTCCTAAACTATTTTTCTCCATTCCTCATTATTTCTGAGTAAATTTTAGAAGTGCAATCTGATTGCGCAATTACTCTGCTAAAAATCTGTATGTGGATTACCACTGCCTTTGTTAAAGTTTAAATTTAGTACCATATTTTACCAGATCTTTCTTCATCTTGTTCCTGAATTCTATTCAAGCTCTGTGACTACCATTCCTGCCATGTATCCTGTGATGCAGGTAAATGTCATAAATTACGGTTCATCAAATGGCCAATGTTTTCTCATGGTTCTGTGCCTTGGCAATTACAGCTTGCTGTGCCCAGATCTCCATTTCCCATATTATCCATAGATTTAATGTACTTCCTCAAATGTAGGTTCCCATCACCTTCACCAAACCTTTTGTGACCACTCCATCTTCCCCTGTCCCTAGCACACATACCTAAATTTCACTGAGTGTCTTCCTCCTATAACTCATTAATAACATCTCCACACTATTAAGGTTGCTGATTTCTTTATTTTCTGAGTTGAAAGATAATTTGTTTAGTTACATCCAAGCTTCTGGTAACTTAAAAATTGTGAGTCCTAGTTTCCACATGTGTTAGAACCAGTCTTATTGTGACAGTGGAGCAAAATGAGGTGTGTAAGGTAGATTCTACATAAATGAACGATCCCTTCCTATTGCCCATTTCCCTCCATTTTCACCAAAATTAGAGTTCTTCATCTGCATATTTTTAAGACTTGGAAAAGTTCCTAGCAGGAATTTAGGATAATATTGATGAAGAAAAGGAAAAGGGAGGATTAAAGGAAGGAGGAAGACAAGGAAGAACAAAAGAGGGCTACAGAGAGAATTATAGCTTGGAGAGAGTAGGAAGGGGGAGAGTAACCCAAGCTCACACAGATGGAGTTGGATCCCCAGATTTCAGAATCCATTTTTCTCTCCTTCCAGAGGCCCTCTGTCGTTGTTTAAAGGGGAACAAGCATCCTCTCCTGTTGCTCAGATTCTGGTTTCAGGTTCTCACTCTTGCTTTTAAACACTGTTTTCTCAGATGTTTGAGGTTTGGGGAAGGAACAGTCCTTGACTCAGGCATTTTGTACCTCATGAAGCCAATATTGAGATACAATCTACTTAAGTATTTACTACTGTCTCCTGTCTAGACTTATGTTCTGGGTCTTCTCTTATTTTATTATAATGATGTATTTACACCTATCTTACCCAATGTAAGGCTGCTCTAAAATGTTAGTTTTGGGATTTAACAAGTGTGTACTACTCATTTCTTTCCAATTTCCTTACAAGCTTCTGTTTTGTAATTATTTTCTGTTTAAGGGGAATAGTTAAAGGTTAAATCCTGTTTTCAGTTTTTGATATATGCATGGATTAGGACAAGATTTAAATTAAATGTAGGCTTACTTTCCCCTCCTAATACAATATTTTGTCTTTAAAACAAACAGCCACAGAAATGATACCTGAAATAAATAATAGTAATAATATTAATGTCCTCAGCAAATTTCCTTTGTAACCTAGGATTCTGTTTTGTTCATATTGTTTTAGGTATGTGCTTTCCATTTATGTTCTTGGTGAGCTAATAGATTTCTGAAGGGTATACTTGAATGAGAACATCTTAAAGTGTTATAGAGAAAAAAGACACTGTGAATCTCAGCATGTGCCATATATTGATCCAACTGGTTGAATTCGTAAACTCGGGTAACTTCTCTCCAAAGCTCCGAGTATGTCTCATCATGATTATTGCTCACTCTTTTAAGTCTTTATTCTTATATCACATTCTAACTGTGTGTAAGTACTCACAGATAGCCTACTTATTAATCTAAGGTAGTAGAAGCTGGGGATTGTTAGACTGCAGAAATAGTTCCTAAGAGATCTGGGTAATTTTAATTAAACACGTTTTATAAATAAATAAATAGTAGAGTACATCATGCCTAATGACATAAAATGGGGCATAAAATTGTCCTTCAATATAAAGTGGTAAAACAAACACATTAAAAGGAGTTGAAGCTCAGGTCAGAACATGTATAATGAGAAAATGCCTAGAAATTCTAATGACCTTATGGGTTTTTTTTGGTAATTTTTATCCAACTAACAAGAAGATTTACATATCATATCAAAGAGATGCTACATTAAGGATGATTAATGGAAAGAGACTTCTCATCTTTGGTCTCATTCTTATCAAACTTTTTTCTTTTTAATGGATGACTTGGATGAAGATCCAGAAGCCAGGCTTGAAAAGATTATACTACACTGGAGGAATAACTACCACCACATTACAAGAAAAAATAATAATAATAAATACAATTATATGCCCTGGCATTAGGGAAATGTAAAGTATTGGATTCATGGTTAAAAAGAAAAAAAAAAAAAAAAAAACAATTGCAGGGCACCAGGGTGGCTCAGTTGGTTGAGTGGCTGACTCTTGATTTTGGCTCATGTCTTGATCTCACATCTCGTGAGATCGAGCCCTGCACTGTCAGTGCAGAGCCTGCTTGGGATTCTCTCTTTCCCTCTCTCTCTCTCTGCCCCTACCCGCCTTGCTCTGTGTGTGTGTGTGTGTGTGTGTGTGTGCGTATGTCTTTCAAAAAAAATAAATACACTTGAAAAAAACTATTGCACACAATGTGTGAATGGAGGGTTAGAGAAAGGGTTTTGGTAGTTGGGGAGCTGTGTGCTTGGATAGAATTCAAACAGAATAAAATGAAATAAAAAGTCTATTTTGAGGCCCAAGAAAAGAAAACTATTTAAATAATAATAAAAACATAGTATTTGATGAAATAACTGCCTTCAAAAGACTGAGAGCCAATATCTCACCCTGAAGTCTATACTAAAATAGTAACAATACTGTTTTCAAGTCAAAATTTAAGAATATCATGAAAAATCAGCATGTATTCAAAACATGGTGACCAACATGGAGAACATGCCAAAAGAGCAAAGATATAATTAAAAGTAATGGAATGTTGAGACAAGGGCGAGAGAAAGATGCGAGCAGCTAAAATTAGTCTTAGAGCTACAGAGACTGGATAAAGAACAAATAGATATTATTAAGAAGATGCAGATCACTTACAAGACAATATTTTTAGAAAACTGATCTATTCAACAATGAAATGACCTGACTCAAAGAACACTGAGTTTCTTGTCACTTACAGTATCTGAGATCTATAATGAATGACCACTTGTCAGAGATACTGACATTGATAATTTCTACTTTGGGTGGGTAGTTAGGCAAGGTTATGTCCTGGGTCAGTTCCAACTCAAAATTTCTATGATTATTTCAAGTGAAAGTGAAAAATCTTTTAGATTTGATGAACTCACAGTGACATGTGTAAGTATCATAGATAATAAATGCCTGCTAGCCAGCTGGGGCCAAGAATGAACTCTTCTTCTTTTTTTATTACACACAAAGACTGTTTAAAAATTTATTTGAGGAGCTGATAGTGGTTCATCCCCTCAGAGCAGTCATTCTTGAATTAATTTGATATTGTTAGAGGGGCTTATATGGAGGGGAATAACACACACACACACACACACACACACACACACACACATTCTTCTGGGAGTAATATAATAAACTACAGTATTTTTATCACTAGAATTTGTGGTACCAATAATAAGAACTTGCCCTTCTCATGCTAATCTAATAGCATATATTCTTGTTTTATTTCAAATTCATATATGAACAAAATAATAGGGATTCACATGTATAAGTAGGTCTGAAATATGTCAAGCAATTCCATAAATCTAAGTCAGATTTTCTACATGACAAATAACCATTATCAATCTCACGCTAAGTGGATGTTTAAATTTTCAGAAATCAAAACAATTGAAAAATAAAATCAATCATCATAAAAATCAGAGCTATAGTTCATCAGTCATGAGGTGTCAGAAGGTCCCATATTTCCATAACTCCATTCAATCTGAAATAATCAGACAGTGAAAATAAGTTATAAAATACATAAATGTCACTTTCACTTCCCTAGTGTTTTGAACCTGGAAAAATTTAGATTCACAGAGACTCCACTCAGACATTTTATCTCAGTCTACCCCTGCATCACTAGTTTGCATCACTGCAAAAGGAGAGAAAAAAAATTGCTGAAGCAAGCTTCACAATCTGACCTATTTTGTAAGGATCCAATTAATCCAATGACCATGTTATGCTTTGGCTTATACTATCAAAATTAATACCCCTGTTTGAAAATGATTCATACACTGCATATGAATAAACCCAACATTTTCTTCTTCTCTTTTGTATTTGTATATAGACCTTGGTAACAAATCTGTACATTTTTTCATTAAAATTATAGTTCAGTAATTATGCACTCCCATCTTGGAATTTCATTCTATATAATCTGTCTCCTCCATCTACTTCTTGCCAATTTATGAATGAACAATTTTTACAGATTCAGGATCTCCATGTGAAGTTATTCTCTCTGTGGCTTACATTTTGGCTGTTGGCAAAGAGTACCAGAGACAACTCAATCTGATGCCAACTTTGGCAGGACTGAACTTCAGCAGTTTTCCAACATATTTGACTCTGATAGCCTCCTTTCCTCGGTTTATTTGTATTCTGAGAGAACACAATTATAGGCTACAGCAAAAGGGGAATTTAACTTTTTCTTTTACATGGTTCTTCATTTACCTTTGCATCAGTAAGAATTACTCCATGTCAAACAATAGCCCAAACATCAATCTTTTTCCTTGAATCACGTATTAAAATACTTTTGAGTTATTGCTAGTCAACAATGACCTTCTGATCTTAGAGCTTGATCTACAGAAAATGCAGATAGATCTGCTTTGGATTGGCACAAAATGTACTGTTTGAAACATTGCCCAATAACTAGAGACAGAGGTACTAAAGCAGATGATGTGTAAGCAGGTGCTTTTCAGGCCTCAATGACAGCATTAGTAGCTCTGGTTGGAACCAATCTTTGTTTTGCCAGTTCCCCAACAGTGCACAGTGAAGCATATTCTTTTGCTTTCCAACACCAATGTGCTTGTGGAGACATGTTTTATATTTTATAAACCAGGATAAGTTTGAGATTCTTTACCCAGCTTTGTACAAACTGCTGAACACTTGTTCTGGTGCCCAGACCATGCCCATGCAGTTTGAGGAGTTGACTGCAACAACATCCCTGTTTTGCTGCTTGTAAAATAGAGCTCATAAGAGTTGTATTAATCTTCTGTTGCTGATATAACAAATTGCCACATATTTAGTGACTTAAAACAACAAAAAAAATATCTTAAGTTCTGTAGTTTACAAGTCCAATTCACTTCTCACTAGGTTAAAATCAAGGTGTTGGTAAGGATGTGTTCCATTTGGGAGGTTCTTTGGAGGAATCCATTTCTTAACTTTTCCAGCTGTTAGAGGCAACCCACATTCCTTGACTGATGAGCCTGTTCCATCTTCAAAGCCAACAACTACCACCCAAGTTCTTTTCCATTTAACCCACCTAGATAATCCAAAATAATCCTCCTACCTGGCAATTAGCAACCTTTAGTCAAAAGTTTGGCTTTCCTTGTCATGTACTGAACATATTCCCTAGTCCCAGGGATCAAGACATGGACATCTTTGGAGGGCTATTATTCTGCCTACCACAGTTGTGGTTAACAATGTGTTTCTCTTATCCCGGGAAGAATTGCTTCATCTTTGATTGTGATTCTAATTTATTTACTACAATTAAATATATAATTGTAAAATACATATCATTTATTTATTTCATATTTTTAAGTGGAAATGCACCAGGAAAGTGGTCTATACTCTCCTTTTGGCTAACAGCTCATGGGGAGCAGAAGGGAAAAGCAGACAGTTTATGTCTGCTATGGTTCAAACTATGGTTCATTCCTTTCCTTTAACCAACATCTTAGACCTTTTGATTCTCAGGCAATAGAATGGAGCTTTCCAATTCATTCACCTTATTTTCCAAGAACTGTCATAGAATTTCTGGCAACAGCTAAAATTTTTGGAAAACTAAAACCTTGGTGACTTTCAAAATAGTGTTGAATTAAAATATATTACAAACACAATAAAACATTTAGAAGCTATGCCCAATTCCAGGAAGTTTCTTTATTTCTATTTCATTTCATTTTATTATTTTTTTTTACCTACAAAGACTTATTCCCTGTAGCAAATGGATATATATTAAGAGTAACTTTTTTCATGCTCTTAGTGCTTAAGGATCAATTTAAAAAATTACATATAAAACTGCATTTTTTAAAAAAGGATGAAATTTGAGTTTTTATACTGAAAGTAAAATATGTAAATGTTATTAGAGAAAAATGGCTTTTTTTATGAGACTTATTGCCCAGAAGATAAGATTGAAAATTTCTTTCATTTTAGCATCAGTACTGGAAGGAACTGTGTGTTATTTGCTTTGAATATTTAAGGCTAAAACTGTTTTTTTTTCCTCTCACAATCAATTAGATAAATGCAATTTTTGAAATGAAACATTAGAAAAACATGAACATTTCTATAATTTCAAAAAGTTTTAACACCAAAATTTTCTTTCCTAGTCCATAATCGTAACGATAATAATACTGATTCTTAAATCAAATCATATAAATGAATGATTAAGAGTATAGGTAGGTAGATAGATTACTTAGATAGATATAGATATATACCTGTGTATACATATATACATAATTGGTACAGATAATTGAGTATCTTCTATTAATAGTATTACTACCAATGAACAATGTCTTTTTAAAATCTTTTCATGTTTTGGAGCACTTAGGGACCACATTTCACTACATTTAATTCCATCTCTGAAATTTAATTTTACAGATATTTTTAGTTGAAAAAAATATTCACAAAACACATACATAAAAGTAACACTCTACAAGTACACAGCTTAACGACTTTTCACAAATTGAACACAGTTGGGTAGCCAGCATGCGGATCAAGAAGCAAGTACCCCAGAGTCTGTGTATAAAGTGGTTTCATCACTGTTTCCACTCACAGAATAACTATCCTAACATCTAACACTATAGATTAATTTTTAATTTATTTGAGATGCATGTAAATGGAATCAAGTAGTGTAATTTTTTTCCTCACTTCTTTCATTCAACATATTTGTGAGACTCTTGTAGTTGTATGTTGTTCACTTTCACTTTTGTATAAAATTTCATTGTATGATTATACCACTTCACCTATTCACCCCAGTGAAGAGGATTGTTGGGTTATTTCCAGTTTGAGCTATGAAAAGAGTTCACTATCTTTATAAGTGTCTTTTTCGTGAAACACACACACATGCACAAAGCAATTGTTGGACATGTATACAGAAGTATTAATTGCATTTCCTTGTGACTACTGAAGTTGAATAGATCTAAGGTCTCTATTGGCCATTTGATATTCTGTTTGAGTTACTATGTAAATATTTTGTAATTTTTACATTATTATTTTAATGGATTCTCAGGAGATTATTGCATAGATAATGTAACCATGGCCCAGGGATACAGTAGCATCTGGCTTCAGGGATCCCAATGAGACCAGGTTCCACCACTTGCTGCTGACAAAATCCAAAGGCAGAGAGACTAGTGGTGGTGAAACAAGAAAAGAATTTATTTCAGTGAGGCTAACACTGGAAGACAGAAGACTAACATCACAGGACTGTTTCCAAAGTGCTGAAAATATTTCTAGGTTTAAAAAAGAAAATGTGGGTCAAAGGTCTGGTGAGTATGTGCAGGTAGGCAGTAAAGGTCAAGTTGATCGTCTTGGGGTCAATCACAGAGGATGGTGTCAGGGCAGTTCCTACTGCAAAAGGAAGTAGTTTTGGTTCCCATTACAGGGTGATTTGCCTACTGAGATTTTGCCTGAGTTAAAAGATAAGTTAGAAAGAAGAATTTATGTCGCTGTCCAGTTTTCCCAGCACCATTTGCTGAAGAGACTGTCTTTTTTCCATTGGATATTCTTTCATGCTTTGTCAAAGATTAGTTGGCCATACATTTGTGGATCGATTTCTGGGTTCTCTATTCTGTTCCCTTGATCTATGTGTCTGTTTTTATGCCAATACCATACTGTGTTGATGATTACACCTTTGTAATACAGCTTAAGGTCCAGAATTATGATGACTCCTGCTTTGGTTTTCTTTTTTTTTTTTTTTAATTTTTTTAATGTTTATTTATTTCTGAGATAGAGAATGACACAGCATGAACGGGGAAGGGTCAGAGAGAGAGGGAGACACAGAATCTGAAGCAGGCTCCAGGCTCTGAGCTGTTGGCACAGAGCCCGACACGGGGCTCGAACTCACAGACCGCGAAATCATGACCTGAGCTGAAGTCAGGCGCTTAACCGACTGAGCCACCCAGGTGCCCCTGGTTTTCTTTTTTTAACATTATTTTGGCTCTTTGGGGTCTTTTCTAAAATTTGCATAAAAATTTTAGAATTGTTTGTCCTAGCTCTGTGAATAATGCTGGTGTTATATTGATAAGGATTGCATTGAATATGTAGACTGCTTTGAGTAGTATTGACATTTTAACAATATTTATTCTACCAATCCATGAGCATGAAAAGTTTTTCCATTTCTTTGTGTCTTATTCAATCTCTTTCGTAAGCTTTCATTAGTTTTCGGCATATATATCTTTTACCTCTTTGGTTAAGTTTATTCCTAGGTAGCTTATGGTTTTGGTGCAATTGTAAATGGGATCAATTCCTTGATTTCTCTTTCTACTGCTTCATTATTGGTGTATAGAAAAGTCACAGATTTCTGTATATTGATTTTATATCCTGCAACTTTGTTGAATTCATGTATCAGTTCTAGCAGTTTTTTGGAGTACTTGGGTTTTCCATGTAGAGTATCATGCAGTCTATGAAGAGTAAATGTTTGACTTCTTTGTTGCTGATTTTGAATGCCTTTTACTTCTTTTTGTTGTCTGATTGCTAAGGCTAGGACTTCTAACGCTCTGTTGAATAACAGTGATGAAAAGGAACATCCCTGCTATGTTCTTGACCTTAGGAAGAAATCTCTCAGTTTTTCCTTATTGAGTATGGTATTAGCTGTGTGTTTTTTGTATATGGCCTTTATGATCTTCAGTTATATTCCTTCAATCCCTATTTTCTTGAGGGCTTTTATCAAGAAAGAATGCTATATTTTGTCAAATGCTTTTCTGCATCTATCGAGAGGGTCACATGGTTCTGATTCTTTTTTTAATTAATGTGATATATCACATTGGTTGATTTGTGGATATTGAACCAGCCCTGCAAACCAGGAATAACCCCCCCCTTGATTGTGGTGAATAATTCTTTTAATATATTGTTGGATTCAGTTTGCTAATACCTTGTTGAGAATTTTTGCACATGTTCATCAGGGAAATTGGTCTGTGGTTCTCCTTTTCAGTGGGGTCTTTGTCTGGTTTTGGAATCAAGGTAATGCTGGCAGTGCAGAAGAATGAACCTAGACCACTTTATTACACCATACATAAAAATAAACTCAAAATGGAGGAAAAGGCTACATGTGAGATACAGAATCATCAAAAACCTAGAGGAGAAAATAGGCAGCAACCTCTTTGACCTTGGCTGGAGAAATTTCTTACTAGACATATCTCCAGATGCAAAGGAAACAAAGCAATAATGAACCTTGGGACCTCATCAAGATAAAAGCTTCTGCACAGTGAAGGAAACAATCAGCAATACTAAAAGGCAACTGATGGAATGGGAGCAGATATTTGCAAATGACATACTGATAAAAGGTTAGTATCCAAAATCTATAAAAACTAATCAAACTCAACACACAAAAAACAAATAATCCAGTGAAGAAATGGGCAAAAGTCATGAATAGACACTTCTCCAGAGAAGAACCCAGATAGCTAACAGACACATGAAAAGATGTTCAACATCACTTATCATCATGGAAATACAAATCAAAACCACAATGAGATACCATCTAGATCTGTCAGAATGGCTAACATTAACAACTCAGGCAACAACAGATGTTTGTGAGGATGTGGAGAAAGGGAACACTTTTGCACTGCTGGTGGGAATGCAAAGATGTGCAGCCATTCTGGAGAACACTATGGAGGTTCCTCAAAAAGTTAAAGATGGAACTAACCTACGACCCAGCAGTTGCATTACTAGGTATTTATCCAAAGGATACAAAAATGCTGATTTGAAAGAACACATAAAACCCAGTGTTTTTTGCAGCAGGATCAACAATAGCCGAATTATGGAAAGAGCCCAAATGTCCACTGACTGATGAATGAGTAAAGAAAATGGGTGCCCATTACGCATAATAATGGACTACTACTCGGTGATCAAAAAGAATGAAATCTTGCCATTTCCAACAATGTGAATGGAACTAGAGTGTAGTATGCTAAGTGAAATAACTCAGTCAGAGAAAAACAAATGCCATATGATTTAACTCATATGTGGGATTTTAGAAACCCAACAGATGAACATAAGGGAAGGGAAGGAAAATAAGATAAAAAAAAAAGAGAGGGAGGCAAACCATGACAGACGCTTAAATACAGAGAACAAACTGAGGGGTGCTGGAGGGGTGTTGTGTATAGGGATGGGCTAAATGGGTGATGGGCACTAAGGAGGGCACTTGCTGGGATGAGCACTGGGTGTTATATGTAAGTGATGAATCACTAAATTCTACCCCTGAACCAATTATTCCTCTATATGTTAACTAAATTGGATTTAATAAAATTTAAAAATTAAAAAAAAAGAATAATTTAATCAGTTGGAAAGTACAGACTGACATCAAAATGGAGGTAGTTGAATTCCACTTTCAATAACAACTTATTATGTTCCAATATGTATTAAAATAAAATAATGTTATTAATGTAATTTATTACATTCATTACTGTCAAGATAATTTTAGAAACTTAGAACATTTTGTTTAATTAGTCTCTTTCTATGTTTTGCATTATTTTCTTCATGCACTTTAAGTTTCCCTATTTCAAAAGTCAGTTCTGAGATAAGTAGATGACTGTCTTCTGAGTTGCCACAGAACACGGTATCATTCAGATGTAGCTTTACCATACTCTGTTGATATCTTCAGGTTACTCATTTTGCCTTCCTCACTCAATTAAAGATGAATACAGTAGCACAGGGATTAAGTGTGCTGCTTTGACTCCTAATAGCCAAGTTCAAATCCTGGGTTTGCTGTTTACAAACTTGTTGACCTTGGACATGCTATTAACCTCACTTTCAATACCTATAAAAATGGGAAATTATTGACTCTTGCCTTATAGGTCTATTATGACTATTAAGTGAATTAAAGTTACAAAGTCTTTAGAACTCTGCCTTAGTAAGCTCAGTAAACAGTAGCTATTATTACCTATGCCTTGTGGTAGAGATCTGTCCAGACAATAATATGTTACCTTTATGTTACTATCATTATAGGTCAATAAATCTTAATTTTACTAATACTTGTGTAGATTTTTTTCTTTGTTTTATTTTTGTTGTTGTTGTTTATTTTTGTTTTTTATCTTAGCCATCAAGTACTCCATTACCTAGTTATATCCTTTACATTCCAGTTGAAATTTCTGCATCCTAAAAAAGTATTTTGACCTTTCTCTCTGTTATCATTTCCAAGTACACAGAGAATAGTAACTCATTTCCTTTGATTCCCTTTGTTTGTCTAAATTTTGATTTTTTGGAATCTCCTGCACCAGTGAGTATGATAGATGTCAAAGAGTCTTCTTCTATGCTTTCTGTTGTCAAAGTGACAGTTTCCTTTCATCAATCTGCTTCTCTACTCAGGTGCTAATAACCTTATTTGAAAGTACTAAACACATAGTTCACTGTAAGGGAGACATTTGCCTTAAAGTAGCATGAATCTTGTTAAAGTAAAAGGTGATCAGGATTGGGATCCTAAACAAAGCTGATTAACTAGATTAGTGAGGATCAAATCTGTGTCAGGAAGTCAGGAAAAAATGAATTCCAGGATAGTCAATATGAAATACGTTTGAAATTTAGAATAACGATGTATTTGATTTGGAAGGTTGGACCTGGGAATGATTTTCCCTAACAAATGTTATGAATACCAATATGATTTATATACATCTTTTATTCAGAAAATGTAGAAGACTTCTGTTTCTGAAGATTCAAGATTTGTGTGCCCTGCAACTATTTTCCAGAAAAGTCTCACTGTTTAGTAGAATAGATACATCTAGCTTAACTTTTAAATAAATGAGAAAAAAATGAATTTAATTTCAAAATACTTTAAGTATTTATGATTGTACTATAAGGGTGTTAGAGTAGACAATGACCAAGCACAGACTTGTCAAAGAATCTTGTATAGGATTTTCCAATTTCCATTTTTATTCCTTCATTACTTACATGCATAAAAATATAGGTTTCTTGTCAATGACAATTTTACAGATAATTCACTTATTTGCTTGAAAGCTCCTTGCTTGTTTCCCCTGAGAAGACTAATAATAGACCTCATTATTCTTAAAAGGATCGATTAAACATAATATAGTTACTGATAAAAAAATTCCTCTTATGCAGAAGCATTTAGCTAGAAATAGAAAATCATATTTTCTGTCATGTTTCAATGATCATAAGTTCATGTAACTAGATTGAGTTACCCTCTCATTCCAATAGAAAATGATTAGTAATTCTTTTCCATAAGGAATACTATAATATTAAATATGTTTATATAAATAATTGGTTTTGGGGTGTCTGGGTGGCTCAGTTGGTTGAGCAGCCAAATATTGATGTCACTTCAGGTCATGATCCCAGAGTGGGATCCAGAGGGAGCCAGCCCCTCATCAGGCTCCACACTAAACATGGAGCCTGCTTGAGTTTCTATCTCTCTCCTTCCACCCTTCTCCCTGCACCACATCTCTCTAATTAAAAAAAAAGTTAGAAAAAAAGAATTGGTTTAAAGGTTTAAGATAGTACTGACAATAAGTTTTAACATACCTCTGTGTACAAGATGTAGCTATATGTTATTGAAGTTAACTGTCCAATTACCATAGTAAAAATGACACTTGTATATTGTCCTCTTCAAGGTTGTCAACAATAGATGTATGCTTACTACATCAAGTTGACTATCCTTAAAACATTGGAAACTCTTTTATTATAATTTTACAAGCAGTTTTGTTAGTTTTATGAGACCAAAAAGAAAAATCATTCCCCTTATTTTACAAGCATACATTTTCTTTTTTCCAAAAACTCATTATGTACTCATGAAATATTCCTACCCTACTCCAAATTATCTCTGTATCATGCTCATAACCTCAGCACAAAGTTCAATAGAGGTTTATTGGATATGTTGGCTTTAATCATTGAGAGCTGTAATGATGAAATTTCACTAGTTTTTGTAAATATTCTCAGAGGCCAGCTAAATCTCAGTCTGTCCTGAGACCATCCAGTTTCCAGATGGTCTTACAATAGAATCTCTTTCTTTTGCCTTGAAAAAACATATAAGTTTTAAAAGCCAGAGTTCTTGGTAGTGTTGCACATCTACAAAATACACGCACAGGGTAATTACTTCTTGGCTATGGTAACTAATATGTAAATATTTTAGAAAATAGTAAACTAACTTTAAAAGTTTTGCAAGTGCCATTTGCCTGCATTAGGAATGTTTAAACAAAAAATTTGATGAAAACTGTTAAAAAAGAAATCTGGGACGGCAAATGTCATTTCTAATCAATATGTTTTATGGTAATTTTATTCTATTTTTTTGTATTTTTAAAAACAATATTTCAAAATGTACATGTGTATAGATATAAACTTCTTTGACACTTGAAATATCCCTATTTTTCTTAAATGACCAGCTTTATAAGTCATTTATTATTATTCCATTTTGAATACTTGTTTCTAATGAGATGAAATGCCAGTTTCAGGCTTAGTTTTGTGGACAATTAGACACACCAAAAAATCACCACCACAGAATCATTGTTTAGTGAGAGGCCTTAAGCATGGAAATTGCTAAAATAAACTTTTCTAACCACAATGGTAAATGGTTTATTCACAGTGGTAATGGAACTATTTGAGCCACTTAAAGAAAACAAATTATGTAGTTGCATTACTGTCATTGCAGAACACCACTGTTTTGTTTTATTTTATTTTATTTTATTTTATTTTATTATTATTTTGTTTTGTTTTACTTTATTATTTTATTATTTTTAAAATTTATTTATTGTTTAATTTACATCCTAGTTAGTTAGCATATGGTGCAACAGTGATTTCAGGAGTAGATTCTTTAATGCCCCTTACCCATTTAGATGATCCCCCTGTCCCACAACCCCTCCAGCTACCCTCTGTTTGTTCTCTATATTTAAGATAGCACTTATACTCATTTTAATGATGAGAATATTTGAGATTCTTCAATATGGCCTCCAACTTAAAAGAGTGTCATCTAGGTCAAAAAGTCATGTTAAATAACTAATCATCCTCAAGATTAATTTTTATCATTAATAAGGTATTTGAGAAGAGATAAATTAATGTGAAGTATACTTTTCATGACAGTATTAACTAAAAAAGCCAAATTTTAGTTTACATTAAGTGTGGATACATCAAACTTTGGAAAGGGAGTAGACTGTCCAAAAAATGAAATTCTTAAGATGATGGGCCTGGGATGGGAAAAAATACAAATTCTTATGAAAAACTATATAAAATTTTAAAAAACACACAAAGAAATAATTTATTTTTCTCTTTGGATTTTTTTGTTTTCTTTCCTAGTTTCGGCAGTCTGAGTTCCATATAGTTTTAGTAACCAGGCATAATCATTCTTAACTACACACACACATACAAACACACATTTGTGCCTCTATGTATGTATGCATCACTTTCTGTTCTCATGCCACTTATATTTTTGTCTATATTATCATATTAAATGATTGTTTTATAAGAATAAATTGTAGAAATTACAGTAGGAACTGTAGAATGCTTAATAATTAAAACAATTTTTTTGGCAGGGGGGAGGGCAGAGGGAAGGAGAAAGAATCGTAAGCAGTTTCCACACCTGGTGCAGACCCCATGACAGCAGTCAGTTCCATGACCCTGGGATCAAGAGCTGAAATGAAATCAAGAGTGAGATACTCAACTGACTGAGCCACCAGGCACGCTGAAATTGTAATAATTTTAATTAACTGTATATCATGGAATATCTTGTATAGCACATCCTGAGGGTTGTTTAGTAAAAGATTAAAATTTTATTAAGAAAGCAAGATAAAAAAAACTTAGAAGCTTTGATTATCATACACTGAGGACAGCTGTGGTATTCAAAGCTAATGGTTGGAGAACAATCACCTACTGCAAAATTGAGAGTACAGATTGACCATGAAAGTACCATTAGAGTGGAAAACACACACACACACACACACACACACACACACACACACACCTTTATCTATTCAGGAAAATAGACATTGAGTATTTTGTGTGAAAATATCTGTTTTTCTACGATGTAATTTAAATGTTTCTTTCCTCTCCCCCTACAACTAGAGCTGCAATACTTCAAAACATTTTTTAATTAATTAATTAATTTTTAAAATTGTATTTATTTATTTATCTATTTAATTTTTTTTTAATGTTTCTATTTATTTTTGAGACAGAGAGAGACAGAGCATGAGCGGGGAAAAGACAGAGAGTGAGGGAAACACAGAATCTGAAGTAGGCTTCAGGCTCTGAGCCGTCAGTAGAGAGCCTGATGCGGGGCTCGAACTCAGACTGGAGATCATGACCTGAGCTGAGGTCAGATGCTTAACCAATTGAGCCACCCAGGCACCCCCTAATTTTATTTTTTTAAATTTACATCCAAATTTGTTGGCATATTGTGCAACAATGATTTTAGGAGTAGTTTCCTTAATGCCCCTTACCCATTATCCCCTCCCAAACCCCCTCCAGTAACCCTCTGTTTGTCCTTCATATTTATGAGTCTCTTATGTTTTATCCCCCTCCCTGTTTTTATATTATTTTTGTTTTCCTTCCCTTACGTTCATCTGTTTTGTCTCTTAAAGTCCTCATATGAGTGAAGACATATGATATTTGTCTTCTTTGACTGACTAATTTCACTTGACATAATACCTTCCAGTTCCATCCATAGAGTTACAAATGGCAAGATTTCATTCTTTTTGATTGCTGAATAATACTCCATTGTATATATATACCACATCATCTTTATTCATTCATCCATCGATGGACATTTGGGCTTTTTCCATACTTTGGCTATTGCTGATAGTGCTGCTATAAACATGGGGGTGCATGTGTCCCTTCGAAACAGCACACCTGTATCCCGTGGATAAATGCCTAGTAGTTCAATTGGTGGGTCATAGGGTAGTTCTATTTTTAGTTTTTTGAGGAACCTACATACTGTTTTCCAGAGTGGCTGCACCAGCTTGCATTCCTACCAGCAGTGCAAACGAGATCCTCTTTCTCCGTAACCTCGCCAACATCTGTTGTTGCCCGAGTTGTTAATGTTAGCCATTTTGACAGGTATGAGGTGGTATCTCATTGTTGTTTTGATTTGGATTTCCCTGATGATGAGTGAAGTTGAGGATTTTTTCACGTGTCAATTGGCCATCTGGATGTCTTCTTTGGGGAAGTGTTTATTCATGTCTTTTGCCCATTTCTTCACTAGATTATTTGATTTTGGGTGTTGAGTTTGATAAGTTCTTTGTAGATTTTGGATACTAACCCTTTATATGATATGTCATTTGAAAATATCTTCTCCCATTCTGTCCGTTGCCTTTTAGTTTTGCTGATTGTTTCCTTCGCTGTGCAGAAGCTTTTTATTTTGATGAGGTCCCAGGGTTCATTTTTGCTTTTGTTTCCCTTGCCTCTGGCGATGTGTTGAGTAAGAAGTTGCTGCGTCCAAGATCAAAGAGGTTTTTGCCTGCTTTCTCCTCGAGGATTTTGATGGCTTCCTGTCTTACATTGTGGTTGTTCATTCATTTTGAGTTTATTTTTGTGTATGGTATAAGAAAGTGGTCCAGGTTCATTCTTCTGCATGTTGCTGTCCACTTTTCCCAGCACCACTTGCTGAAGAGGCTGTCTTTATTCCATTGGATATTCTTTCCTGCTTTGTCAAAGATTAGTTGGCCATACGTTTGTGGGTCCATTTCTGGGATCTCTATTCTGTCTCATTGATCTGAGTGTCTGTTCTTGTGCCAGTCCCATGCTGTCTTGATGATTAAAGCTTTGTAGTATAGCTTGAAGTCTGGGATTGTGACGCCTCCTGCTTTGGTTTTCTTTTTCAAAATTGTTTTGGCTATTCGGGGTCTTTTCTGGTTCCATACAAATTTTAGGATTATTTGTTCTACCTCTGTGAAGAATGCTGGTGTTATTTTGGTAGGGATACCATTGAATACATAGATTGCTTTGGTAGTATCGACATTTTAACAATATTTGTTTCTTCCTATCCAGGAGTATGCAATCTTTTTCCATTTTTTGTCTTCTTCAATTTCTTTCATAAGCTTTCTATAGTTTTCAGCGTACAGATTTTTCACCTCTTTGGTTAGATTTATACCTAGGTATTTTATGGTTTTTTGTGCAACTGTAAATGGGATCTACTCCTTGCTTTTTCTCTGTTGCTTCATTGTTGGTGTATAGGAATGCAACTGATTTCTGTGCATTGATTTTATATCCTGAAACTTTACTGAATTCATGAATCAATTCTAGCAGTTTTCTGGTGGAATCTTTTGGGGTTTCCATATAGAGTATCATGTCATCTGCGAAGAGTGAAAGTTTGACCTCCTCCTGGCCAATTTGGATGCATTTTATTTCTTTGTGTTTTCTGATTGCAGAGGCTAAGACTTCCAATATTATGTTGAATAACAGTGGCGAGAGTGGACATCCCTGTCTGGTTTCTGACCTTAGGGGGATGCTCTCAGTTTTTCCCCACTGAGGATGATACTTCATCATTGGGTTGTTCATATATGGCTTTTATGATCTCGGGGTATGATCCTTCTATCCCTACTTTCTTGAAGGTTTTTATCAAGAAATGGTGCTGAATTTTGTCAAATGCCTTCTCTGCATCTATTGAGAGGATCATATTGTTCTTGTCCTTTCTTTTATTGATGTGATGAATCACGTTAATTGTTTTGTGGATATTGAACCAGCCTTGCATCCCAGGTATAAATCCCACTTGGACATGGTGAATAATTTTTTTAATGTATTGTTGGAGTTGGTTGGCTAATATCTTGTTGAGGATTTTTGCATCCATGTTCATCATGGAAATTGGTCTATAGTTCTTTTTACTGGGGTCTCTGGCTTTGGAATCAAGGTAATGCTGGCTTCATAGAAACAGTTTGGAAGTTTTCCTTCCATTTCCATTTTTTGGAACAGCTTCAAGAGAATAGGTGTTAACTCTTCCTTGAATGTTTGTTTGAATCCCCTGGAAAGCCATGTGGCCCTGGACTCTTGTTTTTTGGGAGATTTTTGATTACTAATTCGATTTCCTTACTGGTTATGGGTCTGTTCAAATTTTCTATTTCTTCCTGTTTTAGTTTTGGTAGTGTATATGTTTCTAGGAATTTGTCCATTTCTTCCAGATTACCCATTTTATTGGCATATAATTACTCATAGTATTCTCTTATTATTATTTTTATTTCTGCTGTGTTGGTTGTGATCTCTCCTCTTTCATTCTTGATTTTATTATTTGGGTCCTTTCCTTTTTCTTTTTTATCAAACTGGCTAGTGGTTTGTCAATTTTGCTAATTCTTTCAAATAACCAGCTTCTGGTTTCATTGATCTGTTCTACTGTTTTTTGGGTTTTGATAGCATTGATTTCTGCTCTAATCTTTGTCAATCCTGTCCTCTTCTGGTTTTTGGGTTTTATTTGCTGTTCTTTTTCAGCTCCTTAAGGCATAAGGTTAGGTTGTGTATCTGAGGACTTTCTTCCTTCTTTAGGAAGGCCTGGATTGCTATATATTTTCCTCTTATGACCGCCTTTGCTGTGTCCGAGGGTTTGGGTTGAGGTGTCATCATTTTCATTGACTTCCATATACTTTTTAATTTCTTCTTTAACTGTTTGGATAGCCCATTCATTCTTTAATAGGATGTTCTTCATTCTCCAAGTATTTGTTACCTTTCTAAATTTTTTCTTGTGGTTGATTTCGAGTTTCATAGTGTTGTGGTCTGAAAATATGCATGGTATATTCTCGATCTTTTTGTACCTAGGGCTGATTTGTGTCCCAGTACATGGTCTATTCTGGAGAATGTTCCATGTGCACTGGAGAAGAATGTATATTCTGCTGCTTTAGGGTGAAATGTTCTGAATATATCCGTTAAAAGTCCATTTGGTCCAGTGTGTCATTCAAAGCCATTGTTTGCTTGTTGATTTTTTAATTAGATGATCTGTACATTGCTGTGACATTGTGTCCATTGCTGTGGGGTGTTGAAGTCACCTACTATTATGGTATTACTATCAATGAGTTTCTTTATGTTTGTGATTAATTGATTTATATATTTGGGTTTTCCTACGTTTGGTGCATAAATGTTTACAATTATTAGGTCTTCTTGGTGTATAGACCCCTTAATCACAATGTAATGCCCTTCATCATCTCTTGATACAGTCTTTATTTTAAAGTCTAGATTGTCTGATAGAAGTATGGCTACACCGGCTTTCTTTTGTTGACCATTAGCATGACAGATGGTTCTCCATCCCCTTACTTTCAATCTGAAGGTGTCTTTATGTCTAAAGTGGCTCTCTTGTAAACAGCAGATAGATGGATCTTGCTTTCTTATCCATTCTGTTACCCTATGTTTTTTGATTGGAGCATTGAGTCCATTGACGTTTACAGTGAGTACTGAAAGACATGAATTTATTGCCATTATGTTGCTTATAGAGTTGGAGTTTCTGGTGGTGTTTTCTGGTCCTTTCTAATCTTTGTTGCTTTGGTATTTATTTATTTATTTATATTTTCATCTTTTCTCCCCTCAGAGAGTCCCCCTTAAAATTTCTTGCAGAGCTGGTTTAGTGGCCACAAAATACTTCAGTTTTTGTTTCTCTGGGAAACTTTTTATCACTTCTTCTATTTTAACTGACAGCCTTACTGGGTAGAGAATTCTTGGCTGCATATTTTTCTGACTCAGCACATTGAATATATCCTGCCACTCCTTTCTGGCCTGCCAAGTTTCTGTGGATAGGTCTCCTGCAAACCTGATCTGTCTTCCCTTGTAGGTTAGAGACTTTTTTCCCTTGCTGCTTTCATGATTCTCTCCTTGCCTGGGTATTTTGTGAATTTGACTATGATATGCCTTGTTAATGGTCGGTTTTTGTTGAATCTAATGGGAGTCCTCTGTGCTTCCTGGATTTTGATGTCTGTGTCTTTCACCAGGTTAGGAAAGTTTTCCACTATGATTTGCTCACATAACCCTTCTACCCCTATTTCTCTCTCTTCCTCTTCTGGGACCTTTATGATTCTGATGTTGTTCCTTTTTAATGAGTTACTGATTTCTCTAATTCTTTTTTTTTTTTTAATTTTTTTTTTTAACGTTTATTTATTTTTGAGACAGAGAGAGACACAGCACGAACAGGGGAGGGGCAAAGAGAGAGAGGGAGACACAGAATCTGAAACAGGCTCCAGGCTCTGAGCTGTCAGCACAGAACCCGACGCGGGGCTTGAACTAACGGACCACGAGATTGTGACCTGAGCCGAAGTCGGCCGCTTAACCAACTGAGCCACCCAGGCGCCCCAACTGATTTCTCTAATTCTTAAATCATGCTCTTTTGCCTTAATCTCCCTTTTTTGTTTCTGCTTCATTATTCTCCATAAGTTTATCCTCTACATCACTGATTCTCCGTTCTCCCTCATCCATCCTTACCACCACGGCATCCATTCTTGATTGCCGCTCAGTTATAGCATTTATTGCATTCTATTTTTTACTTTTTTTATCTCTGAAGAAAAGGATTCTAATCTATTTTTGACTCCAGCTAGTATTCTTAGTGTCCTGATTCTAAATTCTGGTTCAGCATCTTGCTTTTATCTGTGTTTGTTAAGTCCGTGGCTGTCATTTCTTTCTGCTCTTTATTTTGGGTGAATTCCTTCATTTCATCATTTTGAAGGGAGAAAAGAAATTAATGAGTAGAAAAATTAAAATTAAAAAATTATAATTAAAAAATTAAACTCACACACACAAAATTGAATAAATGATGCTAGATCCTAGGTGTGTTTTGGTCTGGGGGTTAAAAGTGGCCTGATAGATTAAAAAAAAAAAAGGGGGGGAAAGAAGAAAAAAAAATCATTTGAAAATTTGAAAAAATGAATACAATGAAGTAGACTAAAATGAAATGATGAAGTGAACTAGAATTTGAAAAAAAATTACACAAAAGTAAAAAATATAGTAAAAAAATAAAGAAATTATTTTTAATAAAAATTGAAAATAAAAATGAATTTTTTCTCTTCTCAAGAAAAAGAAAATAAATGAAAAAAAGAAGAAAGAAACAATATTGAATAGATGGACCTGCTAACAAACTGAAATACGACTGAAATTACTTCGTTTTTCCCCTAGAAGTCAGAATATGAAGCACTTTATTGTCCATAATTAGGTGGTGACACTTGAAGAGCAAGGTTGGCCCAGTTGGGCGGGGCTTATTGTAATGGCACCGTTCTCCACTAGACGGCAGTGCTAGTCTACTGGGGGCGGATTGTTTGGCGCTAATAGGTGCATATACGCATGCATGGGATCGGTGAAAATGGCATCACCCAGATACCCAGTCTCCAGTATCGGAATTCTGTTCTCCCCAGTCAGCCATCACACATCCATCCTTTGTCTTCAGCTTTCATCCACTCCCTGCTTTTACACTGTCCGTAACTGAGCCCCAGGTAGTACCTCTCTCCTGAGTTTTGTCTCAGATGTGGCTGTTTTCCCCGGGCCCTTACTTCTGAGGGACTGTGGCTTTGACCCTTTCCACCCCTCTGAGGGAGGGTCTCACCAAGCTATGGCCAAATATGGGCTGCAACCAGGAAAGTTAGCATTGTTTTGTTGCTGCCGATTCCTAGAGACTGTGGTCAGACGCCAGCCTGCCCCAGAAGAAATTCGCAAGATAGTGTAGCAGCAGCATTTCAGGGATCATCGAAAATCTCAACACCCATCTGGCACCAGTCTTCACCTTTAATGACCTTTTTCCAGCGTCAGTGAATGTGGCCGCTCTCTGGTGTCTGTTGGGCCCAGGTTGCCTCACAGCCTCTACCAAATGTCCTTCCAGCAATGGAACTGCTTTTCCCTGTGTGGCCTCAGAACCTCCCAGACCCCACTCTGTTCCTGGGGATTCACCTTTCCCATCAGAGCACCGCCAGGTATGGAGCTGCGGAGTTGCAGCCTTTGCACTCCCCTTGTTTACAGTTTTAATGGAAGTTAAACCCTCTCCTCTCTCCTTTCTCCCTTTTTAGTTTAGGCCCTGCAGCTGTTTCCAATTTTCCACTCTCTCTCCAGCTGCTTTTGGGGAGGGGTGCTTTTCCCATATTCTCCCTCCTGCCCCCAGTCTCTGTCCTCTTTCCACTCACAAAAGCAGTTATAGTAAGGGTGACCATCTGCAGATCAGGAAGACAGTACTCACGAGTACCCAAAGTCACAAGAGCAATGAGAAAAATACATCTCTGTTGAAGTCACTTGATCTGTGTTATTTTGTTATGGCAGACCTAGCAGATGAATTTACTCGGTTTTACTGTTACATAGGCATTCTCATTTAATCCAGTAATATCTCTGAGGATATCAAGCAGGCACAGAATTAATTCAAATTTGGGATTCATTGAAAGTGTTTTTAAAACTTATTCTTCTTAGGGGTACCTGGGTGATTCAGTCAGTTAAGCATTCATTCAGCTCTGGATTTTGGCTCAGGTCATGGTCTCTTGGTTCATGAGTTTGAAACCTGCATCACGTTCTGCACTGACAGTACAGAGCCTGCTTGGGATTCTCTCTCTCCCCCCTCTCCACCTCTCCCCCACTCTCCATCTCTCTCCCCTTCTCTCCGCCTCTTTCCCACTCTCTTTTTCTCTCTGTCTACCCTCCTCTCAAAATAATTAAATAAACTTTAAAAAATAAATAAAACTTATCCCTAAATATTTCCTGAAAGTATAGAATATGTAAACAAAATTACAAGTAACACTTGAAAAGTTAAATATTGAGCATATTAAAACTGATCAGTCTCAAACAATTTATTTGTAAAATTAAGGTATTAGATTGTACATCCCTTAATTCTGCAGTCTGACCATTTCATAATCCTGTTTTTTAAAAGTATATTTGGTAGTTCCTTTAAATGGCAATCATTTTAGTTTATGAAACTGAAGACTATTGTCCTTTGTTGTGGAATTAGTCAATTTTAAATGCAAAAGGAAAGGCTGTATAGGTGACCTGAGAATAATTAGCATCAATGCGAAAGTTATATAGAGTTGTAAAATAATGATCTAAAAAAGACAAGACAAAAAGGAGGTCAAAGACAAAAAAATTACTCTGGGGTAATGCCTAAAGCCAGCCACTGAATTATGTATCTGGATTTCAGACTCCATCATAGAATAAAATCTCAGACTCATGCTCTTAGGTATAACTTTTTTCCTATTAACGTTACGATCTGTTATATAAAATGTGAATATACAACACATACAATATATTGTGGGATTTAGGAAGATCTATAATGATGAGCTTCAATTTGGGCTTGTAGGTGCATCATTAAAAGTCATCCTCCTTATGTGACAAATTAATAATAAAAAAATAGCATTTAAATGCCTAGAACAATATTTTACTCCGATGACCTTAGAGTCATAGTTGGAATTGATACACATGATTCCACACTAAGAACTTGTATTAATAGCAATCTTTAAAAACAACACATTATAAAAACGATTAGAAACCAATCAAAGATATCTTTCTTCTTAATGGTAAGCAATGATTTTATGACATCTCAGATCAATTTTTTGTTCCAGTTGTTAGTAGAACACATGTGATAATTACTCCATGAGCTCTATGAGTTTACAAGTTAATGCAAGAGTAAACACACACACACACACACACACACACACATGGAGTTCGAGAAAGAATAATATGGAGATTTTAGCACTGTTTTAGGTAGAGCAGCGAAGTCACTGAAGGTCTTTTGAGAGTGGCATTTAAGATGAAATCAGAATAATAAATGAAGTTTCAGAAGAGAAAGAAGAAAGGCAGAGATTTATCAACAGGAGAAAACATTTGGGAGTATCTTCAAAACTTGTCATGGGAAAAAAGAAATAAAATGTCAAAGACAATGAAAAAACATAAGAGAGAGAGAGGAGAAAGGAGTTAAAAAATGAAGAGAGATATAAAGGTCAGGTAATCAGGTCTTGTAGTCCTATTAAGGAATTTTGATTTATTTTTCTAAATTAACAGGAAATAATAAAATATTTTAAGAAAGATTTAATACTAAGATTTATCCTAGACACTGTAAATTTAGCAGATATTGGTATAATCTATTGAGGTACAAAGGATATTTTTTAAATATTGTTTTCTTTTTTTTTGAACTTATTTCAGTTAGAAATCAAGGGTCCAATGTAAGAAGTGTTAATATTAGGATAACTCTAATGCATCAGTATGAATATCCAGTTAGAAAGATATCTATAAGAAAGGTCTGGACAAAATATTTTTTAAATATATGTTTTGGTAAACAGAAGAAATATAAAGTTATGAGAAAGGAAGAAATTAGCTGGATAAACTATAGATATAAGGGAGAAGCCTTAGAAGGTCTGGAAAAGTAAACTGAAAAAAATATCTAGAAAGAAAATTAGAATTGTGTGTGTCATGGCAGATACGGAAAGAAGGATCTAGGAAGGAGTGGTCAACTCTGTCAATATTGCTGGGAGGTCAAATAAGATGAAAACTGAAAACAGATTCTTTTTTTGGCCATTGATGGCGATCTTGAAAGTTTTAGCAGAGGATTGGGAACCAAAGACATATCCAAATAGATTTAATGAATGCATGAAAGCTTCATATAAAATTTTTATAAAATTTTATTGAGAGACACTTATAAAAGCTTAAATAAATGGAAAAATACCTTATGTTCAGTGATCCAAAATTCAATATTTTAATGATGTAAAGTTTCCTCTAAAATATCTATAGATTCAAAGCCATCTCCATAAAAACTAACAGATTTTACAAACATTATCAATATGAATTTTAAGATGTATGCACCAGGGGTGCCTGGGGGGCTCAGCTGGTTAAGCCTCTGAGTTCAGCTCAGATCATGATCTCACATTTCATGAGTTTGAGCCTTGCATCAGGCTCTGCGCTGATAGCACAGAATCTGATTCTCTGTCTTTGTCTCTCTCTCTCTGCCCTCTCCCATTGGTGTTGTCTCTGTCTCTCTCAAAATAAATAAATAAGTAATGAAATAAACAAACAAATAAATAGTTATAAATAAGTAAATAAAATTTATGCACAAGATTATCCAAGAAAATTTTGAAGAAGAATTGGGTGTTTAGAGGGACTTGACTTACCTGATAATAAATGTATTATAAATTTTTAGTAGTAAAAACACTGGTACAGTAGAGTGAAAAAATGATAAATTAATGTCAACTAAGCAGAATACATAATCCTTAAACAAACTCATGCATACATGGACACTTATATTTGTATGTGCGTGTAACTGCATATTGGTGAAAAAAGTCAGGATTTTTCAATGAGTTATTATAGAACAACACTGTAAAGGACTTAGAAAATAATATAGTACACACCATCTTTATGTTTCCTGGATATGTTGAGACTTTTAAAACAAAGACAAAAAGCACTAACATCTCCACAAAGATTAATCTGAATAACATTAAAATATATCTATCATCAAAAGAAACTAAGAGGCAAGTTAAAATAGTAGCCCTATGGTGGAAAAGATATTTGCTACAAATTTAACCTAGTATCTTAGTATTGAATATTTAAAGTGCTCCTAAGGACCAGTAAGGAAAACTAAAACCTACTATCTAAATGAGCAAACAACTTGAGCAAGCTGCTTACAAAAAAAGAAACTACAAAGGCACCTGGGTGGCTCAGTCGGTTAAGCATCCAACTCTTGGTGTTGGCTCAGGTCACAATCTCAAGGGTTAATGTGATAGATCCCTGCAGGGAACCTACTTGGTTTCTCCCTTTTCCTCTCTGGCCCTCCCCCTCTCATGTGCTCGCTCTCTCTCTCAAAATAAATAAATTTTAAAAAAAGGAACTACAATGGCCAATAAATAAAACATTAAATAACACCTAAATTAATTAGAAAATTCTACTTAAAACCACAGGGAAATACTGCTACATATTCACCAGATTTGAGGGGGTTGAGGGAGTCTGTCAATCCAAAATGTTGGTGAAGAGGTGGAGGAACAAGAACTTCTGGTACCATTGTAATTGCTATAATGACTTGGGAAGACAGGTGGATAGTGTCAGAAGATACGCTGATGATACATTTAGCCTATGACTAGCAGCTGCACTCCTAGATTGATTGCCTAAGGGAATTCGGTGTCCATGTTAACCAGGAGACACATATACAAGTGTTTATGTCAGCCTTGAATGAGTAAATGCTGAAAACAACTCAATGGTCGCCAACACTAAAATCAGGAAATAAATTAAGGAAAGCACTTTACAGCAACAAAAATGAATTAATTGTGATTATATGCAGAATGTATAAAAACAAACATAATACGTAGGAAAGAGAAAGAAAGAAATATATACAGTTCACTTTTATTGATGTATCTTATTAAAGCTGTCAAAATAAAATTATTTTAAATAATTTACACATTGATTTATACAAGCAAAAGCAATTAAACAATTAACATAAAAGTCAGGAGAGGGGTTACTCAAGGGGTTGATGGGAGTGATTATGGTCTTTATGTATGGCTTTGGGGATCCTGGCAAATTTTCTATTTCTTGACCAGATAAAAAACTTGTTTTCTCGAGGGTTCACTCCATATTTATCCTTTAAATTTCACATTTATTTATATGTATTTGCCTGCATATTAATGCACTCATCTGTGTGCTAATGCTAACAACAACATGCACACAAAGCGGAATTAGTCGAATATTAAACAGTGACTCTGAAGAAGTGTATAAATAGGAGCAGAGCCACAGGATGCTCATAAAAAGATGTAAAGTTAGGATGGATTTTGTAAACATGGGTGGTGCTCAAGCATTTTATTGATGTAAAAAGTCAGCCTTATACATAATTTTTTTAAATTCCTGCAAACCTGCTAGTTAATATCTTTCTATACTTCATTATTAGATAGTACCACGTTTTTAAAATATATTCTTAGCGCTAATAGTTTGCATTTTGAAAGTTGCTTTCTTCAAAATCCACTGTAGTATTGCAAAAATATGCTTATGGTAAGCAAATACTTACTGAGATCGAAAAGTTTAGCTTTCAGAATTTAGAGCAAAAATAATTTCCATTTAAATATACATAATATTCACATGATTGTACTTAAGTTGGAAAGGCAATAGAAAGAGAAAAACAACACTATATAACAGATTTTGCAGGTGATGAACATATTCTACAATAATAATGGGATAAAAATGTCATTTCTTGCTGCAATTCACTTATTCCTAGAACAATGTTTGAAAAAGACCAGTTAATAATAAAAGAAAGGGAAATTACAAACACAAGGCAAAATTACCCTAACACCAACTACCAAAACATTTTTTATATACCACTTTGGGTTTTTCCATCTTCACTGAAGTATAATTGACCAAAATTATTTATATTTAGGTTGTATGATGTGATTTTTAAGGTGTACAATAAAATGATTTAATATATACATATACATTGTGAAATTACCACAATCAAGGTAACTTACACATCTCTCATCTCATGTAGTTACTGTATTTTTCCTTTTTGGGGGGATGAGAAGGCTTAAAATCTGTCTTGTAAACTTTTAAGTATACAATAAAGTATTTAAAAAAATTTTAACATTTTTTTTTTATTTTTTTATTTTTATTTTTTTATTTTTTACTATATGAAATTTACTGTCAAATTGGTTTCCATACAACACCCAGTGCTCATCCCAAAAGGTGCCCTCCTCAATACCCATCACCCACCCTGCCCTCCCTCCCACCCCCCATCAACCCTCAGTTTGTTCTCAGTTTTCAACAGTCTCTTATGCTTTGGCTCTCTCCCACTCTAACCTCTTTTTTTTTTTTCCTTCCCCTCCCACATGGGTTTCTGTTATGTTTCTCAGGATCCACATAAGAGTGAAACCATATGGTATCTGTCTTTCTCTGTATGGCTTATTTCACTTAGCATCACACTCTCCAGTTCCATCCATGTTGCTACAAAAGGCCATATTTCATTTTTTCTCAATGCCACGTAGTATTCCATTGTGTATATAAACCACAATTTCTTTATCCATTCATCAGTTGATGGACATTTAGGCTCTTTCCATAATTTGGCTATTGTTGAGAGTGCCGCTATAAACATTGGGGTACAGGTGCCCCTATGCATCAGTACTCCTGTATCCCTTGGATAAATTCCTAGCAGTGCTATTGCTGGGTCATAGGGTAGGTCTATTTTTAATTTTCTGAGGAACCTCCACACTGCTTTCCAGAGCGGCTGCACCAATTTGCATTCCCACCAACAGTGCAAGAGGGTTCCTGTTTCTCCACATCCTCTCCAGCATCTATAGTCTCCTGATTTCTTCATTTTGGCCACTCTGACTGGCGTGAGGTGGTATCTGAGTGTGGTTTTGATTTGTATTTCCCTGATAAGGAGAGACGTTGAACATCTTTTCATGTGCCTGTTGGCCATCCGGATGTCTTCTTTAGAGAAGTGTCTATTCATGTTTTCTGCCCATTTCTTCACTGGGTTATTTGTTTTTCGGGTGTGGAGTTTGATGAGCTCTTTATAGATTTTGGATACTAGCCCTTTGTCCGATGTGTCATTTGCAAATATCTTTTCCCATTCCGTTGGTTGCCTTTTAGTTTTGTTGGTTGTTTCCTTTGCTGTCCAGAAGCTTTTTATCTTCATAAGGTCCCAGTAATTCACTTTTGCTTTTAATTCCCTTGCCTTTGGGGATGTGCCGAGTAAGAGATTGCTACGGCTGAGGTCAGAGAGGTCTTTTCCTGCTTTCTCCTCTAAAGTTTTGATGGTTTCCTGTCTCACATTCAGGTCCTTTATCCATTTTGAGTTTATTTTTGTGAATGGTGTGAGAAAGTGGTCTAGTTTCAACCTTCTGCATGTTGCTGTCCAGTTCTCCCAGCACCATTTGTTAAAGAGACTGTCTTTTTTCCATTGGATGTTCTTTCCTGCTTTGTCAAAGATGAGTTGGCCATACGTTTGTGGGTCTAGTTCTGGGGTTTCTATTCTATTCCATTGGTCTATGTGTCTGTTTTTATGCCAATACCATGCTGTCTTGATGATGACAGCTTTGTAGTAGAGGCTAAAGTCTGGGATTGTGATGCCTCCTGCTTTGGTCTTCTTCTTCAAAATTACTTTGGCTATTCGGGGCCTTTTGTGGTTCCATAGGAATTTTAGGATGGCTTGTTCTAGTTTCGAGAAGAATGCTGGTGCAATTTTGATTGGGATTGCATTGAATGTGTAGATAGCTTTGGGTAGTATTGACATTTTGACAATATTTATTCTTCCAATCCATGAGCAGGGAATGTCTTTCCATTTCTTTATATCTTCTTCAATTACCTGCATAAGCTTTCTATAGTTTTCAGCATACAGATCTTGTACATCTTTGGTTAGATTTATTCCTAGGTATTTTATGCTTCTTGGTGCAATTGTGAATGGGATCAGTTTCTTCATTTGTCTTTCTGTTGCTTCATTGTTAGTGTATAAGAATGCAACTGATTTCTGCACATTGATTTTGTATCCTGCAACTTTGCTGAATTCATGTATCAGTTCTAGCAGACTTTTGGTGGAGTCTATCGGATTTTCCATGTATAATATCATGTCATCTGCAAAAAGCGAAAGCTTGACTTCATCTTTGCCAATTTGGATGCCTTTGATTTCCTTTTGTTGTCTGATTGCTGATGCTAGAACTTCCAGCACTATGTTAAACAAGAGCGGTGACAGTGGGCATCCCTGTCGTGTTCCTGATCTCAGGGAAAAAGCTCTCAGTTTTTCCCCGTTGAGGATGATGTTAGCTGTGGGCTTTTCATAAATGGCCTTTATGATCTTTAAGTATGTTCCTTCTATCCCGACTTTCTCAAGGGTTTTTATTAAGAAAGGGTGCTGGATTTTGTCAAAGGCCTTTTCTGCATCGATTGACAGGATCATATGGTTCTTCTCTTTTTTTTTGTTAATGTGATGTATCACGTTGATCGATTTGCGAATGTTGAACCAGCCCTGCATCCCAGGAATGAATCCCACTTGATCATGGTGAATAATTCTTTTGATATGCTGTTGAATTCGATTTGCTAGTATCTTATTAAGAATTTTTGCATCCATATTCATCAGGGATATTGGCCTGTAGTTCTCTTTTTTTACTGGGTCTCTGTCTGGTTTAGGAATCCAAGTAATACTGGCTTCATAGAATGAGTCTGGAAGTTTTCCTTCCCTTTCTATTTCTTGGAATAGCTTGAGAAGGATAGGTATTATCTCTGCTTTAAATGTCTGGTAGAACTCCCCTGGGAAGCCATCTGGTCCTGGACTCTTATTTGTTGGGAGATTTTTGATAACCGATTCAATTTCTTCGCTGGTTATGGGTCTGTTCAAGCTTTCTATTTCCTCCTGATTGAGTTTTGGAAGAGTGTGGGTGTTTAGAAATTTGTCCATTTCTTCCAGGTTGTCCAATTTGCTGGCATATAATTTTTCATAGTATTCCCTGATAATTGTTTGTATCTCTGAGGGATTGGTTGTAATCATTCCATTTTCACTCATGATTTTATCTATTTGGGTCATCTCCCTTTTCTTTTTGAGAAGCCTGGCTAGAGGTTTGTCAATTTTGTTTATTTTTTCAAAAAACCAACTCTTGGTTTCGTTGATCTGCTCTACAGTTTTTTTAGATTCTATATTGTTTATTTCTGCTCTGATCTTTATGATTTCTCTTCTTCTGCTGGGTTTAGGCTGCCTTTGCTGTTCTGCTTCTATTTCCTTTAGGTGTGCTGTTAGATTTTGTATTTGGGATTTTTCTTGTTTCTTGAGATAGGCCTGGATTGCAATGTATTTTCCTCTCAGGACTGCCTTCGCTGCATCCCAGAGCGTTTGGATTGTTGTATTTTCATTTTCGTTTGTTTCCATATATGTTTTAATTTCTTCTCTAATTGCCTGGTTGACCCACTCATTCGTTAGTAGGGTGTTCTTTAACCTCCATGCTTTTGGAGGTTTTCCAGACTTTTTCCTGTGGTTGATTTCAAGCTTCATAGCATTGTGGTCTGAAAGTATGCATGGTATAATTTCAATTCTTGTAAACTTATGAAGGGCTGTTTTGTGACCCAGTATATGATCTATCTTGGAGAATGTTCCATGTGCACTCGAGAAGAAAGTATATTCTGTTGCTTTGGGATGCAGAGTTCTAAATATATCTGTCAAGTCTATCTGATCCAATGTATCATTCAGGGCCCTTGTTTCTTTATTGACTGTGTGTCTAGATGATCTATCCATTTCTGTAAGTGGGGTGTTAAAGTCCCCTGCAATGACCACATTCTTATCAATAAGGTTGCTTAAGTTTATGAGTAATTGTTTTATATATCTGGGGGCTCGGGTATTTGGCGCATAGACATTTATAATAGTTAGCTCTTCCTGGTGGATAGACCCTGTGATTATTATATAATGCCCTTCTTCATCTCTTGTTACAGCCTTTAATTTAAAGTCTAGTTTGTCTGATATAACTATGGCTACTCCAGCTTTCTTTTGGCTTCCAGGAGCATGATAGATAGTTCTCCATCCCCTCACTCTCAATCTAAAGGTGTCCTCAGATCTAAAATGAGTCTCTTGTAGACAGCAAATAGATGGGTCTTGTTTTTTTATCCATTCTGATACCCTATGTCTTTTAGTTGGCGCATTTAATCCATTTACATTCAGTGTTATTATAGAAAGATATGGGTTTAGAGTCATTGTGATGTCTGTATGTTTTATGCTTGTAGTGATGTCTCTGGTACTTTGTCTCACAGGATCCCCCTTAGGATCTCTTGTAGGGCTGGTTTCGTGGTGACACATTCCTTCAGTTTTTGTTTGTTTGGGAAGACCTTTATCTCTCCTTCTATTCTAAATGACAGACTTGCTGGATATAGGATTCTCGGCTGCATATTTTTTCTGTTTAGCACACTGTAGATATCGTGCCAAGCCTTTCTGGCCTGCCAAGTTTCAAAGGAGAGATCAGTCACGAGTCTTATAGGTCTCCCTTTATATGTGAGGGCACGTTTATCCCTTGCTGCTTTCAGAATTTTCTCTTTATCCTTGTATTTTGCCAGTTTCACTATGATATGTCGTGCAGAAGATCGATTCAAGTTACGTCTGAAGGGAGTTCTCTGTGCCTCTTGGATTTCAATGCCTTTTTCCTTCCCCAGTTCAGGGAAGTTCTCAGCTATAATTTGTTCAAGTACCCCTTCAGCACCTTTCCCTCTCTCCTCCTCCTCTGGGATACCAATTATGCGTATATTATTTTTTTTTAGTGTATCACTTAGTTCTCTAATGTTCCCCTCATACTCCTGGATTTTTTTATCTCTCTTTCTTTCAGCTTCCTCTTTCTCCATAACTTTATCTTCTAGTTCACCTATTCTCTCCTCTGCCTCTTCAAGCCGAGCCATCGTGGTATCCATTTTGTTTTGCATTTCGTTTAAAGCGTTTTTCAACTCCTCGTGACTGTTCCTTAGTCCCTCGATCTTTGTGGCAAGAGATTCTCTGCTGTCCTGTATACTGTTTTCAAGCCCAGCGATTAATTTTATGACTATTATTCTAAATTCACTTTCTGTTATATTATTTAAATCCTTTTTGATCAGTTCATTAGCTGTTGTTATTTCCTGGAGATTCTTCTGAGGGGAATTCTTCCGTTTGGTCATTTTGGAGAGTCCCTGGCGTGGTGAGGACCTGCAGTGCACTTCCCCTGTGCTGTGGTGTATAACTGGAGTTAGTGGGCGGGGCCGCAGTCCGACCCGATGTCTGCCCCCAGCCCACTGCTGGGGCCACAGTCAGACTGGTGTGTGCCTTCTCTTCCCCTCTCCTAGGGGCGGGATTCACTGTGGGGTGGCGTGTCCCGTCTGGGCTACTTGCACACTGCCAGGCTTGTGTTGCTGGGGATCTGGCGTATTAGCTGGGGTGGGTAGGCAAGGTGCACGGGGGGTGGAGGGGCAGGCTTAGCTCGCTTCTCCTTAGGTGATCCACTTCAGGAGGAGCCCTGTGGCAGCGGGAGGGAGTCAGATCCGCTGCCGGAGGTTTGGCTCCGCAGAAGCACAGAGTTGGGTGTTTGTGCGGAGCGAGCAAGTTCCCTGGCAGGAACTGGTTCCCTTTGGGATTTTGGCTGGGGGATGGGCGGGGGAGATGGCGCTGGCGCCTTTGTTCCCCGCCAAGCTGAGCTCTGCCGTCCGGGGGCTCAGCAGCTCTCCCTCCCTTTGTCCTCCAGCCTTCCCGCTTTCCGAGCAGAGCTGTTAATTTATGACCTCCCAGACGCTAAGTCGCGCTTTCTGTGGGAACACAGTCTGTCCGGCCCCTCCGCTTTTGCCAGCCAGACTCGGGGGCTCTGCTTGGCCGGCGAGCCGCCCCTCCACCCCGGCTCCCTCCCGCCAGTCCGTGGAGCGCGCACCGCCTCGCCGCCCTTCCTACCCTCTTCCGTGGGCCTCTAGTCTGCGCTTGACTCCAGAGACTCCCTTCTGCTAATCCTCTGGCGGTTTTCTGGGTTCTTTAGGCAGGTGTAGGTGGAATCTAAGTGATCGGCAGGACGCGCTGTGAGCCCCGCGTCCTCCTATGCTGCCATATTCCGGAACCCCTCAACATTTATTTATTATGGGGCACCTGGGTGGCTTAGTCGGTTGAGCGTCCAACTTCAGCTCAGCTCATGATCTCGCAGTCTGTGAGTTCGAGCCCCATGCCTGGGCTCTGTGCTGACAGCTCAGGGCCTGGAACCTGCTTGGGATTCTGTGTCTCCCTCTCTCTCTGCCCCACTCCTGCTCATGCTCTCTCTCTGTCAAAAATAAATAAACATTGGAGTACTACGTGGCAATGAGAAAGAATGAAATATGGCCCTTTGTAGCAACGTGGATGGAACTGGAGAGTGTTATGCAAAGTGAAATAGGCCATACAGAGAAAGACAGATACCATATGTGTTCACTCTTATGTGGATCCTGAGAAACTTAACAGGAATCCATGAGGGAGGGGAAGGAAAAAAAAAAAGAGGTTAGAGTGGGAGAGAGCCAAATCATAAGAGACTCTTAAAAACTGAGAGCAAACTGAGGACTGATGGGGGGTGGGAGGGAGGGTAGGGTTAGTGGTGGGTATTGAGGAGGGCACCTGTTGGGATGAGCACTGGGTGTTGTATGGAAATCAATTTGACAATAAATTTCATATATTTAAAAATAAATAAATACATAAACATTAAAAATTTTTTTAAAAATTTATTTATTATTGAGAAACATAGAGACACAGAGCATGAGCAGGGTTGGGGCAGAGAGAGGGGAGACAAAGAATCCGAAGCAGGCTACAGGCTCTGAGCTCTCAGCACAGAACCCGACGTGGGGCTCTGGCTCACAAACTTCCAGATCATGACATGAGCTGAAGTCGGTCGCCTAACCAACTGAGCCACCCAGGTGCCCCTACAATAAAGTATTAATACCAACAATCATAAGTACATTAGATCCAAGAATTTATTCATCTTATAAATGAAAGTTATACCCTTTGATCATCTTCCTAATTCCTCACTCCCTAGTCCTATCACAACTTTTTTTCCACTCCCCGTTTCTATTCATTTGACTTTTTTAGATTCCACATATAAATGATATCATAGAGTATACGTCTTTCTGTGTCTGGCTTATTTCACTAAGCATAATATCTTCCAGGTTCATCCATATTATCACAAATGACAAATTTTCCTTCATTTTTGTGGCTAAAAATATTCCATTGTATATATAGATCGCATTTCCTGTATTCATTTATTTTTTAATTAAAAAAGGTTTATTTATTTTATTTTGAGAGAGCATGAACAGGGGCAGGGCAGAGAGAGAGAATCCCAAGTAGGCTCTGTGTGGTCAGCACAAAGCCGGATGTGGGGCTTGGTTTCATGAACCATGAGATCATGACCTGAGCTGAAATCATGAGGTGGGAGCTTAACCAACTGAGCCAATCAGGAGCCCCTCTTTATTCTTTTATTTACAGAAAGTTAGTTTGTTTCCATGTCTTTGCTATTATGAATAATGTTGCATTGAACATGTGCAGATGTGTCTTCGAGATAGTGATTTCATTTCCTTCAGATATATAGCTAGAAATGGAATTATTGAACCATGTAATCATTCTATGTTTAATTTTTTGAGAAATCTCCATACTGTTTTCTATAATGGCTGTACCAATTTACTTTGGATTAAAAGTGATTTTATATTCTTATGAAGAAAATAGAATTGGACAAAATTTATGACTTAAATAGATTATACAACCATAGAGGAAAAAATACAAATAAAATAGTTGTTTCAGAGTATATGTATTTTAAAATTCATATACGTAAAATTTTGGAGATAGTTTAGTTATTTTTATGACTGCTTTATTATTCAAAAGATACACAGCACATGACTTAGAATCACTAAATATATGAATGAACAAAAAAATATTATTGCCAATTATATATGTGTCTATATGTGTGTAAAGTTGTATGTACACTCTTATTTTTCACAATTTATTGGATTTCAGTGTCTTGTGGCAAAGAAGACTCAGGTCTCTTTACTTCTCTCCATTTCTGTTCCAGGGCAACAGTATTGCTAGGTTGTGATTATTTTGTGTCTCATATTTCATTGTTTTTCCAGGGATGGAAGAAATTTATTCGCATAGGATGGGATAAAAATGTGTCAGGTCAATGTCTTTACTCCGTGCTCATATTCTACCACTAAATCACTGCTCATTCTGCCAAAACAAGAAACTAGTTCATTGATTTACAATATGAATGGCCTCTGTCTGTTGGTATAAACACACAAAGCAGAGAATCTTTCAGGACTTTGTAATAAAAAGTCTTGGATGTGAGATGAATGACCTACAAAAGATGAGGAAATCTACCCCTTTCTTCACCTCAGTAATGTCTGTTCTGTGTGTAGAGAGTTGATTTCTGCTCAAGGGATGTAAAACTGCCCATCTTCAGTTGCATCAAAATTCTTAGCAGTATTAGGGGCTCTGAATGAATTAAGCTTTGTATATGTCTCTATACAGAAAGATTTAAAAGATTAAAAAAAAAATAAATGCCTCTAGTTAAACTGTTTTCTTTCACTAATCCCTTCTTCTTCTCAGGCAAATTTTGTGTCTTGTCACTTTTCTCATTTTATAGAAAAGATCATAAAAATAATTTTGATTTTTTTCTCTATAAATTTGATTAGAGTTATTCCAACAGTAATCTTTGATCTCCAAGTATCTTCTTCTACTTTTCAATATTACAACCTAATTTAGCCTAAGTTGTCCTCTAACTCACTCAACATTTTTAAAAAAGGATTTCTGATCTACATTTATCTGACAAGGTGATGTATCTTTTTGAAGTTTTGTCTTCCATCACATCATGATGGCCTGTCACTCATGTGACAAGGAGTTTAAGATGAATGGAGTTAAGGAGAAAGGTCAAATAAAATGCACTGCCAGGCTCTGGCATGACACAATCCATCAAATGAAAGAGCAAAACCTCTTTAGCCTGTAAGCATTCAATTACAAATTGTCAAATGTTCATGATAATCCTAACTTCTGAGATAAACTGAAAGTGAAGTTTCAAAAATGGAAAATGGCACTAATTTAGTGAAAATAAAATTGGACAACCTTCAAGCATTTTTCTGTTTTTAAATGAACATCATACTAAATTATATCTTCAGAATTTGTTTTATTTCAGTGTTTGATTTTATTTAGATTTAAAAACTGAATGCTTCCATGTTAGAAAATTGCTTTAAGGTTGCCTGCAAAATAGCATCAAATCTCAAACTCAGTGATTTTAGCAAATATGAAATAAACTCACATGCCCAGATACTAACAGGTGCAGCATTATATTTCACTATCTTAGAGCTTACAAGTTAATAAAAAGATCAAGGAATATAAATTTGGATATTTTCAGGGGAAAGCAGTTATATTCTAATGGGGGAAAATGGTATGGATGGCCAAAGGGACTAGTGATTTGACTACAATCACTAATCACTAGTTGGATTTATTACAAAAGTTGAGGTTGTAAAATACCATGTTAAAATTTTACTTTTTCATACTCTAACTACAAATTTTGGAATTGATACTCATACCAACCTTGAAAGAAATAATTATCATCATCAGAACTCTAAGCAGTTAACAATCACAACATAGGCATACCTTGTTAAAAAGGTCACATAATGAATGAATTTTGGAATCCCAATAAAAACTAATGGAAAAAGATCAATTAGCAGAAACAGATAATCATTTGGGGGGGAAAAGTCCATTTTGCATGGAAAGCTTCCTATTCTTTTTTACTTGGAGAGGGGCTATATTAATGACTCCAAAGCAATTCATTCAAATTTCCTAACTAATTTGTTCTTCACAAGCTAAAAAAAACAATCACTTGAATTTTAACTTCTTACTTCACCAAGTAAAGTTTTCAGTATACTCAAGCTGATCTTACTAGTAGTACTTTCAGTAGAAATATCTTTAGATTTTAAATTTAAGTTAGTTTACTAATTCCATAAACAAATAAGGCTGGTTTCTTAAGAGTAATTATTCATATTTTAAAGTAATTCATTATAGGCATGATTTAGTACATATTTTAATCACTTCTCTTGTGCTATATAAAATTTATCACTTATGTCAGATATATCCATATATGTGTAATGAAGAATATATATGTATGAAAATTATTTGTATATTCTTTGCTGTGGCTTCTCAAGTATTGTGTGTTGCATATCATAGATATCCTTCTCTGTCAGGAATGTGTTTTAGTTGCATATAATGACTCTTATGTTTTCTTAGTTCAATTAAATTTTTATTTCCTATTCAACATCTCAGATGAAATGCAAACTCATTACTATAAATTTTGTTAAGAAATTAGATCATACCTGAGAACTGAGATATTTTGATAAATTTCTACCTCCCAAATTTTTATGACATGATCCTTTTTTGAAAGGAAATCAGCTACTTAAGAAATGAGGTAGGAACCTGGAGTAGTGGGGCAGATAGACAATTATTTTCCAACTTAAAAATGCTAAAGAATATTCAGAACTTTTTCATGGTATGGTTTTATTTTCAAAGTTAATATAGTTCTCAGATGATATCTGTTCATTTTTGAGTACACTTTAGAAAAGATAGTTCTAAGACACCAAATAACAAGATCACAAATAAAATTTTCAATATTACATTATTGATAATCTGATATCACAGCAAAAAAATTATAACAAAAAATTTAAAAAAAGAAGTTTTACTCTTTGTCTTGCAACCACACTATCTTCATATGTTGCTAAGAAGTAGATATATATATTTTTTTGTTTTTAGTGCAATCTAACCAGTACAGAAACATTTCCAATGTGTGAAATTAATAATGGACTGATCACAAAGCATTTAGCAAACATGGTATCTGAAAAGAACTACTAATTACCATGAAACCATTTCTGCAGGTGCTTGGAGTGGGTTAACATTTTTGAGTGATAAAAATTAAGCTGTTCAAGTGTAAAGGGACAATGATAAGCTGCTTTAGTTGTGACTAAAATTGTAACTGCATTAGAGTCACTGGATCAGGTAGGTGATGTCTCTCTAAAGTGATTGTCATCTAAGAATCTTACATCTCAACCTGACAACCAAGATATATAGAAGTTGATGAGCCACCAAACACCTCAGTGCCCCTTGTTTCAAATCAGACGGAACGCAGGAAGGAAGGATAGCTACCTGTCACATCATAACATAGTTGAACATACTGGCTAGGGAAAAAGGTCACAGGCCCAAAGAATAGAAAAAGAAAAAGAAGAAGTACACATAATGATGATTCACAGTATTTCATTCCAAGATCTGGCCACTTGCTTTTTACCAAACACCTGCTAGAGTTGTATATATGATTTTTGTAAATGAAACTATAGCAGATTATATAAGATTAACTTTATAGAAATGACAGAGCTTTAAATTATTGCTAACCACTTTGTTCTAAGTCTAACCAGCTTGTTGTAGGATAATCAATGTTTCCAGTTCACAGCACAATATGAAAGTATATTCAGAAGTGTAAAAGTATTTTTAGGAATGAAATTCTTAAAAATAATCCACTATTCAAGTTAAATAGTAGAAAATTAATACAGTAATTAAAATTACACATTGTAAAATGTCTTCTATTTTAAAATACTCGTCAAGTGTTATAGGAATTTCCCATTTTTCCAGTTTTATTGATATATAATTGACATATAGCATTGAACTAGCTGAAGGTATGCAACATAATGGTTTGATATATGTATATGTTACAAAATTATTATTATGAGTCTAGTTAACATCTTCACTTTACACAGTTACATTTGTTTTGTAATTAGAACTTTTAAGATTTACTGTCTAGAAACTTTTAAATACGTAATACAGTATTAGCAATGATAGTCACATGTATACCCCCAGGATTTATTTATCTTCTAGCTGAAAGCTTGTACTTTTTGACCACTTTTACCCATTTATCCACCCTCTGACTCTCACCTCAGCAACCACTGAAATGTTCTCTGTTTCTTTAGGTTTATTTTTTTAGATTACACATATATTTGAGATCATAGAGTATTAATCTTTCTCTGTGTAAGTTATTTCGTTTAGCATATTGCCCTCAAATCCATCCAGGCTGTTGACACAGTTTCCCTCTTTTTATTCTTAAAATATTCTATTCTCTCTCTATATACATATACATATACATATACATATACATATACACCACATTTTCATTATTCATTCATCCATGAACACTTAGTTTACTTCTATGTCTTGGATATTGCAAATAATGCAGTAATGAACATGGAGATGGAAATGTCTCTTCAAGATAGTGATTTTGTTTCATTTGGCTATATGCCCAGAAGTGGGAATGTTGAATCATATGGTGGTTCAATTTTTAATATTTTTGTGTAAACCTCCGTATTTTTTCTATGGTGGCTGTACCAATTTGCATTCCCATCAACAGTACACAAGGATGCCCTTGTCTTTACATCCCCACCAACACTTGTTATCTCTCATCTTTATCAGGACAGTCATTCTAACAGCTATAAGGTGATATGTCACTTTGGTTTTCATTTTTATTTCCCTGATGATTAGTGATGTTGAGTACCTTTTCATGTATCTGTTGGTCATCTCTAAGTCTTTTTTGCAAAGATGTCTATTCAGTTTCTCTGCCCATTTTTAAATCAGATTGTTTTTTGCTATTGAGTTGTATGAATTCTTTATATATTTTGGATATCAACTCATTATCAGATACATGATTTGCAAATGTTTTCACCCATGAAATGTTTTGTAGATTTCATGAATACAGCAAAGGTCTTTTGCAGCACATAGTAAATGGGCTAGAGAATGCTTTTAAAAGAACAATATTCCTTGCCATGTCTCCTGATTATATTGTGAAGTGTAGTGCTTTGGACAGAACATGAATAGAGACAACTTTACACATAGTGATGGTGATATGACAGGAAAAACACATTGAGGTACTATTTTATGGAAAGAAAAGTTGTTTTCATGTAGAATGCAATTAATATTTTAATTAAAAAACTATATTTAAACAATATGTTAGAAACTAAAAGTCATATATAAAAACAATCCCCTCACTTCAAAAAGTAGGTTATTTTGGGGGTGCCTGAAGGACTCAGTAGGTTGAGCATCTGACTTTGGCTCAGGTCATGATCTCAAGGTTTGTGTGTTCGAGGCCCACATCAGGCTTTGTGCTGATAGCATGGAGCCTGCTTTAGATTTTCTGTCTCCCTCTGTCTCGCTCATTCTCTCAAAAATAAATAAGCATTAAATATTTTTTTTAAATAAAAAACTAAGTTATTTGGAACCTTTGCTGATATTTATCCTGAATTGTTATTTTATTCTTCAGGCCTCCAGCCATTCACTCTTCTACTAAGAATCAAAGATCTCTAGCCCTAGTTCAGAAAGTAGTGTAAAATGTGAATAAGAAGTTTGCCAGAATATTAGTCAAACTTAATACTGAGTTCGAGGCTTAAAATGGCTATGCAGATCCTCTTTATATAATATTGGGCATACTATATAATTAATCACATCCTTGACTTATGAAAATATCTTTAAGTTCAGTAACAGTTGATGTTAAACCAGATGCACTCTTCTTTACAAAGTTAGTGATCAATGACTATCAAAGATCAGCAATTAATTGCATGAACATATCTATCAGTAGCCATTTTTCAAAAGTTATTTTTATACATGGGGAAAAAGCTAAACATTTTTACAATGTAGTATTTTTTTAACCCTTTAACATTACATAGTTTGTGCAAATCGCTGCCTTTATTGCTCCCTGGCCAGGCCTGGATCTCCCAGAAGTTAGCAAGAAAGATTTTGAGCTGAATTTTCTTTCCACTGTGACATATCACCACAAATTGTTTCCAGCAAATTAAGTTACCTATGGTAAAATTAACTAAAGTACATGTCTTTGATCATTAAATCTAAGGATAAAATATCTAAGCCTAGACAAGTAGCTGTAAAGTGACCCTGTCTGAGGCTCTCCAGGCTACTATAACAAAATACCTTAGACTGGGTGGCTTAAACAACAAATGTTTATTCCCTATAGTTCTAGAGGCTATGGGGTCCAAGATCAAGGCACCTAAAGATTTAGGGTCTGGTGAGAGTCTGCTCCTGATTCATAGATAGGCATTTTCTCATTGTGTCCTCATATGCCAGAAGGGGAAAAAGAGCTCTTGGAGGTCTCTTTTATAAGGGTAGTAATCTTTTTTCAGAGGGCTTCACTCTTGCATTCCCGCCAACAGTGCACAAGAGTTCCCTTTTCTTCATTCCTCACCAGCACTTGTTCTTTCTCATCTTTTTGGTGGCAGTCAATACATGTGAGATGTGAGATTATATGTCATTGTGACATGTCATGACCTTTTAAAGACACACTTCCTAATACCATCAAATTTGGGTTTGGATTTCAACATATGAATTTTGTGGAAACACCAACATTTAGTCAATAACAGAACGAGTGTTCAGAAAGGTTAGAATATTTTAGATAGACACAGAGTGTGGAGAAGATGACTTCCAAGTATCTAGAATGAAATATGAGGCAAATAACATTCATTACTTGAGGTATGCAATAAAACATCATCCTTGCAAAGGAAGCTGAAATGTCTTTCAAGTTTATGTGGAAGAGAAATCTTTACTGGAGGCAGCTTATTTAGGAACAGTTCCCCACTACTATATTGACATTCCAGATACATATTCTAAGCATATGGAAGAAACTGACATTGTAAGCATTAAGTTAAACCAAAAAAGATGTTAAAACAGGTAATATAATGGCACTAAATTCATATCTATCAATAATCACTCTGAATGTAAGTGGACTAAATGCTCCAATCAAGACATAAGGTATCTAAATGGATAAAAAAATAAGGCCCATCTATACACTGGGGCCATTTAGACTCATTTAGACCCAGACACTTCCAGATTGAAAGTGAGGGAATGGAGAACCATCTATCAACCTAATGGATGTCAAAAGAAAGCCAGAGTAGATAAACTTCTGTCAGACAATCTAGATTTTAAATCAAAAACTGTAATAAGACAAGAACGGCACTATATCATAATAAAGTGGTCTATCCAACAAGATCTAACGATTATAAGTATATATGCCCCCAATTGAAAGAACCTAAATATATAAATCAATTAATAACAAACATACAGAATTCATTGATAATAATACAATAATAGTAGGGGACTTTAACATCCCACTTACAACAATGGACAGATCATCTAAGCAGAAAATCAACAAGGAAACAATGGCTTTGAATGACACACTGGACCAGATGAACTTAATAGGTACGTTAAGAACATTTCATCCTAAAGCAGTAGAAGACACATTCTTTTTGAGTGCACATGGAACATTCCCCAGAATAGGTCACATCCTGGGTCACAAGTCAGCCCTCAACAAATACAAAAAATAAATTGAAATTATACCATGCATATTTTCAGACCAACATGCTATGGAACTTGAAGTCAACCACAAGAAAAAAATTGGAAAGAACACAAATTAGATGGAAATTAAAGAACATCCTACTAAAGAATGAATGGGTTAATGAGGAAACTAAAGAAGAAAATATAAAAAAAAAAAAGTATATGGAAGCAAATGAAAATGAAAACACTAGAGTCCAGAATCTTTGGGATGAAGCAAAGGAAGTGATAAGAGGGAAGGAAGTATCTAGCAATATAATACTATTCAAGTAGCAAGATAAGTCTTAAATACACAACCTAAACTTACACCTAAAGGAGCTAGAAAAGGAACAGCAAATAAAGCCTAAGGCCAGCAGAATAAGGGGATAATAAAGATTAGAGCAGAAATAAATGATACAGAAACAAACAAACAAACCAATAAACAAAAAACCCAGTAGTACAGATCAATAAAATTAAGAACTTGTTCTTTGAAAGAATCATTAAAATTGATAAACTCCTAGCCAAACTTACCAAAAATCAAAGAGAAATCATGAATGAAAGAGGGGAGATCACAACCAACAAAACAGAAGTACAAACAATTATAAGAGAATATTATGAGAAATTATATGCCAAAAATTGGGCAATCTGAAAGAAATGGATAAATTCCTAGAAACATACAAACTACCCAAACAGAAACAGGGAGAAATAGAAAATTTGAACAGACCCATAAATAGCAAAGAAATTGAATCAGTAATCAAAATCTCCCAACAAACAAAAGTCCAGGGCCAGATGGCTTCCCAGGGGATTGCTACCAGATATTTAAAGAGGATTTAATACCTATTCTTCTCAAACTGTTCCAAAAATATATAAATGGAAGGAAAACTTCCAAACTCCTTCTCTGAGGACAGAATTACCTTGATTCCAAAACCAAAGATCTCACGAAAAAGGTTAATTACAGGCCAATATCCATGATGAACATGGATGCAAAAATTCTCAACAAAAAGGTTAGCAAATCAAATCCAACAGTACATTAAAAGAATTATGGGGCACCTGGGTGCCTCACTCAGTTAAGTCTCTCACTCTTGATTTTGGCTCAGGTCATGATCTCATGGTTTGTGAGATGGAGCCACATATCAGGCTCTGTGCTGTCAGCCTGGAGCCTGCTTGGGATTCCCTCTCTCACTCCCTCTCTGCACCTCCCCTCCTCAAAATAAATTAATAAGCATTAAAAAAAATTCCTAGTGTGCTTTGGAAATTGAAAAACAAAAATAAATGCAATGTCAGATTAACACTTATTAGTTTATTAATGTAAATCAGTTTACTGGCAGAATAAAGGAAAAAGAAGCAATATGATAAATTCAATAGATGTATAAAAACCATTTTACCAAAATCAATACCCAGTCATGATTAAAATAATAAAACAAACTTCTACTAAACATTGTATTAGTCCATTTAATAAATCTAGAAAAAGAAAATTTAAAAATATCAGAAAGGGCAAAACACAACTGTCATTACTTAAAGATAACATTATTATCTGCAAAATTCTATAAAATATACAAATTTTTAAAAAGTGAACTTACCAATGTCCAGGACATAAGATCAAAAAAACAAAAAATCAATTCAGTTCAGGTCATGATATCATGTTCATGAGCTGGAGCCCTGCATCAGGCTCTGCCTGAAAGTACAGAGCCTGCTTGGGATTCTCTCTCTCCCTCTCTCTCTACCCTTCCCCTGTTTGTACACACACATGTGCATGTGCTCTCTCTCTCTCTCTCTCTCAAAATGAATACACAAACTTAAAAAAATATACATACAATATGATTCCACTTGTAAGAACTTCAGAACCAGGGAAACTAACGTAGAGTGGGCAAAATCGGAACAGTGGTTGCCTGAAGGCATAACTGTTGACAGAAAATGGATATGGAGCAACTTTCTGTGATAATGGTAATATTTGATATTTTCACAGGAGTGCTGGTTACACAGGCATATTAATTTGTCTAAATTCATTATATGTGCATCAAGATGCATGCATTTACCATTATATAATTTTAACCTCAATAAAACAATAAAAGCCCTGTACTACAACCTTGAACTTACAAAACAACCTTGAACTTTAAAGGAATAGAAAGGATGCACGTATATTGGTTAAATTTAAGATTCACAAACTTTAAATTTTTTTTTCAACGTTTTTTATTTATTTTTGGGACAGAGAGAGACAGAGCATGAACGGGGGAGGGGCAGAGAGAGAGGGAGACACAGGATCGGAAACAGGCTCCAGGCTCCGAGCCATCAGCCCAGAGCCTGACGCGGGGCTCGAACTCACGGAGCGCGAGATCGTGACCTGGCTGACGTCGGACGCTTAACCGACTGCACCACCCAGGCGCCCCAAGATTCACAAACTTTAAATACAGTAATACCTGACAGACTTTAAAATCATTATGTAGTCTATTTAGTTTTCTTGGGATGTTTCTACTTCTCAAAATTCAAACCTTATAACTGAAGGAATAGAAGAAATGATGGAGGACAGCTTCAATCACCAGAAATAAAGAGAAGATCCATGGGTAATATTGTTCATTTTTGGATAGATTATAAGAAAGGTGACAAGAACCCCATGTTTCTCAAAAGATGTAGGAAAAATTTAAACTCTAGAGAGATTTACATTAGATAAGAAAAGAATATTCTGATATTATATTTGGTGTAACCTAAGAAAATTCCCCAAATACTTGGTGATTATCTTTTTCTGGAGATCCTACAAAGAAAATAATTTTTTCATATAGTTGTCATTCTACATATAGATTCTGCAATTTCTTGATATCCCTTTCAATTCTGTGGATGTGGCTACCTAGGGATAAATAAATGTAGAAACAGAAAGCATTAAAGCATTTGTGACTCCACTGCTTCTAAAGCATAATTCATACAGTAGAAATAAGACAACTGAATTTTATGCCTGAGAAAAGGTAGGTTATGTGTCCCTTAAGTCTAAAGTGACATAGTATAAATGGATTGCTCCGTTTTTAGAAATATATCAACCAAAACACTGCTAGGGGTTAGTACGGAAAGGCATATTCTTCCTAAATGTCAAAATATATAAATATTCATAGCACAGACATTGCAGCCCACATTTTAATGCACTGCCTACGTTATACCATTGGAGTGAGAGACTTGTGAGAACAGTTGCTCATGTAACCATGATACCACATAGTAATGGGGGGATAAAGGTCCCGAAAACAAAAATGGGCACCAGCATAGATACTTCTAGAGAAGGTCTATTTTTTTTTTCTAAATGGCTTAAGTGCTTAACAATCATGAAACTTGTTTGATATCTAAAAAGATTACATTATTTTATAAAATGAAGAAATGGAAATCCACACAAGGTCCACAAAATTAGGCTTTATCATTTACTAGAAAGGGAAAAATCCAAAACAAAAACAAAAACAAACTGAAAGATTACAGAACAACTATTATACCTTGGAAAATAATATTATACTCAAAAGAGATTTTTTTCTTGGAAAAAAGATGTTTTTTGGCCTAAATAAATTAATGAATATCCTATTACTAAAAGAATGAATAACCCTTGGTGAAAATAACTTTTCTGAAAACTGAAGAACGGGAAATGCTGGTACAGTACAACTGCTAGCATTAACTTAAATTATTTCTAGTACACCTGTGTGTTCACAACGCTGCCAAAAGTAACATGAAAAGGTGGTGGCTGCATGCATGTGTGCACATAGTGCACAAGTGCATAGTGCACTTCACAAGTGCTCTCGCTGAGCATGCAACCTTTAAGTCATTACTAAAAAACGCACACGTTATTTGAAATAATAAAAGAATCTATACATTAATTTAGTTATCAATACCATATCTGAGATGAACATAAATCAACCATTTGGAAGATGAGGGGTAAATGCAAAGCTGAGGGGAAATTTTGAGCAAGAACACCAAGAGATATTCTTCAGAGAAATATTTGAGTCCGATGAAAAAAAGTCTCTGAGTTTCCTGTTAATTAACCTACTAAATTTCCAAAAATATTTAACAATCATTAGGATATTAAATATGCTTCCCCAATCATATACTATAAATTTATTATTTTCTTTAAGCTTAATTTCTTAAAACTTAACTTTGAAAATATATCCCGCATATTATTGGAGTCACGTGTATTCTAGGTTAACAACTATAAGGGGTAATTCTCAAAATTAGATACCACTGGATCCTTAGCTAGTACTCTACCAATAAAATAGATATTAAAGGTTTCTTCTAGAATCATAAAATCAAGAAAGAATTGGCTGTATGCACAAATATATAGTAAGAGATCATTTATTCGTCTTTTCCTGATCTAAGCATTCCCTCTTAATATAAGTCTCAAATGTTCAAGAGTTTCTTCTTGCATACATTTAGTAGGTAAAAAATTACTGCATTAACTACTGTTAATACCAGTAGTATTAACTAGATTTTCCTAATCTATTTTTATCGGGAAATTTGTTTTTAAGAAATATGGGTTGTAGTACCAAAATGAGTATATGCCAAAGAGATAGTGTTATGCTCGAGTTTCAGTTTCAATTTTATATATCTGTTGAGACTGAACATACCATTATTTGGGAAAGAGGTATTGAGTTTGTATTTAGTACTTTATAAAATATGTGTTTTTAGTTTTGCTTGGCTTTTCACTTTTATTGAAATTTTTTTTCATTTATAAGCTTTTAATTTGATGCAGCAAAATTCATAGCCACAATAAATTATAAAGCTACAGTATTTGTTTTAGTATTTTTATAGTATAACTCATAAACACTGTTTAATTAAAAAAATCAAGATTATTTTGCCCTGTGGATCAATATCATGTGAGTGATCTTAATAAAGTCACTTTTTATCTTCATTTTTTTACTCCGCAAAATATAGTCATGTGTTATGGAACTATCACAATAGTTCAATGGCTTAGGCTAGTATTGAATAGTTAATTTAGTTAAAAACATGTTTTATTTCAAGATATTTTACAATAAAAATGATTTCCACAATTTACACTGCATAAAAGGTGACCTTGAAGTCAGTGCACTAGATTTTGTTGAAAGACAATTCTACATGGATCTCTCCTTCTTCCATATATCTTGCAAACAGAGGCATGAACTGTCTTTTTTTATGAACTACCTTTTCAAGGATGTTTGTCCAGCAAACATTGTTGGAATATAGCGATAGTGTATCTCTTTGAAGCAAAGGGCAGATACGTTAAGTCCCATTAAGAAAAGTTCAGGCTTCCCAAACTTATGGTTTCTCCCTGTAATGCAAACCAGTACACATTCAGATATTAGTCTGAGCACAACTACATCACCACATGGGAATCAGGGTCAAATAGAACCGACCCAAAATACACTAATGCTCATGATGCTTACTGTGATGTGAGTAACAAAACCCTTTCTGCCTAGCAGTCTCAGTCAGCATCCATAAAACAATGGCAAGTTAACTTGTTAGCTTGCAAGTAGGATAACATCTCAGATCTTTCACAGTTCTTGACTGGTTGGCATTGAGAATATGATGTTGACAGAAATGGTTTTCTAGAAGAAGAAGGATGAGAGCTTCTTGGGCTAGGATAGGGAATACAAGATGACTCCCTGGGATCAGGATAGTGCATGTTCTTGCCCTAGTAGTGAACAACGAGGAGAGGCTATATCCCAATGTCCTAGTGAACGGGAATAGAAGAATCAGTTTTTAGAGGCTGAGCAGTGAAAGCATTAAGTCAAGCTGTTCACATGTTGTGTCGTTTGTTGTTCACACTCCTCTGAGGGGACAGTGAGTGTTGAGAAAAGGATATCATTATGTAATGAAGAGGCAAACTCCATGGTCCTAGCTAAAATCCATGGCTCCTTGGCAACTAAATGAAGATGCCCCAAAAGCTAAAACAAATACTGTCTGCAAAGAGGAACTTGCAATTCCATGTGTAGCTTTGGGCAGACAGAAAACATTAGAAAAACATTTTAGTTAAGCCATGAACAACGTGGCATAAAAATGAAAGCAAATGAAAAGACTTGCTTAAAAACACAGTCATTCTCTCCCTGTGTACTCAGTTTCCTTTCTCCCTCTCTAACATAGCCCGAGCTGGAGACTAAACTGGCAGGTTAAAGTACATCTCTTTGGAGCCACAAACTGTGGAAACAAATCATGGCTTCTTGCTGAGCCTTCTGGTCACTATAGTAGGTTGAATAGCAGTCCTAAAAAGGTATGTCCAAGTACTAACCCCTGCTATCTATGAATGTTATTTTATTTGGAAATAGTTCATTTTCAGATGTGATTAAGTTTAAGATTTTGAGATCAAATTGGATTTAATTTGGGCTCTAAATCCAATAATTTGTGTCTTTATATGAGAAAGGAGAGGGAGATTTGACACATACAAACACAGAAGACACCCAAAGAGAAAGACCACATGAAGACTCAGGAAGAGAAGTGATACATTTACAAGCCAAGGGACACCAAGGATGATCTGCAGCCACCAGAAGCTGGAATTGAGGCATGGAACAGATTTTTTCCCCCGAGCCTTCATAAGGAACCAATCTTGCTGACATCTTGGTTCTGGCCTCTAGATCTGTGGGAAAATACATTTCTGTTATTTTAAGCCATCAAGTTGTGGTAATTTGTTAGAGCAGTCCTAGAAAACTAGTCACTATTTGCTGCCCATAATAAGGACCTGTTCTCTGATGAGAATGACTGAAACCAAGTTGCTGATTGAACCTGCACTAACCAGATTGCACTAATTACTGCCTGCTTAAATCTATCATCATTCCAGATGTTGCAATACATTCATCAACATAGACTGGAACTCTATGTGTACTATTTCCAGGTTATAGGACTGATGCTCCAGTTTCATCAGCTGACTTTGTCCATACCACTATGGCCCTTAACATTAATATGAATAATATTTGACTTTCTAGATCATTTGAAGTCTGAAAGTGGTATGAATTTTATTGCAAAAACCACTCAACAATGGGCTGAGTGTCCTTTAATGGAACTTCCACAGTACCTAAGATACATAAACATCTGGTATTGCTGAATACTGGAATAGTCTCCTCAAATATTACTCAAAAATATTTCTGATTCTATATCCATTACCTCTTTCTGGTCTTAACAATACATTTTGGTTATATAAATGCAGCTGTCCCCAGAAAGAGTTCATCTCCTCTTATTCTTAGCAGTGATCAGAGGGTAATGAAAGAAGTAATAAGTTGAGTACATTGTTTGCCAAGTCCTCTACAGAGACATATATAAGGTACATAATAGGTCTCTATTAGTTTTATGAAAGTTCCTTTGTCTCTTTTCTCCTGGTTCTTCTGGATGAAAGCTCTGAATGTAAAGAGGGTATGTTTAGAATAAACGTTATAGGATAGCTCCTAGAAACACCAGTTTTTCAGAGGCAGCGGAAACAATTATCCCACCACTTTTACAGGGAATAGATTAAGTCCTTGAAAGTATAGGGGGAAGAATAACTTTTTTAAAGCTATCCCTAGAGCCCTCTTCCTCATGAAGTAAAATACACTCTGGATTTTTTTTCCTACTCTCATTCCTGCAGTCCTCTGTGGTGGGCAGAATTATAAGTTGGCTTCTATCTACTCCATGACCTCCCCTACTGTTGTGATCATTGCCTTCCTTTCTCCTTGAGTGGAATGGGTTTTGAGACCAGCTTCTAAATAGTAGTATGAGATGTGATGAGATGTCTCTTCCTTGATTAGGTTACATTATATGGCAGTGATAATGGGCTTTGACTCCTGTGATTATGTTAATAGATATATTACAACTATGCTTTGCTAGCATGATCAGAAAAAAATCCCTTTGTTGGCTTAAAGAAGTAAACTTCTAAGTGAGATGGCCCATAGAGAGAGCCATATGGCAAGGAACTGCTCCTAGCCAATAGTCATAAAAAAAAAAAAAAAAAAAAAGACTTCAGTTGTACAGCCACAGTAAATAAACTCTACCAGCGACAAAAATGGGCTTGAAAGTAGATCTTTCTCCATTGAAGCCTGTGATGTGATGTGAACACAGACCTAGACAGCACCTAAATTACAGCTTACCAAGACCCTGAAATCAGAAGGCCCAGATAAGCTGTGCCCACACTGCTCACATACAGAAACCATGATATAATAAGTGTGTGCTGTGTTGAGATGCTAAGTTTTTGGTGATTTGTTATGCTACAATAGAAAACTAACATAAAATGTCTTAATTCTTCTATTGGATATCATCACCTCCCATGGCAAATACCACCTGATTGTTGGAATGGACAAAGGACAGGTTGGTCTAACTTCTCTTAGGAAATACCTCAAGAACAAAGGGTAGGTTCAATTACTCAGACTGAATACAGACTTTAAAGACTTACCAGTACAAAAGGAAATGCACCAATGGAGCAATGGAGGCAACTGTGACCTCTGCTAATGCAGGTCCCATTTGGAGGACCTCAACAATTCTAAATCACAATTACTTTCCAGGGGTACAATGTGCATCTTTGGGACTGTTTCTTGTGTATAATCCAGGCATTAACTTGCCTCCCTCCCCAAAACAATGATGTGCACTTTAATGGTGGTCATAACAGACCTGTAATTGCTTAAGGGGACACCACCTGTAGATCACGTAGCACTCAGACCTTGAGAGGTTCTCTCCTAAATTGGATATCTCTTGGACACTTAGAAAAATTTCTCGGGGAGGGAGTATTAATGTTATCATATACACAGTGCAGGTAAATGTCTCTATAGTGGGAATTATACAATTAGAAAAGGTGTTATGAAATGAGTTTATAACTCATTAGCTAAAGAGATCAGTGATGCCATCTCAGACTCAGCTCACTAACTAGGACAGATGCGGATGACAGAATTACCTTAATTGTCCCCTTTGTAAAATAAGGTAAGTCTATATATTTATTAATATATCATGTTGTAGCTTAATGAATACCTTAGCTGAGAGGAAAGGTCAATATAAAAATGCCAATTAGATAAAAAAAAAAGACACTTAGTATTTTAAGTTAGACACTGGTAGTTTACAGAATTTTTTGACTATTTCAGTCTGGGACTGTTAAAGGCATGGTTGAAACAAATGACAAAGATTGGTCCCATCATGCACCTTGAAGTTCCATTGGTGTAGACTTAATTAAATGGCTGAATTAAAACAACTGAATTGATTTGGTCCCAGTCTCTGATCATCAGGTTATTTAGAGTGCCTAGTAAAGAGGTTTAGCCATGAAAAAAAAATCCAGTCCCAGGATGGTACAGAAACAAGGAGTGGATATTGTTAGGAGACACTTCTCAACAGATCTCTAGCATTTCTGTATATCTAGAAAACAGAAGCATGTAAAGATGCTCATGTGGTAAACAATCTTGAAATACAGAGAGTTCATCTCCTTTCAGAGCAAACAGTCATGCTTATTGCTCATTATAAATTATTTGGATTTTCTGAGCTCAAGGCTTCTGTCCTATAATGTAACCTAGATGCAGGCATATATCAGGGTAGCTCTGTGTGGCTGAATAGGACTTGAAGTGCAGGAGGAATCAATGCAAATATTATGTTCACATTCCATGCTGTAATGTGAGAAACAGTCCTTTGCTCTTACCTAGAAGTCCTGCATGTACCTTCTGAGAACATACTTAAAAAACTGTGGCAGGCTAGCCATTTAGCTTATAAATAGGGTAAAATCTTAAATCTTTTATTGTTATTTAAAGATTTTAAAATACCTTATTTGTTGTGAAATTTGAGAATGCTTATAGCCAGGGAAGAATTTTTATATCCAATTTTTAAAATCAGTTAACTTTACTAAAGAAATAGAAACAATGACATTGTTTGCATTTGTATTATATCAGAAATAAAATCATATTCTTTTAGCTATGTACTTAATCACTGTTGTTTGAGATTTTTTTCCTCAGTGATAGAGTTTAATTATGTTTTCCAACAACTAACAACTGTCCATTTATTTCTCCATTTTCTCATAAAAAATATTTTAAAATATTATCTGATCAAGAGCCAAAAATAAAAATAGTTTACAGTATATAAATTGAATAATAAAATATTTCTTGAGCTACCATACTTTAGGAAGTGATTAGGATTAACCATTTTGAGAATAGGTAAAGACCTATGCTTGTAGTTTTTACACCATAAAATTCATACCATTTTGCAAATTAACATTTTCCTTATAATATGATCTCTCAGTACATTCACATCTACATCATCCATTTTATCATGGTCTGGTGTATAGATATATTGTAATGCATTTAATAATTCTCTTATGATGAATAATTTGGTGATCTCTCATACTTATTTTTGTGTTAATATAAACAATACTGAAATGAACATCTTCATTCCTTAGATTCTCTAGAATACATTCCTGAAATTGGAATTGCAGGATTACATATAATTTAATTAATTTTCCTCTCTAATGTTTTAAAAATTTAAGTTAATTTATCTTACATCTAAATACCCTTCCTTAATATACAAAAAGTTGAAAAACTATAACTAATGTATGCCTCTGTCATGAAGAAATAAACTGAGCTATGAAAATTCACCAAAACTTATAAAAATGCACCAAAAGCTGAACTCAAGTAAATGAAGCTTATCTTTAGAATTAGAAACAATGAATTAATTTTAATGAAATAAGTATGATAGATATACAATAATCATGAGGGAGATGATATACCTTATTATGATGTTAATTCTTTCCAAAAATTCATCTATAAATCCAATGAAGCCTTAACCAAGAGAAACTATCAGCCAAATAAAAGCAAAGTTGGCTTCTTCACAAAATCTCATTTTATGAAGTGTATAAAATACAGTTAAGGAGGTAATATGGAAACAGAATTATTATCCTCACAATCTTATTATAAACAACAGAGAAAGTATTAATGATTAACAACTGCAGTTGACAGTTGAAGTAGAGCAAAACTTTATCCCCTAAACTTAGAGAGTAAATGAACCACTTTTTACTGAAGATCTGCAATGAGTCATACCCTTTGTTGGTAGCTTTATAAATATTACATTGAACCAGTAATTAGTTCAAATGAACATACTGAGATAACCATACAAAATGTTTTATTTACTCTCTATTGCTATATTTCAACGGGTCAAAAAGAAAAAAAAGAATTACTATTGGTTCTTTAAAACACCTTTTTTTCCCCTGAAATCTCGATCTTGCACCAATTCCTGTTCAGACACCAAATGCTGACTCAGTGTCTATTATATCTCACTACTTATATTTGTGAATACTAACTTAATGCTTTGACAACTGGCTGTTTATTTCTCTGAACCAGTTACAGTTGACCTTTGAACAACACAGGTTTGAACTGTTCAGGTCCAGTTATACTCAGATTTTTTTTTGTAAATACAGTGCATTACTGTAAATGCATTTCTCTTCCTGATAATATTCTTAATAACATTTTCTTTTTTCTGGCTTGTTTTATTGTAAGAATACAGTATGTAATATATATATATAACATGTAAATATGTATTAATTGACTTTGTTATCAGTAAGGCTTCTAGACAACTGTAGGCTATTGGTTGTTAAGTTTTGGTATTTAATACTTAAGTTTAAAATTAAGTTAAACTTAATTTTAAACTTAAGTTTAAGTATTTGGTTGTTAAGTTAACCAGTGTGTTGCTCAAGGATCAATAGTAATACCATTTAAAAAATTTAATATATGTAGTTATCCTTTAGGCAAGATTTGATCTAAATACTATATTCTTATTTAGATATTCTTTACCTAGTTCATGAGACCAATTTATAATTTGATATATTTTTGAGTAAGATAGCATTTATTTAACCCATCAAGAATATTTAAATAGATGAATTTAGTGGACCAATGAAACTTACTTTCTGCCATATGAATAATATTATAGGAACAATCTAAATGTTTTCCAAAATGATGCATTTCAATAGGCACATTGGTAGATAGACTCTTAAGTGTAACCTATGAACATGCTGAATTCCTAATATTAGTAAAATCTTACACTGGCCTGAGGATTAATGAGGTGACTTCTAAATGCTTATTTATTTTAAAATAAATTTATTTATTTATTTTGAGACACAAAGAGAAAGCGTGAGCAGGGGAAGGGCAAAGAGAGAGAGGAAGAAGAGAATTCCAATCAGGCTCCACGCCATCAGTGCAGAGCCTAACACAGGGCTTGATAGCACAACTGTGAGATGATGACCTGATCCAAAATCAAGAGTCAGATGCATAACTGACTGAGCCACCCAGCTGCCCCAGGTGATTTCTAAAAAAAAAAAAAATACCAGATGAAGATAGTTTTTGGAAAACTATGATATTTATGTGTATTTTTTAAGACTTATAGCTAATAGGAATATTTATCGACCTATGTGGTTGTATCTCTTCAGGTTTATAAACAAGAGCTGAAATTAAAATGCCTCGTTGGAGCTCAACTTATATAGATTTTCATTTCACATCCGGCATTTATAGAACTTGGTATCTTATTGCCTTCTGTCACCTCTCCTTAACTATGTCAGTCTATCTCCACACTATACATCACATATTACAAGGATGTAATGCAGCAGTGGAAAGGAAAAGAGGATCCTATTTGTATTGGCATCATATATCCACTTTGAATTGAGATACTGTCTGATCAAGATCCAAGAAAAACATGAAGAGAAAAATGGACCAGGCCTCCATCAATATTGCCTTTTGAAATGATTCAGAAATGTGGTAATACTTGATATAACTGGATTTCTGTCACATTAAATAACAGATGTTCTGGGAGCTCCTTCACTACAACAATCTTCATCCCCATATCCAAATGCATTCAAAGTTCTATTAGATATAGTTAATGACCTGTTGCCCGAATTTTCCTTCTAATTAAATTATATCATCTAGGTAAATACAAGTAGGAGAAGTTAAATTAAATTAAAGGTAATTTTTTCCCTCCATTATCTTGAACACTGAGATCAAGTCTTTTTTTTTTTCAATTGAAGATTATTCGAGATACAAGGTTATTCCATTTAAAGGAGAAAATGAAGATCAGTGATAGTTTGAGTACATAAACAGCATGAAATTTTGTAACTACAGAAAGTAATTAAAATGCTGTTGGCACTTTTGTGTCATATATAATTGTTTTGTTTGGTCAAAAGCATAAGCTGAAATTAGCTTGTCTAGGCAGTCTGCCCCCAAATTATAATTTGTCTAAAACTTGTTTATTTGATAAAACCTATGTTTTAGATGATTATATTTTTGTTCTGTTTTGTTTTTACTTTTCTATTCAGGAAGGATCATGGCTTCTTTCTGAAGACATTAATAAAAGGAAACTACATTTCAATAATATCAAAATGTTTTGGAAACAAAAATGGATTATTTTATTAGCACTCAACTTAAGTTCTGAAACTACACTTTCCCACCTCATATTACTCTTGGGAAAAGAGTAGATTAAGATTTATCTTCAATTAAATTTATGATTCAAATAAAAGTTTTTGATATTTTGAAATACTGGCAAAATCCTCATTTGGATCTATTTTAAGGAATGGCTGGAAATGGTGTTCAAAATATAATGTATTAATATCTTGCACAAGCTCTAAAATATGTTAATTGTCCTACCAGAATTTCATTTGCCATAGGAACTATGCCCTTTTTATTTAAGTAACTACCTGACAATAACAGAACGGGCATGAAGAACAGAGTCTGTAGAAATGCTTTATCAAAATTAAAGTACTCAACTTTTTCAACTATCTTTAGAAAACAAAAGTTAAGTAGAATATTTATATCTAGAATACTTGAAATGTAAGAAATAAAATTTCTTCACAAATTGAATAACTGTTTCTTAACTATCCAGACAAATTTTCCACCTTTTTTATAAGATAAAAGGAATATTTTGTTTTAGTTTTAAACACAGTACAATAATCCGTCTATGTATTCTTGACATTTTTATACTAGTTGAGTAGTAGAATTTCTCATTTGTTTTGCAGTTGTTTTTAAAAGGTACTACCTTTATTTAGAAATAAATGGAAAAATCTTTGGATATTTATTAAGTAACAAGAAGATAGTGATTATAAAAAAAAACGATATTGAGAATTGAGTTGTTCCCTCTTTCTTATATTTCAGTATCTTTTCCAAGATGCAGTATTTAAATTACATAATTTTAAAAGTCTGAATACAAATATTCAGTGAACATTGACATTGAAGTCATTTTTAAATCATTATTTATCAGTTGAAAGTTTTTCTGATTTACATTTAGAATTTTATTTTAATACTGAAGTTACATGATTTGGAATCAAGAAAAAGTTAACTGTTTTTTAAAGTTTATTTAGAAAGAGACGGAGAGAGCGCAAGTGGGGTAGGGCCATGGAGAGAGGGGGAGAGAGAGAGGATCCCAAGCAAGCTCCTCGTGCTCAGTGCACAGAACCCAACAAAGGGCTTGAACTCACAAAACCACGAGATTATGACCTGAGCCGAAGTCCGGCACTTAACCAATTGAGCCATCCAGGCATCCTCTGGCAAAGTTAACTTTAAGATAATTTTAGATGATAAGAAAATTGCCCTCTGTAAATGCATATGATGTGTAACTCTGTGACCCAGTTTGGCATGTGTTTATGCATCTTAACTTTTTATACATACATATACAAAAAGACTACACAGCCAATTCTGAAAAATGGTTGTGAAAATACTAAATTATTGATTAAAATATATCCTGAGTTTTGGAGATGTTGACAGAAATGTCTAATCACTTGTGCATAATTAGAACTAGAGTGGCTACCTGTATGTGTTTCTAGGGCAAAAAATTTTTTCGCTTAAATTAAAAAAAATTCATGTGGATATTGAAAGATAAGAAAAATGACACATTTTTCTTCAAAAAGTGGGGCTATCAGGGACACCATTTCAAAAAAAGAATGTGCAATTAACAAAACAGATAAAAGTAAACTGAATATGAGACATCATGTCATATTAAAAGAACAAAGAAAACTATAAGAACTCCTAAAGAATATAAAAAGATACATTAATATCATGGCAGTGTTTAGAGAGTATATTTATTTTTACAACTATCTTCTACAGTGTGCACATAAACTATATTTATAAAGCACCAAGTTAAATGTTTATATATAACATATTTTCTTTTTTCCAGCTTCATTGAGGCATTACTGACATATAACATTATGTGAATTTAAGGTACAACATGATGATTTGCTACACATATATATTGTGAAATGATAACCACCATAACATTACTTAATATGTCCATCACCTCACATAATTACCTTTTTGTGTCTGTATGTGATAAGAACATTTAGATCTATCCTCCTGGCATCTTTCAAGTATATAATTGTTAACTATCGTCACTACGCTGTGCATGAATTCTTCAGAACTTACTCATCTTCTGACTGAAAGCTTATACCCTTTGATCAAAATCTCACCATTTCCCCCATTTTCCAGATGCTGGAATCCCCATTCTATTCTCTGTTTTTATGAATTCAGCTTTTTAAGATTGCACATAGAAGTGAGATTATACAGTATTTGTGTTTCTCTGTCTGATTTTATCTCATATAGTAGAATGCTCTCAAGGTCCATCCAGATGGCAAGATTTCCTTCTTTCATTAGGCTGAATAATATTCCATTATAAATGCATTTTATCTTAGTTGTTGTGAATGATACTGCAATGAATATGGGTGTGCACACATTGCTTTAGGACCTTGATTTCACCTCCTTTGAATATATACCCAGAAGTGGGATTGCTGTATCATATAGTAATTTTATTTTATTTTTTACTTGTGTTTTAATTTGAATCCAAGGTAGCTAACATGTAGTGTAATAATGATTTCAGGAATAAAAATTAGTGATTCATCACTTACATATAACACCCAGTGCTCATCCCAACAAGTGCCCTCCTAACGCCCATCATCCATTCAGTCCCTCTCCCCACCAAACACCCCACCAGCAACCTTCAGTTTGTTCTCTGTATTTAAGAGTCTCTTATGGTTTGTGTCCCTCTTGTTTTAATCTTATTTTTTCTTTCCTTCCCTTATGTTCATCTGTTTTGTTTCTTCAATTCCACATATGGGTGAAATCATATATTTGTCTTTCTCTGACTTATTTCACTTAGCATAATACCCACTAGTTCCATCCATATTGTTGCAAATGGCAAGATTTGATTCTTTTTGATCAAGTAATATTCCATTGAATATATATACCACATCTTTTTTATCCATTCATCAGTCAATGGACATTTGGCCTCTTTCCATACTATGGCTATTGTCGATGCAGCTGCTATGAATATTGGGGTGCATACGTCCCTTTGAACCAGCATTCCTGTATCCTTTGGGTAAATACATAGTAGTCAATTGGCGGGTCATAGGGCAGTTCTATTTTTAAGTTTTTGAGGAGCCTCCACACTGTTTTCAAAAGTGGCTGCACCAGTTTGTATTCCCACCAGTAGTGTGAAAGGGTTCATCTTTCTCTGCATCCTTGCCAACATCTGCTGTTGCCTGAGTTGTTAATTTTAGCCATTCAGGCAGGTGTGGGGTAGTATCTCATTGTGGTTTTTATTTGTATTTTCCAGATGATGAGTGATGTTGAGCATCTTTTCATGTGTCTGTTAGCCATCTGGATGTTTTCTTTGAAAAGTGTCTATTCATGTCTTCTGCCCATTTCTTCATTGGATTACTTCGTTTCTTTGGGTGTTGAATTTGATAAGTTCTTTATAGATTTTGGATAATAACCCTTATCCAATATGTCATTTGCAATTATCTTCTCCCATTCTGTCAGTTGTCCTTTAGTTTTGCTGACTGTTTCCTTCTCTGTGCAGAAGCTTTTTATCTTGATGAGGTCCCAATAGTTCATTTTTGCTTTTGTTTACCTTGCCTTTGGAGACATGTCAAGTAAGAAGTTGCTGTGGCCAAGGTCAAATAGGTTGTTGTCTATTCTCTCCTCTAGGATTTTGATGGCTTCCTGTCTTACATTTAGGTCTTTCACTCATTTTGAGTTTATTTTTGTGTATGGTGTAAGAAAATGGTCCAGGTTCATTCTTCTGCATGTCGCTGTCTGGTTTTCCAAACAGCATTTACTGAAGAGACTGTCTTTTTTCCATTGGTTATTCTTTCCTGCTTTGTCAAAGATTAGTTGGCCATACATTTGTGGTTCTATTTCTGGGTTCTCTAATCTGTTCCATTGATCTATGTGTCTGTTTTTGTGCCAATACTATACTGTCTTGATGATTACAGCTTTGTAATACAGCTTGAAGCCCGGAATACTGATGCCTTCAGCTTTGTTTTTTTTATTTTTAATTTTTTGAGGAACCTCCATTATATTTTCCATAGTAGTTGCACCAATTTATGATCCCACCAACAGTGTGTAGGATTCTGTTTTCTCCACATTAGTGATGTCACTTATGACCTCTTGTCTTTTTGATGATAGCCATTTTATCAGTTATGAAGTGATATCTCATTGTAGTTTTGAGTTGCATTTCCCTAATGATTAGTGATGTTGAGTGTCTTTTATTGTACCTATTGACAATTGGTAGGTCTTCTTTGGGAAAATATCTATTTGTCCCTAAGACCATGTTCTAGTCAGATTATTTGTCCTTTTGGTATCGAGTTGTATGGGTTTCTTACATTTTGGATATTAATTCTTAACAGTTTGAAAATATCCATAGGATGTCTTTTTGTTTGTTGATTATTTCTTTTACTATGCCAAGTTTTTCAAATTTGATTCATTCCCATATTTATTGTTTTCTTCTGATGCCTGTGTTTTTGGTGTCATAACCCAAATCACTGCCAAGATCAATGCTATGTATCCTTCCAGGAATTTTGCCATTTCAGGCCTTATGTTTTTGAGTCTTTAATCTTTACAAGTTAGTTTTTGTGAGTAGTATAAGATAATGGTCCAGTTTTATTCTTCTGTATATGATTATTCAATTTTCTGAAAATATCTTAGTGAAAAGATTATCCTTTCCCCATTGAATACTCTTCATTCCCTTGCCAAGTATTAGTTGACCATATATGTGGGAGTTTATTTCTGGATTCTAAATTCTGTTCCATTGGTCTATGTGCCTATTTTTATGCCAGTATTACAGTGTTTTGATTAGTACAGTTTTGTCATATGGTATGAAATGAGGAAGTGTGATGCCTCCAGCTTTGTTCTTGTTTTTCAGAACTGCTTTGGCTATTCAGTTCCATACAAGTTTTAAGATTCCATATACACTTTAGGATATAATTTTTTTCTATTTCTGTGAAAAATGTCATTGAAATTTTCATAGAAATTATATTGAATCTGCAGATAACTTTGGGTAGTATGGACATTTAAAAATATAAATTCTTCTAATCCATGAACACAAATAGCTTTCCATTTATTTGTGTCTTCTTAAATTTCTTCATTAAAGTCTTTTACTTTTCAGTACACAGATCTTTCACTTATTTGGTTAAATTTATTCCTAAGTATTTTATTGCTTTCGAGGCTATTGTGATTTGAATTGTTTTTCTTGTTTAGCTATTTCATTGTTAGTATATAGAAACACAACTGATTTATGTATCCTAAAAATTCAATGAATTAATTTAACAGCTTTAATAGTTTTTGGTGAAGTCTTTATGGATTTTCTATATATAAAAACACATCATCTGCAAAGAGACAATGTTATTTCTTCCTTTCTGATTTTGGATGTTATGTTGAGCTATATACTCCTTCTGTATCCAATTTGTTGAGAGATTTTATCATGAAAGGATGTTAACTTTTGTCAAGTGCTTTTTCTACACTTATTGAGATGATTATAGGAATTTCATCTTTTATTCTATTAATGTGGTGTATCACATTTATTAATTTGCATATGTTGATCCATCTTTGCATCCTAGGAATAAAACCTACTTGATCATGATGTATGTTCCTTTTATAGTTCTGTTGAATTTCATTTGCTAATATTTTGTTAAGAATTTTAGCTTCTATATTTATCAGGGATATTGGCCCTCAGTTTTTTGTAGTTCCCATATCTGGTTTTAGAATCAGTGAAATGTTGACCTCATACAATGAGTATTCTCTCCTATTAAGATTTTGGAAAATTTCCAGAGGTACTGGCATTAATGTTTCTTTGAAGATTTTGTAGAATTCACCAGTGAAGCGATCTTCATTGCTGGGGTTTTGTTTGTTGGAAAGTTTTTGATTACTGATGCAATCTCCTTACTGGTTATTGGTCTGTTTGGATTTTTTATTTCCTCAGGATTCAGTATTGTTAAGTTTTATGTTTCTAGGAATTTGCCTGTTTCTTCTAGGTTATTCAACTTGTTGGCATATTAATTGTTCATAGTAGTCCCTTCAATTCTTTATATTTCTGCCATATCATTTTTATGCCTCCTTTTTCATTTCTGATTTTATTTACTTAAGCCCTAGCTCCCGTTTTCTTAGTCTAGATAAAAATGTGTTAATTTTGTTTCCTTTCACAAACAAGGTCTTAGTTTTCTTACTGTCTTCAATTGTTTCCTGTTTTCTATTTTATTTACTTTTGATCTCATATTTGTTGTGTCCTTCCATTTGCTGACTTTGTTTTGTTTACCCTTTTTCTATTTCCTTGATGTGTAAAGTTAGGTAATTATCTTGATCTTTTTTTCTAATCCAGAGGTATTCAAAAAGATAGAGTTTGAACTCTCAACAAAGAGGAAGTCACATTATCTGAGATGCTAAGATTCCCATATACCATTAACACATAATAATATCCAAATTAGCATCTATCAAAAATCACATCATTTCAAAAATACTACTATGTAGAGAACATTGATTCTGAGGCACAGACCCGGGAGATGGCAGCCAGGAGGACAGTGGGCTCACCTTGTCCTGCTGATCGCTTAGATACCACCCACATCTGCCAGAAAACCACCAGGTGACTAGCAGAATGTACTCTGCAGAGTAAAGCATAGACAAGAGACCCATAGAAGAGGGAAGGAAGGACAGAAAGGCAGTGCATGCTACATGGACTGGAAGGGGGGCTGGGGCGTTGGAGGGGCAGCCTGCCTGGCAAGGCAGAGGCCCAGAAGTCTGGATTGCAAAAGTGGAGGGGCTGGTCTCTGTGAGTTCTGACAGCCAGCAGGACTTAACATCTGGAATGTTAAAAGTCAACAGTGCTGCTCTCAGAGAGCAGGGAGGGCAAGAGGACACAGGGAGGGAGAGATGTTGAGCCCCAGAAGACAGAGCTCAGCTCAGCTCGGTTGGGTAACAAAGGCACTGGCAAGTGCCATCTCCTTCTCCCATCCCCCAGTAGAAATTCCAAAGGGAACCAGTTCCCGTCACCGAACTTGCTTGCACCGCTCAAATGCCCAATGCTGTGCTTCTGTGGATCCATCCCTCCAATGGGCCTTCCTACCTCCCTGTGCTGGAGTGCCCCTCCTGCAGGGGACCACTGATAGCAAAGCCTGCCCCTCCTGCTCCTGTCCACCTTGTGGATCCATCCCAGCTAATACACCAGATCCCATCAAAGCAGCACCACAAGCTTGGCAGTATGCAAGTAGCCCAGACAGGGGCCACACCGCTCCACAGTGAGTCCTGCCCTTGGGAGAGGGGAAGATAAGGTACACACCAGTCTGACTGTGGCCCAGCGGTGGGCTGGGGGCTGGCTTTGGGACTGCAGCCCTGCCCACCAACACAAGTTACTCCTGACAGCACAGGGGAAGTGCTCTACAGTTTGGAGTCACTACAGGGACTATCCAAAATGACGAATCGGGAGAATTCTCCTCAAAAGAAACTCTAGGAAGTAGCGACAGCTAACAAACTGATCAAAAACTATTTAAGCAATATAACGGAACAAGAATTTAGAATGATAGTCATAAAATTAATCGTTGGGCTTGAAAAAAGCATAGAGGAGGGCAGAGAATCCATTTCTACAGAGATCAAGGGACTAAGAAATAGTCATGAGGAGCTAAAAAATGCTATAAATGAGATGCAAAATAAAATGGAGGCGGCCATAGAAGAGACTGAAGAGGCAGAAGAGAGAACAGTTGAATTAGAAGATAAAATTATGGAAAAAGAGGAAGCTGAGAAAAAGAGAGATAAAAAAAATCCAGAAGTATGGGAGGAGAATTAGAGAACTAAGTGATTCAATCAAATGGAACAATATCCGTATCATAGGAATTCCAGAAGAAGAAGAGAGAGAGAAAGGGACTGAAGGTGTACTTGAAAAAAATCATAGCTGAGAACTTCCCTGATCTGGGGAAGGAAAAAGGCATTGAAATCCAAGAGGCACAGAGCGCTCCCTTCAGACGTAACTTGAAACAATCTGCATGACATATCATAGTGAAACTGGCAAAATACAAGGATAAAGAGAAAATTCTGAAACCAGCTAGGGATAAACAGGCTCTAACTTACAAAGGTAGACCCGTGAGAATAGTGGCAGACCTAACTACTGAAACTTGGCAGGCCAGAAAGGAATGGCAGGAAATCTTCAATGTGATGAACAGAAAAAATATGCAGCCAAGACTCCTTTATCCAACAAGTCTGTCATTCAGAATAGGAGAGAAAAAGGTTTTCCCTAACAAACAAAAACTGAAGGAATTCATCACCACTAAACCAACCCTACAAGAGATTATAAGGGGGATTCTGTGAGTGAAATGTGCAAGGACCACAAAGTACCAGAGACATCACTACAAACATGAAACCTACAGACATACAATGACTCTAAACCCATATCTTTCAATAATAACACTAATGTAAATGGGACTAAATGCTCCAATGAAAAGACATAGGGTATCAGAATGGATAAAAAAACAAGACCCATTTATTTGCTGTCTACAAAAGACTCATTTTAGACCTGAGGACACCTTCAGATTGAACATGAAGGGATGGAGAACTATCTATCATGCTAGTGGAAGTCAAAAGAAAGCTAGAGTAGCCATACTTATATCAGACAAACTAGACTTTAAATTAAAGGCTGTAACAAGAGGTAAAGAAAGGCATTATATAATAATTACAGGGTCTACCCATCAAGAAGAGCTAATAATTATAAATATATATGTGCCAAATATGGGGGCCCCCAAATATATAAAACAAATTATCACAAACATAAGCAACCTTATTGACAAGAATGTGGTAATTGCAGGGGACTTTAATACCCCACTTAAAGAATGGATAGATCATCTAGACACAGGATCAATAAAGAAACAAGAGCCCTGAATGATACATTGGACCATATGGACTTGACAGATATATTTAGAACTTTGCATCCCAAAGCAACAGAAGATACTTTCTTCTTGAGTGCACATGGAACATTCTCCAAGATAGATCACACACTGGGTCACAAAACAGCCATTCATAAGTATAAAAGAATTGAAATCATACCATGCACACTTTGAGACCACAATGCTATGAAACTTGAAATCAACCACAGGAAAAAGTCTGGAAAACCTCTAAAAGCATGGAGGTTAAAGAACACTCTACTAAAGAATGAATGGGTCAACCAGGCAAGTAGAGAAGAAGTTTAAAAATATATGGAAACAAATGAAAATGAAAATACAACAATCCGAATGCTTTGGGATGCAGTGAAGGCAGTCCTGAGAGGAAAATACATTGCAATCCAGGCCTATCTCAAGAAACAAGAAAGATCCCAAATATAAAATCTAACAGCACACCTAAAGGAACTAGAAGCAGAACAGCAACGACACCCCAAACCCAGCAGCAGAAGAAAAATAATAAAGATCAAAGCAGAAATAAACAATATAGAATCTAAAAAAACTGTGGAGCAGATCAATGAAACCAAGAGTTGCTTTTTGAAAAAATAAACAAAATTGATAAACCTCTAGCCAGGCTTCTCAAAAAGAAAAGGGAGATGACCCAAATAGATTAAATCATGAATTTAATGGATTCTGAAAAACTTAACAGAAGACCATGGGGGAGGGGAAGGAAAAAAAAGTTAGAGAGGGAGAGGGCCAAACCGTAAGAGACTCTTAACTGAGAACAAACTGAAGGTTGATGGGGGTGGGAGGGAGGGGGTGGGTGGGTGATGGATATTGAGGAGGGCACCTGTTGGGATGAGCACTGGGTGTTGTATGGAAACCAATTTGACAATAAATTTCATATTAAAAAAAAAGAAACTGAAAAAAATAATTCTGAAGCACAGAAAATTATCTGCCCTTGTGATTCATTTAACAAAGATTTTAATTTAGTATTATGTGACCAATAAAAGATTAAATCACAAACTGAAAATTTGAAGCAAAGAAAATTTTGTGTATTCTGTAGTTAGTATGTGTGGTAATACTTTCATTTCTCCTCTTCTCAGTTCTGCTTTCTAAGCTGATGTTCAGATAAAATTTTGGAGAACTTAAACATTGTTGAGAAACTTGTAAGACTAATGTCAAAAAATCCATAAAAGTTTTTTGTTGATGGAAATATATCCATTGCATCTATAATTTAAAGGGAAATGTGGCATAATATGCTCTGAGTCATGTGAGAAAATTATTTTCCTATAAGGGACAAATCTATGATTTAGTAAGAATTGTTTCCCCATTTTTTGATTATTCTATCCCGCAGTCATATTTCCTTCTAATAAAAGGCTATATAAATGTTTTGTAGTCTATATTAATAGCTAAGATATAATGTTTATATACTCATGAATGATATCATTCTCTGAAGGAGAAATTAATCAATATTGACCCACAATAAAATATTTATAAACTGACATATGTCAAATTTCCTATTTATATATAACAAAGGCTGTAAAATCACCACAACACTTAACACTAAATCCACCCAGGGGCACCTGGGTGGCTCAATCAGTTTAGCGTCCAGCTCTTGAGTTTGCTTCAAGTCATGATCTCACAGTTCGTGAGATCAAGCCTCATGCTGGACTCTGCACTGACAGTGTGGACTCTGGTTGGGATTCTCTCTCTCTCCCTCTCTCTCTCTGCCTGTTTCTTTCTCTCTCTCTCTCAAAATAAATAAATAAACATTTAAAAATAAATACACCCTAATTATGACCAAGTAATTTGAAACTTCAGAATGAACACACAAGTACAGGTTTTCTGTTTTTATTATCCTAAAGTCCACATGTCTCTCATGACACTATTACTTTGCACATATTGTTTCCTTCTAGCTCTTTTTTTCATATGTGTTTCAATAAATTGTAGATATTGAAAGGTCTTCTAGGAAGTCTTTGTTATCTTCCTATCTCCTCACCTCCTACAGCTTCTCTTTTCCTCTAATATACTAGTACACTAGATGCTCAACTCTATTACTATACTATTTTAAATTCTTTTCTACAAATCAACATAGAGTATTCTTTACAAAGCTTTGTACCCTTAAAAAATCTGCATATATTGCATAATTTAGTGAACTGCATTATAATATTTAATAAATGAATAAAGTAATAAGTCAGAGAACAAAGTATTTAAAAAGTGGAGCAGTAAAAGTGGATTTACAGAAAAATGAAAATAGCAGTTTGCAATTTTATTTTATTTATTTATTATTATTTTTTAATGTTTACTTTTGAGAGAGACAGAGAGCAAGAGCATGAGCGGTGAAGCGGCGGAGAGAGAAGGAGACACAGAGTCCAAATCAGGCTCCAGGTTGTGAGCTGTCAGCACAGAGCCTAATGCAGGGCTGGAACCCATGAACCCTGAGATCCTGACCTGAGCCAAAGCGAGAGGCTTAACCAGCTGAGCCACCCAGGTGCCCCACATCTTTAGATTTTAAAGATGGCATTACAGGCAAGAATTTTTCACTTATATTGGTGCAGCTGAGAAGACTGTTACATCAAAATCACTCTCTCTCTCTCTCTGTCTCTGTCTTTCACTCCACACAGAAACACTGTTCTGAATGTTCTGAACATGATGATTAACTTAGTCTGATGCTGGTAGAGTTTGAGAAAGCTTTATCACCTTAATTTTAAATGGCACCCTGTTTTCTGAAGTTGTTGTCCAATGATTCATCATTATTATATGGCGTGTTCACTCAATCTCTTTTTGCCTCAGTTTATGTTATAAAAATGTTTCCATTTCTTTCCTTTTTCTGCCCCTGTTCTTTCCAGTTAAAAAATTGTCCATTCATAAATTCCTTGGCTAATTCATGAATTTCCCCAATGTTTTCACTTTGTTGTTTAAATATTGAAGAAGAACTTAGGTAGCAATTACACCTTCAAGAAGTGGATGTTAAGCCTCTATTAGATTCACATCCAAAGAGTGTAAGTTATGTTAAACTCTATAAAGTTTCTGTTTGTTAAGGAAGTTGACACCACACTGCAACTGACACTGCATGACAACTGTGTGACTTCTAACATTATTAAAAATAAATAAAAGCCATCAAAAGAGAAGCATTTGTGTAAAACACTGATTTTATAGGACAACCTGAAGTTGAACATGTTTTCCATTATTTTTGAGCTCTGATGGCCCTGTTTGCTTCTTTCTTACAAAGCATAAGTATTTCCATTTGATTATAGTTACTTGCAACTTGTTGTAGTTACTTTAGTAGACTGCAAGCCTCTTGATGGAGGAGAGAAGAGCACTGAAGTATTTGTTTTTCTCATCTTTGCGAGTTACTTACATGGCATGAAGGAGAGAATAGTATCCTTTGCTTTATTCTGAGAGGGAAGTGATTTGCTTGTTCATCCTTTCCAAATCCATCTGATTTGAAGAAAAACTTATGGAAGAATAGAGTTTCCCCATGTGTTGTAAGTGCTTAAAAGCAAGTGTGTTTAAAGCATAAAGTTTTGAAGTAGTCTACTCAATTTTTAACAGTTATCATCTGGAAATGGGGATGTCTATCCTAACATTTTTTCAACTGTGGTTCTTGAACTACCTCAGTAAATACTTACAGGTATTATTTATATATGGCATGCGTGAATCTTCATTTTCAACAGTGTCCTGTGTGATACTCATGCATGCTAAATTGAGAGAATCTAGTATGGCCTCTGAGAAAGTGACTACCTAAAAATAACACAGGTTCTCAAAGATAAAACAATAAGACTGGTTTTGAGAATGAATGTTTAACACTCAGTGCTGCTCAAAAACCTAGTCATGTTGTTGGGAGTAGATCGCTGATTCAATTTCATTGCTGGTAATCAGTCTGTTCAAATTCTCTATTTCTTCCTCCTTTAGTTTTGGTAGGTTATATGTTTGTAGGAACTTATCCATTTCTTCTAGCTTATTCAATTTGTTGGCCTATGATTTCATAATACTCTCTTACACTTGTTATTTCTGTGATGTTGGTTGCTATTTCTCTTCTTTCATTTCTAATTTTATTAGGGTCCTCTCTCTCTTTCTCTCTCTCTCTCTCTCTCTTTCCACCTTTCTCTCTCTCTCTCTTTTTCATGAATCTGGCTAAAGGTTGATCACTTTTGGTGATCTTTTCAAAGCACTAGCTTCGGCTTTCATTGGTCTATCCTATTGGTTCTTTTTAGTGTCTGTATCATTCATTTCTGCTCCTATCTTTACTATTTCCTTCCTTTTGTTAGTTTGGAGTTTTGATTGTTCTTCTTCTTCTAGCTTCTTTAGGTGTAAGGTTAAGGCGTTTATTTGAGATTTTTCTTGCTTCTTGAGGTAGGCCTGTATCTTTCCTCTTAGAGTGACTTTTCTGCACCCCAAAGATGTTGGAAATCTGTTTTGATTTTCATTTGTTTCCATGTAATTTTTTATCTATTTATTTTCTTGTTTACCCCATTCATTGTTTAGTAACATGTTATTTAACCTTCATGTATTTGTGATGTTTTGAGATTTTTGTTTTTGTTGTGGTTGATTTGTAGTGTCATAGCTTTGAGGTCAGAATGACTTTTATCTTTTTGAATTTGTTGAGACTTGTTTTGTGGTCTAATATGTGATCTATTCTGGAGAATGTTCCATGTGCACTTGAAAAGAATAGGTATTCTGCTGTTTTAGAATGGAATGTTCTGAATGTATCTGTTAAATCCATATGGCCCAGTAAGTCATTTAAAGCCATTGCTTTCTGGTTGATTTTCTGTTTAGATGATCTGTCTATTGATATAAATTGGGCGTTAAAATTCCCTATGGTTATTGTATGACAATTGATTAGTTCCTTTATGTTTGTTATTGACTGTTTTATGCAATTGGGTGCTCCCATAAATATTTACAATTATTATATTTTCTTGTTGGATTGTACCTTTTATTCTCACATAGTTCCTTCTTTGTCCCTTGTTACAGTCTTGGTTTTAAAGTCTATTTTGTCAGATATAAGTATTGCTACCCTGGCTTTCTTTTGATACCATTTGCATGATAAATGTTTCTCCATCCCCTCACTTTCAATTGGCAGGTGTCTTTAGGTCTGAAATAAGTCACTTGTGGTATATGGGTCTTGTTTTGATCCACTGTGTCACCTTATGTCTTTTGATTGAAGCACTTATTCCATTACATTCAAAGTAATTATTGATAGATATCCATTTATTGCCATATTATTACTGGTTTTGTGGTTCTTTTTTGGTTTCTCTCTGATCTTTTCTTCTCTTGCTCTCTTTCACGGTTTGTTGACTTTCTTTAGCGATATACTTGGATTCATTTCTCTTTATTCTTTGAGTATCTATTACTGGTTTTTGATTTTTGCTTACTATTTGCATATAACATCTTTTGCGCATAGCAATCTATATTAAGGTGATAGTCACTTAAGTTTGAACTCGTTCCTTACTCCTCTCATCCTCACCTTTTAGGCAGATGGTGTCATACTTTAAATACTTTTATTTTGTGAGTCCCTTCTCTTATTTTTATAGATATACTTATTTTACTGCTTTTATGCTTTCTAGTTTTCTTTCTTTTGTTTGTGGTCTTTTCTTTTTGCTCAGTGTCTCCTTTAATATTTCCTGTAGGGTTAGTTTAGTGGTCCTGAAGTACTTTTGTTTTAGTTTGTCTGAGAAACTCTTTATCTTTCCTTCTATTGCAAATAATATCTTTGCTGGATACAGTATTCTTGGCTAAAGACTTTTCCTTTCAGCAGTTTGACTATATCATGCCATTCCCTCTGGAGTGCAAAATTCCTGCTGAAAAATCCACTCTCAGCCTTATGGGGTTTCCCCTGTATGTAACTGCCTTGTTTTCTCTTGCTCCTTTTCATTTTTTTTTCTTTATCACTACTTTTTGCCATTTTAATTACATGTGTCTTGGTGTGGACCTTCTTGAGTTGTTTTTTTGAGGGGAATCTTTGTGCCTCCTGGATCTGGATATCTGTTTCCTTCCCCAGGATAGGAAAGTTTTCAGTTATTATTTCTTCAAGTAAGTTTTCTGCCCCCTTTTCTCTGTCTTCTTCTTCTGGGATCCCTATAATGTGAATGCTGTTACACTTGAGGGAGCCACTGAGTTCCCTAAGAATATTCTCAATTTGCATAATAGCTTTCCCTATCATTTGCTCAGCTTGGTCACTTTCCATTTCTCTGTCTTTTAGGTCATTAATTCATTCCTCTGCTTCCTCTAGCTTGTAATTTATTTCATCAAGTTTATCTTTAATTTCATTTATTTTGTTTTCATCTCTGATTGGTTCTTTTTTGTTTCTTTGTTAAGGGTTCCACTTATTTCCTCTACTCTTTTCTCAAATCCAGAGAGTATATTTATTGTTATTACTTTAAGTTCTCTATCAGGTATGTTACTTATATTCATTTCCCCTAGGTCTCTTCCTGTGGTTTGGTCCTTTTTTTTTTTTTTTTTTTTTCATTTGGGACATATTCCTTTGTGTTCTCCTTTTGTCTAACTCTCTGTGTTTGTTTCTGTGTTTAGGAAAATCAGCTACATCTCTTCTCTTGATGGTAATGGCCTTATGTCCAATATGACTAGACATATTAACAGGTAAATTCTACTAAACATTTAAACAGGAGTAAATACCAATAATTCTCAAACTATTCCAAAATATAGAGGAGGAAAGAAAACTTCCAAATTCATTCTATAAGACTAGTATCATCCTGATACCAAAACCGGATAAAGACACCACATAAAAAGAGAACTACAAGCCAATATCTCTGATGAACACAATGCAAAAATCCTCAACAAAGTACTAGCAAACAGAATCCCACAATACATTAAAAAAAACATACACCATAATCAAGTGGGATTTATTCCTGGGGTGTAAGCATGGTCAATATCCACAAATATGTCAACATGATACATCATATCAACAAGAGAAAAGATAAAAGCCATATGATCCTTTCTTTTTTCTTTTAATGTTTATTTATTTTTGAGAGAGAGAAAGAGGGAGAGAGAGACAGAGCATGAGTGGGGGAGGGGCAGAGAGAGAGGGAGACAGAATTTGAAGCAGGCTCCAGGCTCTGAGCTGTCAGCATTGCTGAAACTCACAAGCCATGAGATAACCTACTGAGCCACCCAGGCACCCCTGATCATTTCAACAGATATATAAAAAGCATTTGAAAAACTTCAAAATCCATTCGTGATAAAAACTCTCAACAAGGTAGGTCAAGAAGGAGTATATATTGACAATGAAAGCCTTGTATGGAAAACCAAGAGTGAACATTATACTTAGTGCTGGGAAACTGGGAGCTTTTCCTTTTAAGGTCGGGAACAAGAGAAAGATGTTGACTCTGACCATTTTTATTCAACATACATCTGGAATTCCTAGCTATAGCAACTAGAAAACATAAATAAATAAAATGCATACAAATTAGTAAGAATGAATTAAAACTATTTGCAGATGACATGATATTCTATGTAGAAAACCCTGAAGACTCCACCAAAACACTCCTAGAACTGATAAATGAATTCAGTAAAGTCATAGAATACAAAATAAGGTACAGAAAATGGTTGCATTTCTATACATGCGAATACTTCTATACATGTTATACTCCTATAACAATGAAGCAGCAGAAAATAAAATGAATAAAACAAACACATTTATATTTCCACCAAAAGCAATAAAGTATCTAGGAATAAACTTAACCAAGGAGGTAAAAGACCTGTGCATTAAAACTATAAAAAATTGATGAAAGAAATTCAAGATGACACCAAGAAATGGAAAGACATTCCATGCTTATAGACTGGAAGAAAAATGTTAAAATGTCTGCACTACCAAAAGCAATCTCCAGATTTAATGCAATCCTTATAAAAACAGTAACAGCATTTTCAAAGATTTAGAATAAACAATCCTGAAATCTGTATGGAACCACAAAAGACCCCGGATAGCTAAAGCAATCTTGAAAAAGAAAAATGAAACTAGGGTATCACAATTCCAGATTTCAAGTTACATTACAAAGGTATAGTAACCAAAAAATATGGTATTGGCACAAAAATAGACACATGGATCAAGAGAAAACCCAAAAATAAACCCACAATTATATGGCCAATTAATCTTCTATAAAGCAGGAAAGAATGTCCAATGGGAAAAAGACTGCCTCCTCAACAAATGGTGTTGGAAACACTGGACAGCATCATGCAAAATAATGAAACTGGACCACTTTCTTACATGATATACAAAAATAAATTCAAAAAGATTAAAGACCTAAATGTGAGACTGGAACCATAAAAATCCTAGAAGAGAGCAAAGGCAGTATGAAATTTCTCTGACATTGACCAATAGGAACACTTTTTAGATGTATCTCCTGAGGCAAGAGAAATAAAAGTAAAAATAAGCTACTGGGATGACATTAAAATAAAATTCTTTTGTACACTGAAGGAAACAATCAACAAAACTAAAATGCAACCAGTTGAATTGGAGAATATAGTTGCAAATGACATCTCTGATAAAGGGTTAGTATCCAAAATATGTAGAGAACTGATATAACTCAACACTCAAAAATCAAATAACCCAACTAAAAAATGGGCAAAAGACATGAACAGATATTTCTCTAAAAGATATACAGATGGCCAACAGACACATGAAAAGATGCTCATCATCTCTGATCATCATGGAAATGCAAATCAGAACTACAGTGAGATACCACCTCACATCTGTCAGAATGACTAAAATCAAAAACACAAGAAACAAGTGTTGGTGAGGGTGTGGGAGAAAAGGAACCTTTATGCACTATTGGTGGAAATGCAAACTGGTGCAGCCACTGTGGAAAACAATATGGGGTTAAAAATTAACTCCTCAAAAAGTCCAAAGTAGAACTACTCTAGGATCCAGTAATCACACTATTGGGTATTTACCCCTAAAATACAAAAACACTTATTCAAAGGGATGCACTCCTATGTTTATTGCAGTATTATATAACCAAATTATGGAAGTAGCCCAAGTGTCTATCAATAGATGAATAGATAAAGAAGATGAGTTATATATGCAATGGAATATTATTCAGTCATAAAAAACAATAAAATGTTGCCATTTGCAACAACGTGGATAGAGTTATTGAGTATAATGCTAAGTGAAATAAGTCAGTCAGAGAAAGACAAATACCGTACGATTTCTCTCATATATAGAACAAAACAAATGAACAAAGAAAAGAAAAATAAAGTGACAAATGAAGAAACAGATTCCTGACTAAACATGATTACTGGATGATTACTGGAGAGGAAGTGGGTAGGGGGATGGATGAAAGGGGTGATGGGGTTTAAACAGCACGTTTGTCATGATGAGCACTGGGTGATGTATGGCATTGTTGAGTCACTATATTGTACACCTGCAACTAACATAACACTGTATTTTAATGATAACTGGAATTTAAAAAAAAGTTAAAAGCCTTGCCATGTACGGCTATCACTAGTCTACCAACTCCAGTGAGTTTGTGCAAAACTGCCCATACAGGTACCATAGACTTTTCCTAGCTACAATGTATATTGGACTCATGACAATAAGGCTAAATGGTACACTTTACCTTCAAAGCAGAGAGGTGTTTTCAAACACTCAGTATCTCAGCTCATGAAACATGTAGGACTTAGCCTTTGAAAAGCCTGTGCATAGAAATGAGAAAGGTGGGCCTTAATGTCAGGAACTTGGAAACCATATTCTTGAACTCTCGTTTGAAGTTTTTAAAATAAAGTGAATTATTAGGTGGCTTTACTGAATGCTCAAGGGTTGAAGTAATTTCAATCTATGCTTGATGTAAAGTTCAAGTATAAAACTGAATCAATTTTTTTCTTCTCTACATTTCTTGACCAAAAGATTTAAAAACATGTATATAGGATAGTGAATTTACAGAGTAATATTGTCGTTTCAATTTTATTGCTTATCCCTCCAGAAAGCACTATAAATTACTCCAGAGAATGGAATAAACTTTCATTTAGACATATGTGGCAAAAGAGAAAGAGAAAGAATGCAAAACTGTAATAGTGACAAAATATTTTCAAATATCATAATCTCCTTTTTTTTGATACTACCATTTACAAAGTAAGCAGATATTTTATGTATCAGAAATCATTATATTTCAAGTAATAGAAAAACGAGCTAATTCAGACTTTTAAAATAAAGGGAATTTTTAAGTCACTTCACTGTACAATGTGTGGGTTATTCTAGTTTCAATAGAGGCTGATATCTTGGGTTCCAGCAATATAAACAGGACATGCATCACTCTCAGCTATTTTTCCTTAATCTTGCACCCATTTTGTGAGGCACTCTGCCTTTGCATTTGCAAATAGGGTGTTAGCCTCTTTTACTACATGCTCCCGTGTTCATAGGCAGCAAGAAAGAGAAATTCTGCTTTCTTAACAGCCAAATAAAAGCCATATAATTGAGACCCATAAGCTCTGTTTGCCCTGACTATTTCATATTTACTAACCTGGAAAAATTATCTTGTCCAAAAAGGTAGGTCATGTTGACTGGATTTAGCCAATCTTTGGGCACCCACTAGAAACAGAGGTGGAATAATCTATCCCTCATAAACATTGTAGGTGGGAAATTCCGGGTACTCTTAGAAAGATGATTAAATGATAAAATGCCAACTAGTGGATGTCAAATATATTATTGAAAATGGATACTTTTTAAGAAAAATTGTTTAATAATTTTTTGAGTTTTTTTTTGAAGAGCCAGAACTTTCTTTCTTACCTCAAATTGGGCTATAGAAAATTTTCTGACTGTTAAATTGTCTTTCATGGTTAGAGACCTAGCTTTTCATTATTTAGTGAGCTAGGTGAGTATAACTACTCATCCAAAGTTCATATTTAGATTATCTTTTATTTAGAAATAATGTCAACTGCAGGAAACCAACTACATTGGCTTAAAAAATATGCTATCTCCCACCCCCCCCCACTCCATGTAATGTACAGTCAGAAGGTAAGCAGTTAAGAAGGTGGTCAGGTTTTCAGTGGCATAAGAGACAGGATATCTGTGATTCTCTATGCCCTTGGTTGCCACTAAGTGCAATAACTTTATACCTCCAGAGACCTTGCCAGCAACTGGAGCAGAAAGAGGAGGTAAGCAGAATGGGCTTTGGCATCAGAAATTATCATACCTCCTTGGCCACTCTAGCTTTAAGGGACTCATAGAACATGAGGACTTTTGTTTTTCTACAAGAGTAAAACTGAGCAAGAGAGAAAGAACAGGAAGAAGGTGCTAAGTGAGTCAACCTATATTGTCTTCTCCAGATAATATTCTCTATTTTTTTATTGCATTAACCTATTTAGTAACAAAGAAGAGGCCAATCCTAAAAACATTAAAAGCCTGAGCTATATTAAGCCTAAGTCTAATGTAAAAAATCTAGTGATAAAACAGATCCACTTAAGGGCTTTTAAGTTTCTTGCTTTAGGCTAGACTAAGATTTATTTCACAAGGAAATTAGAGGTCAGAGGGGGTGCTCAGTACTTACCATTGCTGGTAACTATATACAGGTACAGTCTTCAAAAATGAACTGTATACATTACTCAATTATAAATATAAATGGTCCCATGGTGTAGGAAAACTTGGTTGACTGTCATACCATGGTAGTCATCTTAAAGCCTGTTTTTTAAAAGCGCTGGATTTTATGTGAAGAACAAAGGCTTAAGAGTTTCAAGCACAATAAGAACATTCCATTTAGTTTAAACATTCTTCTTGCGCACAGGAGAGTCTGAGCAAGAAGGCTCCCTCCGTTTTCTTTTTCAGATTCACTTTCCCAGTAAGGGAAAAGCCTATAAAAAAGGATAATGCTTAGTAGATGATCACACTTGACCAGAATTTAATGAGAGAGATTTTTTTTGTGTGCATTTGCTATAAAACTATATGTGATGATACATTCTACTGTATTTTTCAGTGTCCTCTAAAAAAAGACAAAAACTCCCTCAAATTTCAAAGTTAGGGGAAGAAAACACTTCCTAAATAACTGATATGTTTTTAGATTATATAACCATGTATAAAAACCCTTCTACAGGCAGTGTATGTAGTATCAATGATAAAAACAGAAAAACAAGGTGAAAGAGAGGGACAGAGGAAAGAAAGACTGAGTTTCTCCCTGACTGGCCAACTTGGATACATCTTCATCGTAACTCTATGTATGATGCAGAACATTAAAGCTGGACTAAAACACTAGCCCTAAAATGGGGGAGATTATGGCCATCACTTTCTTGTATGAAATGCCAAATGCCAAAATCTGTACTTAATATGTAGCTGATAATCCACCGTGCCAACAGTGAGTAGTAGGTTCTTTTTAGGCGTCTTCTAGGATACCACAAAGACCTAACAACTCTTTCATTTATATCTACTCACGTTATGTTTTCTATGTTTTCATTTAAATTCCAGTTAGTTGACTTACAGTGTAATATCAATTCCAGGGGTACAATAAAGTGATTCAACAGTTCCATACAACAAATGGTGCTCATTATAGCAAATGCCCTCCTTAATCCCCAACCCCTCTTTAATCCATCCCCTCACCCACCTCTCCTCTGGTAACCATTAGTTTGTTCTCTATAGTTAAGAGTCTGTTTCTTGAAACTCACTTTATTTTTAAAACTATTTAAGTCAAAGCCTGAGTGATTAAAAAGTTATGACAACTACAGCATCATAAGCCAAACAGATCAAATTCAATATTTCTCCTGAGTATGCCATATATATATATATATACATATATACATATATGTATATATGTGTGTGTGTGTGTATATATAAAAGTGAGTACTGCTTTGGTTTCTATTCTAGATATATCACAATGAGAGAGAGAAAAAAAGAAAGAGCTTGATAGACCAAGAGACTCTAGAAAATATCACGGAGGAGCAAAACTATAAGTTAAATGTGTCAATGAAATTTTGTGGGGTGGATGTGTCCTAAAAATATTGAAATGCAGATTTAGTGGCTAGGAGCTTGGTTTAGAATCAGCAGACCCTCCAGGATTAATTATTAGCAGTGAAACCTTAAACAGACTACTTAACCTCCTTGAAGTCAATGTCCTTCTATGTTAATTGGGAAAAACTATTGGTGGTTTACAGTGTTATTGTGAGAAATGAATAGCATTATATCTGTGAAACACCAATCCCAGTGCTAGTGCTTAATAAGACTTAGTATCATTTGAGGGTTTTATCATTTATCTCACCCAAGCAAAAAAATATACCACAAATATGCAAATGTATCAAAAAAACCCCTAAATAGAAGCATATAACAAGATCTATTGTTTTAAAGTTTAACATGGTAAAATATGAATGTTTGTATAAAATTTGATAAATTGTATAAATTATAGGGTTTTAAATGTCATCTTTAAGAAAAAGGTATAAAATGCCATACATGAAACCCAGACTGTGGGAAAAGCTGTGTAAGGAAAAACATGGATTCTTTAATAAACAGAAAGAAGCCAAGAGAAATAAAGTACATTAAGCCTGTAAAAAGTTGCCTTGGAAATATTTAGATACGACATGTGTTAAAAAGGGATTGTAGATTCTGCTTTGACATTGATAAGAGAAACCTGGAACATGTAAGTCCCTGTGGCAAAGTCCAAAGCATTACAAATGTTAACACGTAATATCAATGAAGTTTTTCATTATCCACTCATTCACTCACTATACTTCAGAGTAGGGGTGTGTCTTTACAAAGAAAAGAACAGCATGTGTTATTTAAGCAGAAGCAAAATAACATGGTTAGTTTGAGAAATTCAAAGAACAAGCCTGAAATAATAATGAGGTTATAAAGATGTAGTGTGATCATACTGTATAATTTTGGATTTTATTCCAAGTGGTACACTGCATCCTAATATCCCCCAAAATATATAGGAAAATAACCACACACTTCAGCATACGTTGATAAATTAATAAGAAGGAGGTATTCGTTTAACATCTTTTGTAATCAGTTTCAGACTGGTATAAGTTTAAATTATGAGTAGGCAGGATTCTGCAATTTGGTTGCCAAGCAAGTGATACACTTCTATCTGTATTGCAGTCTTGGAGTGGGCAGAGATGGTACAAGAAAGTATGCAAGGTAGATCAAAGAAACTAGACACACTCTAAAAGCCCTTGAAATAAACCCATCTCCTGACAGTTTAGTTATTAGTTGTATCTGCATTTACTGGTTTGTTCGTTTATTTATTATATAAGATTATTTCTTTTTTTAAATTTTTTAATATTTATTTACTTTTGAGCGAGATACATAAGCATGAACGGGGGACAGGCAGAGAGAGACAGAGGGAGACACAGACTCCAAAGCAGGATCCAGGCTCTGAGCTGTCAGCACAGAGCTCGAGTCAGGGCTCGAACACGCGAGTTATGAGATCATGACCTGAGCTTGAGTTGGAGGCTTCGTCGACTGAGCCACCCAGGCTGCCCTATGTAAGCTTATTTCTGAGTGTAATTACATTCCTCTGTTGATTTATAATGCATCGTATATAAGAATTAGACTTTTTAAGGATTTACAAATCCTTACATGAAACTAAAGTTTGGCTAGGATGTCAAGCAAAGCACATAGCCATACACTGCTGTAGGAATGTCAGTTTGTACATACACTTTGGAAAACAATTTAGTGCTGTAATAATACCATGAAAATACAAAAGAAATAATAAATACAAAATTCATGCTATTAGTTACTTCCTAGGTGATTCAACAATGGTCACCCTTGATGTTTCAAAAGCAAGGCTGTTTTTTAATTGATTGGTGTTCAGGAGTTTCCTTTTATTATTGATTATTACTCTTAATATTGTATGTGTATTTCATAATAAAACGGAATAAAACCTTTTTCAGTATGAAAGTAATCATCCCAAACTGAAATTGTTTACATGCATTTCATATAAATGTCTGTAACACAGGTACCTCATATGGTTTCTGATCAATTTCTAAGCTTTAAAGAATAAAATGAACAAATCATCGTTATAAAGGTGACTTTATCTTCTACATAAAGATGAGAAAATATTCTTATTGAAATAAGGGAAGACTATTATTGGCACTCTGCGATGCCACAAAAGTATGTATACATCCGTATACATATATCAAAAGGCTTTGACTACAAACTTGTGTTCTCCCTTGTGAGTATTCAGAAACATAAGCCTCCAGTAGCTAAGCTGTAAGAGTTGGAAATTAAAAAAAAATAATAATAATAAGGGAAAATTTAAATGTTCCTGGCCTCTGGCATCTATGTAGGACAACTACTGCTAGGCAATGATTAACTCTGCCTAAATATTAGAACCACTTGGAAGAAATTGATTAAATCCCAATGATTTGTGCCTCACCTTTAGAGAATGAGATTTAATTGGTTTAGGTGGCGCCAAAGCATCTGTAGTTTGGAAAAGATCTCCCAGATGATTCTAATGCACTATCACTGTAGTTCTTGAACTTTGATCACCAGACTAGCAGCATCAGCACCTGTGATCTTTTTACCCATTCTTACTTAGGCTCCACCCCCCGAGCTGCTGAATCAGAAACTCTGGTGTTGGGGTCCAGTAGTTTGTGTTCTTACAAGCTTTCCAGGCGATTTGATGCTTCCTGAAGTTTGAGAACCAGTACGATGTGCTGTAAGGTATTTCTTTTAGATTTTCTTTCCTAATTTGCTCCTCAGTAGGGAAAAAAACGTCGTATCAGATTGGAAATTTTGAGACTAGAAACTGAGTCTGCTAGGCTTAGCTAATGTTTGCTGAATATAATTGGTTAGGGGTAGCGCTAAACAAAGGTTTGTTACTGTGGCAAGTGTTTGTGTAGAATCCTTGAAGTGTTTAGGGTTTGGCCCAGTTTAAAAGTTTATGGTTCCACCAGATGAGGACATGTTTAAGACTCATCTTTTTAATGGCTTCTTGGCTCCATTTTAAAAGCCCTTGACAGAAGTGATTGCTTTTTATTTTACCTTTTGGATCAAACAGCAGATCCCTTACCCCTTTGGATCAAACAGCAGATCCCCACGTACTTCAGGTGGGGGAATGGGTTGAAGCCACTGGTGAAAATTACACGTTAGTGTTTAGAAAGGTTTTTCATCAAATGGATATAGTAGAAAAGCTAGATGGTGAGAGAACAGGAGAGCAAGTTGTGGTCAAAAGAAGGAAGTAGGTACTGGAAATTGTAAAGTGTGAGTTGAGACTGTATGAACATCGCTTGGAATATGCTTTACGAAGCAGGATGCAGACTCTGAACGTGATGCAAACGTGTTTAACTTGTTTCTGTTTGTGTGTAGTGAGTACAGAGGACTGTTTAAGATGTGGCTGCAAATCCTGGTCTGACGTTTCCTGTGTGGTCATTTCCTAAGCGGGCAGGTGCAGCTTGTACTTTCTCCTCCCCTTGCATTTATGTTTAAATGAGTATCTTGTGGATATTTTAATATGCATTTCCTTGATGACTCATGTGGTTGAGATTTAGTTCTATTCTGTCATTTTTATTTCTTTTATGAGGAAGAGTGCTCTGTTCAATTTTCTGTTTTCTCATCCACTACTTTGTAACATTATATGTTAATTTCATAAAAATACATGAATATCTTTCTTATAATAAACAAAAAACCCAATATTCCTAATACTGGTTCCCACCCTTGTTACCATTTGATAAGTCTTGCATACTTTTTATGTATGTGAGTATTCATAGAAATACCTAATTTTAGTTTCACTTTGTGATTGTACACATACCATATCATTGTTTTTGTGCTGATAGGGAACTTTTTTTCCACAAAGCAGTAAGCCCTGATCTGTCCACATCAGTGTCTATAGATATACAATTTAACTGTTACATTATATTCTAGTTTACAGATGGATATTTTAGGGACATGTGGAGTTAATAACATTTTTCATTAGGAGCAATGTATAATTATGTCCTTGCCCACCATACCCTAATATGTTAGAATATAAAAGATCATGTCTAACCTAATCACTGTTATCCCTGGGGCCTGGAAGGTCATTGGTACATGGTTGAAAATAGATAAATGTTTGCTCAATAAATGACTGAATGGATATACATACTAGTTGGCCCTTCAGTACTTAGAGGGACTTAAACTGTAAGTCTAACTATACAGGATCCTATTGAATTCGGATGTCAAGATGGCTGACCCAGGGATATGTAGATTTCAAAGTTTTCTAAGGTATTTTTTTTTCAGACTTAAGTATGAGAAAAATTATTTTTCAGAGTAGTGTTTCTCTAATAACTATGCCAAGATCAACAGCAAGATTACCAAGAGGGAACTTGTTAAGAATGCAAATTCTTTGGCTCCAACGAAGATCTACTAAATCAGAAACTGGGGCTGGGGTCCCACAATGTCTGACTTAACAAGCCCACCAGGTGATGCGAATTTCTGAGAACCACTGCTTTAATAAATAACTTGATTTTGATTGAAGACAGCTGTTTTTAACTAGCTACCAATGGTAGTAAAAATTAGCAGTATTTTTTCCATTAAACATTTGAACATAAAATAAATTGTTGATCATAACCTACTATATTATGCCAGTTGAGAAAAATAGAGAAGTTAGAGTGGATTTCATGGGGAGCCTATATAAACAATCAAATTTTTTAATACCACATCTTAACCAGTGTGAAAAAATAATACTGTTCTCAAATACACAATGTCCTTCCTTATTATTTTTTTAAATGTGTGTGCTTCGGTTATGGGGAAGTACATAGCACAAATTGTATAAAGTACATGGTAGTAATTTTTTCTTAAGATTGGGTTTCCAGCACAAATAGGGCTATATTTTTATAATTAGGATGTTTTTTTAATCTCTTTAGTTCCTTTTCATCAGTACATTTATGAAGATGGCAGAAGATATTAAGAGGTCTGAGGTTTTGTTTTTTTTTTTTTTTTTCCTCCCATTTTCCTTCTAGTCACAGAGTACTTCAGCATGTTACAATGCAATTTCACTCTCTAGGAGACGGCTATAATTCATTTCTCTTTGTAAACTGAATCAAATGCTGAGAGTATTATGGAGAGCCTCGGCTCGGGACTTCAACACTAGGCTGAGAGGCCTGCTAAGGATGGTGCAGTACAAGTTCTAGAAGCTTAATTGACTCAGTTTATTCTGTAATAATAATTACAGCCTTTCTTAATTGAGGCCTGTGAAATCTGCCAGAGAGTTTTTAACTCCCTTTTTCCTTTACAGATTTAATAAAAGGTCAGACTCTTTTAAAATGAGAAATTATTATTTTTTATATATAGTTACCTCCCTAAGGAAATCCACTGGTGTCTTATGAATTACTGATTGCAATTCAGGCAAGGAGCATGTACCTTTTAGGATATGTAAGAAATAAAATGAAAAACATTTCAATGAACACAATTTCCCTTAATCTCTCCTGAAAATACTCCACAGTTTCTATCACTTAGAAGGAATTAAGTATTTTCTTAAAAACCCGTCGCTTTAAAATTGGTCAGTTAGAATTTGTCTTTATAATAAATGGAAATCTGTTTCTTTAGTAGTCAGAAGAATTTTACCAGTTTACTGAAAGTTACTGTTTACCTTGATGCCAACCTAAATATCTTAAAGATTTTACTCAGTTACATGGAGTGAAAAAAAGCATATTCAACATTTGCAAATAATCACTTAATGTATGTTTTTATTTTAAAGTATCTCAAGTCCTTTTAATTAAGGAGGAGCTTATAATAGACACAGAAGAAAAAACTTATAAGAATATTAGGGAATTTTGGGGTGCTGGGATGGCTCAGTCCGTTGAAAATCGTAATTTGGCTCAGGTCATGATCTCACAGTTTGTGGGTTCGAGCCCTGCATCAGGCTCTGTGCTGACAGCTCAGAGCCCGCAGCCTGCTTGAGATACTGTGTTTTCCTCTCTCTGCCCCTCCTCCACCTGTGCGCACGCTAGCGCTCTCTCTCTCTCTCAAAAATGTTAATAAAAAAGTTTAAAGAATATTAGGGACTTTTATATTTCACATCACAATTCTACATGTATTTTATACAAAAATAAATACTATTTAGCCATACATAGCTTTAAAATAGGGTACAAAATTGGGGCACCTGGGTGGCTCAGTCAGTTAAGCGTCTGACTTCAGCTTGGGCCATGATCTCACAGCTCATGGGTTTGAGCCCGCGTCAGGCTCTGTGCTAACAGCTCAGAGCCTGGAGCCTGCATCAGATTCTGTGTCTCCCTCTCTCTGTCTGCCCCTTCCCTGCTCGGGCTCTGTCTCTCTCTCTCTCAAACACTTAAAAAAAAAATTAAAATAGGGTACAAATTTAAATGCACCTTGGTTTCTGTTCTCAAAGTATTTTAATCTGGTGAACTATTAAGATACTCAAAATCACTAATGTTCTTAAGAGCTTTGTTTATGTAAAAAAGAGGCTTATATATTGATATAAAAATCACTTTTGGAGGCTTCTGCTAATAAAAACTAAACTGCAATGAATTTGTCTTCCTTCTACTCCCCTACTTCACACCAGCACTCCTAAACTTCTTTTTTAAATATACAGCAGGACTTGGCAATAAACAACTCCTGAGAAATTAAAAAGAGAATTAAGTACAAACTGATAAGGAACAGTCCACCGGTATTCTAGTCTCAGATCTTGGTCCTAATAGCTGAGCCTGGGGTTCTGAGAAGCCGGGTAGGGTAGAAAACACAACTTGGGTTTGATGAGGAGCTTGGAATTATCTACCTTCTATAAAGCTCAGAACCAAATGAATACTTGATAATCAATGGGAAAGGAGGTGGAAAAAAGCCTATCTTTGAAAATTTGAAATAGCATGACTGGGCCACTTCAGGTTGTGGCTTGTGAACTCCAAATACCTGAAAAGTAAGAAAAACCTAAATCCATAAAATAAACATAAATTGAACAATTATGTACATTCATCAAGTTCACAAAGAAATAAACTGCAATAGCAATATTAGTTTCATAACCACAAAGGGATCCCAACTGAAGCTGATACCATAATTAAGAAATTAATAAAATAAGGAGAAAAATTCTGTATGATGAGTCCATACATCTGATAAACCCAAAGAACCTCTGAAAAGAGGACAGTTACCTGGAAAATAATGTGAAACAAGTAGGATTTAAAAAAAAACTCTGAAGTGTTTATTTTTGAGAGAAAGAGAGCGTGAGGGAGGGAAGGGGAGAGAGAGAGGGAGACAAAGAACCCCAAGCAGGCTCCAGACTCCAGACTCCATGCTGTCAGCCAAGAGCTTGACACGAGGCTCGAACCCACATACTGTGAGATCATGATCTGAGCCGAAGTCAGATGCCTAACCACTTAGCCACTCAGGAACCCCTGAAATAAGTAGTTATAAAATAATTACCTGCATAAAAGCTGAGTTAGAGACTTGTGGGGAACAGTAAAACAAATGGGGATATTAAAAAAAAAACAGAACTCCTAAAAACCAACATAACTATTCAAATTAGTAACTCCTATGACAGATTAAATAGCAGATTAGGCTCTGGAAGATTGAAATATGGAAGGTGATTTAAGGGAAACCCAGAATGCAAATATAGAAAAAATGATAGAAAGCATGAAAGAGGGGTTAAAAAATACAAAATACAAAATGAGAAAGGCCTTTGCACATCTGCTAAGAGTGTCTACATGAAACGAGAAAGATGGGAAAATATCAAATGAGATAATGGCTGAACAAGTTGGAGGGTTGAAGAAAGACATGAGTTTTTAGATAAGAAACACAATAGACCTTCAACTCATGATGAAATGACAGAATGTAAAAGTCAAAAAGCACATTCTAAACATTACTGGAAAGAAAAATTTCTACAAAAGGAGAAGCAATGAAATTGGCAAAAGATTTTTCATCAGCAGTAATAAATCCCTGAAAATGAAATAATAGCCTGAGAATGCAGTATGGGCAGAAAACTTGGATTTCTTTTCCAGTCAAGTCTATTGACAAAAATAGGCCTACAGAAAACATATTTCTTTAAGATGTAATTTGGCATTCCATTTGACATTGTGAAGAAAAAGATGTTCAAGCTTACTAGAACAAAAATTACATTTCAATTCCTAACTAATGACTAGATTATATGAGTAAATAAAAAGGAATAAATTTGCCTTTACTTGCAGTGATGTGATTGTCTACGTAAAATTTCAGATTTTCTATGTATTAGAAAAAATTAGCGTTTAGCTATTGTTCTTCATGTACAATTAGCAAAATTAAAATGCAAAATTAAAAGTATAATTGTATAGTAGTAATAAGCAAATAAGAAATTGACTTAAAATATTCTCTTGGCATTACAAAGTAAAATAAAAGGTTCTGAACTAAATAAAAGATGAATAAGAATTTTATGGAAAAGTTAAAATTTACTGAAATGACTTTCTCTCTTAAGTCTTACTTTTTCCAAATGCAAACATACCACTTGCCCATTGTAAAGGATAAAATGATTCAAGTGATTAATGTGTATTACAAAAATTAGATTCTCACATCATCTGCCATTCTCAATCATGTTAAATATTTGTGTATGTTTTTTGAGATGAAAGAAAGCATAAATGATACATGTAAGTTTTAAAGCATATGAAAACTGATGCTATACTTAAGAAATGAACCATTATCAACATCCTTCATGGTTTGCCAGCAGTGTAAGGTAATCACTGTTAAGAATTTTTTTTTTAATTTTTTTTCTAACGTTTATTTATTTTTGAGACCGAGAGAGACAGAGCATGAACGGGGGAGGGGCAGAGAGAGAGGGAGACACAGAATCGGAAGCAGGCTCCAGGCTCTGAGCCATCGGCCCAGAGCCGACACGGGGCTCGAACTCACGGACTGTGAGATCGTGACCTGAGCTGAAGTCAGACGCTTAACCGACTGAGCCACCCAGGCACCCCAAGAATTTTTTAATCATTAAAAGAAAGTGTTTAAATACTTAATATAGGGGCCCCTGGGTGGCTCAGTCGGTTGAGCGTCCGACTTCGGTTCAGGTCATGATCTCGTGGTCCGTGAGTTCGAGCCCTGCGTCGGGCTCTGTGCTGACCGCTCAGAGCCTGGAGCCTGTTTCAGATTCTGTGTCTCCCTCTCTCTCTGATCCTCCCCCGTTCATGCTCTGTCTCTCTCTGTCTCAAAAATAAATAAACGTAAAAAAAAAAAAACTTAATAAAACGGCAATATACCATGTGCAAAGCTAGAAGAAAAACCTATATTAACAATAACTTATTTCTATAATACATATGGATATACATACATACACATGTATGTGTGCATACACATTTCTATTGAAAATTCTGATCATTTTTGGTAACTTGGCAAGAGGATAATAAAAATCAAAATGGAAAAAACAGAGCCATGGATAACTAAATTATCAAGAAGATAACAGAGTAAAACATATTTACCCATAGGAATGTATAAGGTGATAAGCCATATTTTACAGTCATAGAAATAAAGAGGTTGTATATTGGCACAGGTAGACTGTATGAATAGAGAACCCTGAAAGATAACAGAATGCAGAAACCTAGTACTGATAACATTGTGTCCATGTCAGTTCATAAACTGTAATATACTGCTCTGGGGGCAGGTGTGGATAAAGGGGACCTGCTTGTGTGGAAGGGCAGAGCGCATATGGGAAATCTCTGGACCTTCCTCTCAGTTTTGCTACAAAATAAAACTGTCCTAAAGACCAAAATCCATTAAAAAACTAAAGAAATTGAGCACATAGTAGCAGCAGCTGGAAAAATGGAAGTTACACAATTGCTGCCAATATGGAAAGAAATGATATAAAACAAATTCTATTTTTAAAATTCTTAGTTCAATAATCAAATATTCAATGTTTTAAAAGTAAAATATAGGGGCGCCTGGGTGGCTTGGTCGGTTGAGCGTCCGACTTCGGCTCAGGTCATGATCTCACCGTCCGTGAGTTCGAGCCCCGCGTCCGGCTCTGTGCTGACAACTCAGAGCCTGGAGCCTGTTTCGGATTCTGTGTCTCCCTCTCTCTCTGCCCCTCCCCTGTTCATGCTCTGTCTCTCTTTGTCTCAAAAATAAATAAACGTTAAAAAAAATTTAAAAAAAAAAAAAAAAAAAGTAAAATATAGAATAAAATATTAAATGATTACGCGTTGCTTAAATAAGATACAAAAGGCACAAACCACAAAATAGAGTTATATGTTGACATAATTTAAAAATGGATAAATAACTTATTAAGTTCATAATTTGATACATAAATCAATTGATAAATCCAATATACATATTTCTTAAAATCACAAAGAGTTAAATGCAAGATATTGGCTGGAAGAGAATATGTATAAAACATATTACTAACAAAGAAATATTTTTCAGTTTTCAACACTATGGACAAAAAACTAACTCACAAATTTTAAAAATCTTAAGATTAAAGAAAATGGACAATATATATAAAAAGGCAATTTAAGGATGAGGAGATCTAAAGGCAAATATATGAAAAGTTGCTAAAATTCACTTTGTAATCAGGGTAATCAAGAACAATTTCTTATAACCAACAAAAAGCTATAACTAGATATATATAAAATTGACAATATTATCAATAAATGATCTCTTATTTAAATTTTAAGATATGTGGGGTGCTTTGGTGACTCAGTTAAGCATCCAACTTTGGCTCAGGTCATGATCTCACGGTTCATGTGTTCGAGCCCCACGTTGGGCTCTGTGCTGACAGCTCAGAGCTCAGAGCCTGCTTTGGATTCTGTGTCTCCCTCCCTTGCTGCCCCTCCCCGCTCATGCTCTGTCTCTCTCAAAAATAAGCATTAAAAAAAGTTAAATTTTAAGATGTGAAACAAGTGGACACATGTCCATAAGTATAAAACTGAAATTAAGAACAGGGAGAGGTCTGAAAAATTACTCTTCTTGCAAGGTAACAATTTATCATGTCACTTTCATGCACTCTAGTAGAAGACACAACACGCAGGATCCAAGACAAAAGACTTTATTACTCATGGCATAGTAGATAGCTTGAAAATCAATTCATCTTAGTTCCTCTGTCCCAACACTTCTCATGGAGGTAAATACTATGTACATAATGCACCTCCCTTACAGTTTAGGAAACCAGATGTTAGGAAACTAATAAACCTGCCCCAAATTTCTCCTGGAAAGAGATGTTTATATTATTAGACAACAAATAAATGCCCCAGAGGGAGATTCTGTCTTCTAAAGCTGTCCATTGCAGAAATATCTTTGAAAAGATAATATGGAAAACTTAGATAAGATATTCAGAGATGCTGTGGGAAATTGTCTCTCAGTAGTAACAAGAATGGAAATGACCCAGTAAACTTCAAAATAGTGATAATATCTGTGGAGTAAAAACCAAACAAACAACCCCCCCCCCAAAAAAAAAAGCCAGATTTCTAAGATGCTTTCAAAAATAACACTAATATTCTACTTATTTCAAAAAAATAGGGAAAGTACTACTTACAGAAAGGAGGGAGTAGCTGTTGCCTAAAACAAAAAGCGGATTAAGAAACAAATTATTAAAAGACATCACTGAGCTACTAAGGCAATGGAACTTGGAAGATTCTCCACTTGATTTTAACCAACAGGCTGAGAAGCAATGGGACCTGGATGATTCTAGAGACAGGAGAACTGTGCAGCAGACTTTCTGTAGCTGATTTTTCTCAGGGAGTATCTACCAATTCTAGGTTTAGGCAGGAGACGAAGAGTCTCTATTTTTCCCATTAAGAGTTGCCACTACCAATACGAAATGACAACAGCCAAGATATTGGTGGTTTTGCAGGACTTGAGTAATGTAGTTAAAAACTTTCCAATCTCAAACATACAGTTAGTCTTATGAAGACCTTTTCCAAATCCTAAAGCTATATTGTAGAGAGACAGGTCTTAAAGGTACGGTGACAAGAGAATTGGAAAGCAGGGGGCTAAGACTCTCCAGGAGCCGAAGCATCAGTCTCCTGGCTCAAGCCTGTTTTATTTTTGCAAATTGTCTGATAACAGCAAGCACATACAACAGAGTATTTGGCATCTTGACAGGTCATGCAAGTGCAGTGTATTCCATACTGGGCCATGAGTACATCTGGCACCAGACAAAACATTCTTATCCCAGGCCTGGCACCCATATGATGTCCTTCTGGAGAGAATGAGCAGTCCCGGTGGCCTTACGTCCTGGGAATGAAACTGCTTTCAGTTTCGTCCTGTTTTGTCCCTTTCCTTTAAGACATTCTTACGATGCCTCTGGTCTCTTGTTCTCCAACACTATATGGATTAGAAGGGAGTATATACTTCACAACCCTTTTGCTGTTATTCTTAACCATATGACTTGCTTTGGTCTATGAGATTTGAGCAGAAGTGACAGTGAAACAGTTCCAAATTTATCATGTAGAAGATGCTGTATATTTCTAGTGTCCCTGTTGGGAGTTTTTGACACTGTTCAAGAAAGAACATATTTGAGGTAGCCAATATCCCTGACCTGAGTTTGATAGATTTTGAGTATATCAAACTCACCTAACCAATTCTACTGTCAATACAGAAACCAAAAGCCCTGAAGGAATGCTGATTAAGGTATATCACTGAGATTTTGGTGGTGTGTGCTATATAGCATCAGTGTGATACCAGATGACTAATACAGAAATTGGTACCTAGGTGAAAATTGTTAACAAAATCTTAAACATGTAACACCGGCTCTAGGGAAGGTGTTGGATACTGAGTAAAGTGTCAGCAAATGCTGGGATCAGTGGACCCATAGTTATGGAGTGCCAAAATACTTGCTAAAGCTTGAACTACAATAAACGGAAAGAAAAAAAAAATCTAGTTTATAATCTTGTGGAGCTGGGTGAGGGACCTATGAGACACAACGTTGGATGAGTGAATTGTCTGCTTCTGTTGTAGATCACATGTACCTATGTGCAAAAAAAAGCTAAAAATATATTCAAGAAAATTACTGAAATGCATACGAGAATTTATCAAGTAAACAGATTATATACAAGGTTAGAGTCCAGTACTTGACATACCTGTACAGTAGCCAAACCATGAGGATCAGATTTTTAAAATATTTCCCTATACCACAACATCAATAGCATAAAATCTGTAAATGGTATACAAAAGATATATAGTAAAAACTAAAATTATTGAGAATAAAGGAGACATAAATATTTCATGGAATAGTAAATCAGTTATACTCTATAGAGGAAGCACAGCTCCAAAAAAAAAATAATCCAACGAGTTACATTTTTTTTTTGAGAGGAAGCAAAGGCATAACAAATTCTAAAATTTATATTGAACTCCAAAGGCGAAAATGACCCTTGTGAAATGCAAGTAGAAATGATGGACAATGAAAAGAGTAGAAATGTGATAAATATAAATGCCTACTGATTGCGATTACCCCAAATAATAATGCATTGTATTTTTCAATATGTGTACAATTAACAAATATAATATTTACAGCACAAAGAAAAATAGAAGATCTAAATACTGCCGTATGTGTCTAAAAATTTAATCCATTATTAAAACTTTTTCAGAAAGAAAAGTCCAGACTTAAATCATTTTGCAGGTGAATCTTCCAAACCTAGAAGGAGGAAACATGACCAATCTTATATAAAGTCCTCTAGAGAATAGAGAAAGAATATTTGCCAACTCCTTAAAGGAGACCCTGTATCCTTCATAATAACCACAACAAGGACTTTATAAGATGACAAAAAAAAAATCCCTTCACAAGATAGCAAATCAAACAGGTGAATTATCAAAAGTATACTGTATCATGACTAAGTGACAGTTACTCCAAGAATGCTACAGTGATAGGAAATCAATATAATTTAACATATTAATCAAAGAAAGAAAAATTACATAACCCCAAAAGTGAAGAAAACTATTAAATCTTAACATGCAATCATGTTTAAAACACAAAAACTTGTTATATTAATATGGGGGAAAAGGACTTCCCTACTCTAAAAAATAGCATCTGCCAAAAACTTAGACAAATATCATGCTCAATGGCAAATTACTGAAATTCTTCCTCTAAGGAGAGCAAAACAAGAATGCTTGCTTTCAACCTTTCTAATTAATATTATCCCAAAGGTCCAGGCCAAAGCATTAAGCGTTGAAAACAAGTAATTAGTATAATAAAAGAAAAGGAAAAATGACTTAGATTATTTGCCAGTGAAATTACTGTATATAAAGAATGAATAATGAATGATAGTGAATGGTTAAACTGGTTCATCCAGATTATTAAATAGAACTCAGCTAAAAAGGAAACAGATTATAGATATACAAACAACCATGAAGATGAATCTCTGGGAAGTTATGCCAAATGAAAAAAAATCCAAAGGTTTACATACTATATTATTCTCTTCTTATAGTATATCTTTAACTTAAAAAAAATACAAATCTCAATGAAGAAAACACAAATGGAATTTCTGATGAAGCTTTACTTTACCAAGAATCCTTAAATTATAGATACAGATAATTCACATTCACTTAGTCATTTATTCATTCTTCCCAAGGTAATATTCTATCCTTTTACTGTATAAGCAAGTAACTGCACCAAAAAAGTAAGAGCCAAAAAGAAAAAAAAAATGCACCAAGTACTAAAGGATGTCAAGATGTTAATAATTGTGTAAAACTTAGAATTTTAAAATATAGTTGAATCTTTAAAATACCTGATGAGAGAGGCGCCTGGGTTACTCAGTCTGTTAAGCATCTGACTTGGGCTCAGGTCATGATTTCACAGTTCCTGAGTTGAAGCCCCGCGTCTGGCTCTGTGCTGATAGCTCAGAACCTGGAGGCTGCTCTGAATTCTTTGTCTCCCTCTTTGCCCCTCCTGCTCTCTGTCTCTCACACAAAAATATATAAAAATCACACACACAAAAATTAAATACCTGATAAGATTAAGAAAAGCATTTCAGTTTTATACACACAATTTGCCTCATGACAAAGCACTTACAAGAGCTACAAAATTTAGAAATAAGATATACATTCTTTGTTCACAGAACTAATAATAGTCCTTAATATTTTTATTTTTCTCTTAGTTTCAGGTGTAGAAATTAGTATTTCATCACTTGTATACAGCACCCATTGCTCATCACAAGTGCCCTGCTTAATACCCATCACCCATTTAACCCATCCTCCTGCCCATCTCCTCTCCAGGAACCCCTCAGTTTGTTCTCTATAGTTAAGAGTCTGTTTTCTGGTTTCCCCTTATTTTACCCCCTATGTTCATCTGTTTTGTTTCTTAAATTCCAGATGTGAGTGAATTCAGACGGTATTTGTTTTTCTCTGACATGCTTCACCGGGCATTATACTCTCCAGTTCCATTCATGTCACTGCAAATGGCAAGATTTCATTCTTTTTATGACTAATATTCCATTGTATGCATGTATGTGTATATATATATGTATGTGCATATATATACACATTTACACACACACACACACACACACACACACACTTCTTTATCCATGTGTGGTTCATTTTGGCCATTCTGACAGGTGTGAGGTGATACCTCATTGTGGTTTTGATTTGGATTTCCCTGATGATGAGTGATGTTGAACACTTTTTCATGTGTTGGTTGGCCACCTGGATGTTGTCTTTGGATAAATGTCTTTTCATGTCTTCTGCCCATTTCTTCATTGGATGATGTGTTTTTTGGGTATTGAATTTGGTAAATTCTTTGTATGGTTTGGATACTAACCCTTTATCTGATATGTCATTTGCAAATATCTTCTCCCATTCTATCAATTGCCTTTTAGGTTTGTTGATTGTTTCCTTTTCTGTGCAGAAACCTTATATCTTCATGAAGTCCCAATAGTTCATTTTGGTTTGTTTCCCTTGCCTCAGGAAGGGAAGTGAGAAATTGCTGTGATGATGTCAAAGAGGTTACTGCCTGTGTTCTGCCTGTGTTCTCTTTAAGGGTTTTGATGGTTTCCTGTCTCACATTTAGGGCTTTCTTCCATTTTTAAAAATTTTTTTTTAACGTTTATTTATTTTTGAGACAGAGAGAGACACAGCATGAACGGGGGAGGGGCAGAGAGAGAGGGAGACACAGAATCGGAAGCAAGCTCCAGGCTCTGAGCCATCAGCCCAGAGCCCGACGCGGGGCTTGAACTCGCGGACCGCGAGATAGTGACCTGATAGTGACTTGCACCTGAAGCGCAAGTGATGGGAGAATATGAATGAATATTTAGTGAGAGCCTCTATTGTCCAGGTCCTGAGTGTGTCTCATTTTGATATTGAAGTGCCATGAATCTACAGATATTCTGTATAACTTTTGAGTTTATTTTTGTGTATGGTGTAAGAAAGTGGTCCAGGTTCATTTTTCTGCATGTCGCTGTCCAGTTTTCCCAGCACCACTTGCTGAAGAGACCGTCCTTATTCCATTGGATATTCTTTCCTGCTTTGTCAAAGACTAGTTGGCCATACATTTATGGGTCCATTTCTGGGTTCTCTATTCCATTCCTTTGATCTGAGTGTCTGTTTTTGTGCCAGTCCCATACTGTCTTGATGACTACAGCTTTGTAATACATCTTGAAATTAGAATTGTGATGCTTTCACCTTTGCTTTTCTTTTTCAAGATTGCTTTGCCTATTTGGGGTCTTTGTGGTTCTATACAAATTTTAGGATTGTTCTTGCTCTGTGAAAAATGCTGGTTGTATTTTGATAGGGATTGCATTGAATGTGGAGATTGCTTTGGGTAGTATAGACATTTTAACAACATTTATTCTTCCAATGCATGAGTATGAAATGTTTTTCCATTTTTTTGTGTACTCCTCAATTCCTCTCCTTAGTGTTCAATAGTTTTCAGAGTACAGATCTTTTACCTCTTCGGCTGGGTTTATTTCTAGGTATCTTATGGTTTTTGGTATAATTGTAAATGGGGTTGATTCCTTGATTTCTCTTTCTGCTACTTCATTATTGGTATATAGAAATGCAAGAGATTCCTGTACAGTGATTTTGTATCCTGAAACTTCATGTATCACTTTGTATCCTGAATTCATGTATCAGTTCTAGCAATTTTTTTTGGTGGATTCTTTTGGATTTTCCACATAGAGCATCAGGTCATCTGTGAAAAGTGAAAGTTTGAATTATTCCTTGCAGATTTGGATACCTTCTATTTCTCTTTGTTGTCTGACTGCTGAGGCTAGGACTTCCAGTACTATGTTAAATAACAATGGTGAGAATGGACATCCCTGTCTTATTCTTGACTGTAGAGGAAAAGCTCTCAGTTTTTCCCCATTGAAGATGATATTAGCTGTGGTATTTTCATATATGGCCTCTGTGATGTTTAGGAATGTTTCACCTATACCTACTTTGTTGAGAAGTTTTATTATGAATGGATGTTGTACTTTGCCAAATGCTTTTTCTGCATCTATTGAGAGGATCATATGGTTCTCAGCCTTTCTTTTATTAATGTGGTGTATTATGTTGATTAATCTGTGGTTATTGAACCACCCTTGAAACCTAAGAATAAATCTCAGTTGATAATGGCAAATGATTCTTTTAATGTACTATTGCATTCAATTTGCTAGTATTTTGTTGAGAATTTTTGCATCCATGTTCATCAGGGATATTGGCCTGTAATTCTCTTTGTTAGTGAAGTCTTTGTCTCGTTTTGGAATCAGGATAATGCTGGCCTCATAAAATGAGTTTGGAAGTTGTTTTTTTTTTTTTGCATTTCTATTTTTTGAAATAGTTTGAGAAGAATAGTTATTAAGTTGTCTTTAAGTATTGGTAGAATTCTCCTGGGAAACCATCTGGCCCTGGACTTTTTTGTTTGTTGGGAGATTTTTGATTATTGAATCAATTTCTTTGCTGGTAATCTTTCTGTTGATTTTCTGTATCTTCCTGTTTCAGTTTTGGTAGTTTATATGTTTCTAGGAATTTATCCATTTCTTCCAGATTTTCCAATTTGTTGACATACTATTTTTCTTAATATTATCATATAAACATTTGTATTTCTGTGGTGTTAGTTGTTATTTCCCCTCTCTCATTTGTGATTCATTTGGGTCCTTTCTGTTTTGTGATTTATTTGGGTCCTTTCTGTTTTTGGTGGTTAGGGGTTTATTAATTTTATATATTATTCTATAATACATTTGAAAACACAATTTTAGAACATATTAGTGGTTCCCAGAGGTTAGGGCTAGGGGAAGGTGGTGGTGGAGTGAAATGGGTGCAGTTATAAAATGCAATGAGTGAGCCATGTGGTGATGAACTACTAGTCTCTCCACTATAATGGAGGATACACAAACCTACATGTGTAATAAAGTTGTAGAAAGGGGAACAGATATACAAATTGACACACCAAAAGACTACATGTAAAACTGGTAAATTCAAATAGGTTGTGACATTATAGTTTTACAGTATTACCATTGACAGGAAAATGGGTAAAGTATACAGAGCTCTCTGTATTCTTTCTTACAACTGGATGTGAATTTAGAATTATCTCAAAAATGTCAATTTAAAAAGTTATATGGAGGCACCTGGGTGGCTCACTCTTTTTAAGCATCTGACTTCAGCTTAGGTCATGGTCTCATGGTTCGTGAGTTCGAGCCCAGCTCCAAGCTGTGTGTCTCCCTCTCTTTGGCCCTCCCCCACTTGCTATCTCTATATCTCTCTCTTTCTCTTTCTCTCTCCCTCAAAAAAAAAAACAAAACAAAAAACACCAAAAAAATTTAAAAATAAAATACAGTAAATTCTCCTATCAACATATTGTCTGAATTTAACTTAAATTTATATTAAATGGCCAAATACTGTTAGCAATTTCAAATGTCCTTTATACACTGAAGTTTTATCCTACCCTGAATTAATGAATTTAAATGGCATTTTTATGACTGCTCATAGTTTGGGTAAAAAACATTAAAATCTCTACTTCTATTTAAAGTCATGATTATTAAACTTAACTGTTGTCAAATGAATTCTGAAAATTCAGTTATTTTCTCAAATGAGCTTTCTCTTTATTTCTCCACAAGTATGTCAAACCTTTTCCCTACATTCTCTAACCATATACTTCCAATTTACTCTCATAACTTGACCTCATTCCTTGAGAACATGAAACATACTTGACAGGAACTACTTAATCTTCTTTCTAAAGCATCTAATAAATTGAACTGCATTTGGAAATCTTTCTTCCCATCAGAGTCAGTTGGGACAGTTGCCTCCTGTTAAAAGCTGATCTTCATACTAAGGCTCTGCCTTCTTTTGCCTGACCATTCAATAACATGAGGAAGGGTTGTCAATAATACCACACTATTTCTTCTGGAATACCTTGTACTCATTCTTCTGCCCAAAGAATCTCAGGCCTTTGTCTCCACGTTCTCTACATGCTTGATACTTTGGAGTACTTCAGAGTTTGAACCTATCTAATTTTCTTTCCATTTGCAATCTTTTCTAAAATGCTCAAAATGACCAACTATATGCCAAAGATTTCCAAATGGGTACCTATAACTAGAGTTCAGCTAACTCCCTATGTGTAATCTCCTCTCGAATTTAAAACTTTCATCAGCATTTCTACCATAGTGTTTCTTGTCTTAGTAAATACCATACTAACTCCTTAGTTATTTAAGAAAATCTCACAAACATGCCACCATGTGTAATCAAATTAATCTCTCTGATGTATTTAATCACTGCATCAGCAAATCCTACTGATCCTTATTCCAAAAAGAAATAGAAAATCTCATTTTCTCCAATACTATGAACTTTTCTAAGCTATTGTCATATCTTACCTATACTGCTTAAAAAGCTTTACCTCATTTCTGCAATCTCATTATTCTTTGCCTATAATACTATACATTTCCCCAGGTTTTCATTTTCCATTGATTGGCCTGAGTGGCCTTTTAAGAACACATTAAACATTATATCTCCTTTAGTGCCTTCCCTTTCTAGACTAAAATTAAGACTCCAAGGATCATAGCCTGTAGGAACTTACATGATCTATTTAGGAAATCAGATAATTTGGCTTTTGCTCATCAACCCCCATTTTTATATCTCTGTGCTTCTCATATACTTAAATCCGGACATATTGTCCTTCTTTTATAACAATATGCCAGAGTATTCCTCAACACCTATATTTCTGATATTCCAAATTTCTGGAAAATTCTCCATACTTCTTAACATTTCAAGTTTTTGGAATTTGAATCTCAGATCAATAGTCATCTCTTTGAAAAGGTCTTTCCTGACTTCACCACCCAAAGTATCCTCATATCAAGCTACTCCCCTTGATCCCATCACATATAATTTTTCATTTAAAGAAGTAAGAATTGATTGACTTATTTGATTAATGACTGCTTTGGTGCACTAGAATTTGAGCTTTAAGGGTATGGATATCATTTGTCAAATTCATCTCACTTCCAAGTGATTAGAATGAGACTTGAAACACAGAAGCACTCAATAAGTATTTTGAATATATGTTAATAGTAGCATGCTCTCCTTCAGTTATTGCCAATTTTTCTTATCCATTTTAAGAATAGAAAGATCTAAAGACAATCCTTGTATATCTTCTTAGATCCTTCTAATTAATCATTGCATATAAGAGTGATATTTTAAAACAATTCTGAATAAGACAACTCATGGTTAAGTATTTTCATTGGCTTCCTATTGTTCTTAGAATAAAGACCAAAGACTGTAACTATTATACAAGATTTTCGATGGATTGGATTTTGCCTTTCTTATTGTTTTTTCACCATCATTTTCATCATATTCATTTTAATATCAGCTGAATTTTGTCTTATTTCAAAGTTTCCTAAATGGATTAGCCTTGTAAAACCTCAAGTTACTTATTTTATCCTAAGAGAAGTGGTAAAAATTAAGTACAACATATTAATAAATAAGATGGAAAATTGAAATGAATGTAGCCCTAATATTTTAATGCATATACTTTGAAAATTGAACACGAATTTCAAAATATTCTCACTACTTCACAGGATTTCAAGTGTGCTAAAATGTATACAGGCAGCAATTTTTGTCATTAGGAACTTTTGCAAGTATAGTTGTCCAACAGGATATTATTTCAATAATTTTTAACGAAAAGAAGTTACGATTATTCATAAAATGTTACCTTCTCAATCTACAAATATGTTTATCCTTGTGTAGATCATAATCCTAAAATGTAATATAAGATTATCAGTTCTTGGTAAAAAATTAAAATATAATTTCAATATTATGCTAAAGGCATTGTTATGTGTCATTCATGAATTGGCTTTTTATATTGCAATTTAAGGATTTTTTTACCTAATTTAATCTGCAATTACCTTAGTTTTAATAGTGTAATTAATTGTACACAGTTTATTAAGCATTAGAGTCATTTTTTAAAAGTGTGAATCAATTGAATAATGGCATGGTTTCAGTGAAGAGATTCCAGGTTAAGTTATAAAATTTAGTATAACTGACATACAGTTATATTGCTTATTTTTTCCCTTCGATTTGGATGAGCAAATCACGTTACATCTCCTGAGGCCAACATTAGAATGAAAACATTTTAATGAAGAAAAAACACATTTAAAAGAGCAATTTTTTAAAACATTTATTTATTTTTGAGACAGAGAGAGAGAGAACATGAACAGGGGAGGGTCAGAGAAAGAGGGAGACATAGAATCTGAAACAGGCTCCAGGCTCTGAGCTGTCAGCACAGAGCCCGATGCGGGGCACAAACCCACGGACCGCGAGATCATGACCTGAGCCGAAGTCAGATGCTTAACCAACTGAGCCACCCAGACGCCCCAGAGAGCAATTTTAAAACGTAATATGAGCTTTATTTTCCAGACTTACAATTGATAAACATATAAGGAAATATTTTTGGAATTCAAATGGAAAGCAGTAAATTCATGGAGTGCTGTTTACAAATGAGTCTTATTAGCTATAGCTAGGTAAAGGTGTGCTTAAGAAAGAAGATAGAGAAACAATTTAGAGTGGCTCAATGGAGAAGTAAAGTTTCAAAAGGTGAGTCTTATCTCTGAGAGAGCTAATCCAAACAAAGGAGAAAAGAATATCTGTAGATTCATGGCACTTCAATATCAAAATGAGACACACTCAGGACCTGGACAATAGAGGTTCTCACTAAATATTCATTCATATTCTCCCATCACTTGCGCTTAAACATTTTGGAAAAAATATTGTGTGTGGTTGTTGTTTTGCCTTTAAAGATAAAGGATTCCTTCTTAGACAAGAAACAGACTGAATGAAATGGAGAGAAAAAAAAGCTACCAGTGCCCGATTTGCCTTAAAATATATATGAGTGTGCGTGCGCACACACATACACACACACATTTCAAAAAAGATAGTAACATAGTATCAATAGTATGTATTAAGCTTGAGTTTAAGCCAATCCCACACATTAATTTATTTCTTACAACTTTGTTAAATTACCACCATGATTACATCCATTTACAAAAGAGAATAACAAAGCATAGTAATTTCCTTAAGGTCACATACCTGATCAAAGTGATGGAGTCACATCACACTAGATACTCTACAAGCAAATGTACAAGTCAAATTCAGGAGCTCTTGTTACGAAGCTTATGAGGACTCCTTCTTTCCCCTTCTCTTGAAGTCTTTAGGCACCCTTCCTTCACAGCCTCGCTTAGTCTAGAATCACTGTCTTACAATGAAGCAACTCTACAATTCCATGATTATATTTTAAAAGAATTATTTCATCCTTAAATCCTGAAATCAAATTATTTCAAGGAAATATTTGTGTATTTGCTGAATGTGTATCACATGGGTACTCAAAGTATGCTTACAAAGTGTTATAATATCCCTCCATCTGATCCTCATGTACGACAGTGAAACTTTTGAAAGCCCAGGAAATCTGCCACAGAGAATAGTTCACTGATACTAACATCTTTGTTCTTCAGAATGTCAATGTTGCTTCATCCTTACCTGTTTACAGTTGAATTTTGATACTATTTTGAATGAATTTTAAAATGATTTTTTCCACCGAATGAAGTAAAATGAATCCAGAAGGAGGTGTAAGCAGTGTCCTTTCAAACTCTCTTCCTTTTGTAGTGTCAGAATTCTGTGTAATTTTAACATAAGGGATTCAGTCTATCACTGAATGGTTTTATTTTATTACACCATGATAAGTGATTCCAAGTAGCCTAAGTTGTTTAGTCATAGCCCTTCTGTCAAAAAAATATCTAAAGAAATGTGCAAAGTACAAAGCTTTCTGCTAAGAAAGGGAGGCAGGTAATTAATTTAGTTCCTAGAAAGATGATAATTATCCACTTATCCAAAAGCCATTCTGCTATTAGTAGCCATTGCTTTTAAAATTTTAGAATCCACAAGAGCATTTCTGAAATTAAAGTCACTATTAAAAATTACTATTTTACCAAGAAGTGATAGTAAGCAAATTAGGTGCCTAATACAGTTTAGAATTATCATCAAGATATATAGCCTCATTTGTAGATATTTCAGTGAAATTTTAAATTAGCCAATAGAGGAAGAATACTTAATAATATAATAGATATAAGAAGCTCAATAGATTTTACCTGACATCTATATTAACTATGAGATTCAAATCAAGGGCTAGTCATAATGAACCAAACAAAGCTAGCCCTATGGCTCGCTCTTTTCTTTCTTTCTTTCTTTCTTTCTTTCTTTCTTTCTTTCTTTCTCTCTCTCTTTCTTTTTCTCTTTCTTTCTTTCTTTCTTTCTTTCTTTCTTTCTTTTCATTTGTTCTTGTTCTTTCTGTGTTTCAAACATAATGATTAGCAGCTGCCTGAATCTTCTAGAAAGGAAAATACAAGAAACTAAATCCCTACTTTCATTCTTCATTTGTGTCTGACAATTAAGGTAATATGCTTTTATCTTTGTATACCTAATCAAAAGCAGACCTTGCAGAGTCAGGAAGGCACCAAAATGAAAGCAAAAGATTCTGGCCTTAGGAAGCATTTTAGGGGAGATGTTAAGTCATAAATTATGCATAAATTAAGCCATATTAATGTATAAATTGAGAGAGTCCCTTTTATACTGTTTTCCTAAATGGGCTCATCACTAAAATAAAAAGAAAATCTGATGCAGCTTCTTTCTGTTTGCTAAACATGCTTACCATTTTTCTTAACACAGAGAAAACCCATAAAAATATTAAGTGGTTTATAGGGCTGCAAGGTCCCCTCCAGTTACTGCCAATTTTACTTGTTAGCTTTAAGAATAGAAAGATCTGAAGACATGCTTTATTTCAAGAATTTCAAGCCTAACCACTTAATCAAAAACAGTTTAGAAGTTAAAAAATGGGTATGACTTCAACACATTCTAGCATGCTGTCAAAGAAGCTCAGGTGCACATTTTCCCTGGCCGTTTTTGTCTTTAAGGAAGGAAGAGACTCTGATTCCAAATACACATCAATATTTTAATTGACCTCTTGTTCTCATTTTCCTTAATGTTACAGAGAGAAGTCTGTGCCTTTACCTGTTGAAAAACAAAACAAACTTCTTTCTCACAGAGGTTGGGGGCAGTATTACGATATTTAAAGTATTTTCAAAGAGGCTTTGACCCTTGTCAGAATAATTGTTAGGAATATATTTACTTATATTAAAAACATGCTTTGTGGCACCTGGGTAGCTCAGTCAGTTGAGTGTCTGATTCTTGGTTTCCCCATGTATATTTGGGGACAAATCTGACTTAGGTCATGATCTCAAGGTTTGTGAGTTCGAGCCTTGCATCATGTTCTGTATTGATAGGGCAGACCCTGCTTAAGATTCTCTCTCTTCCTCTCTCTGCCCCTCCCCCACTTATGCTCACTCTCTCACTCTGGCTCGCTCGCTGTCTCTCGAAATAAATAAGTGAATAAAATAAAATAATATGTGTAATGGAACAAGAATAAAATATTACTACAGTCTCTATGATTCAGTTGTGACTTACCATTTATTGTCAAATTAAATCTATCTACTATTAGGTAGAAGTATACATGACTTTGGGGCCTGGAAAAGTAGATGTCTATCTTCCTCAATCATCATACACTTGGCTTTTTCCAAGAACAGAGTATATGCCAACTACTGGGATAAAGTTGGAATTTTTGGTTTATGGATCCAGACGATTCATTAATGCAGCATTTCTTAAACTCTTTGACATCTCTGGATCATTGAATAGACATTTGGAATTGAATGGACCATAACATTGAGGTAAATTAAGAAAAAGTGATTTATTGGGAAAGAACACAAAGTGTTATAAAAATGTTAATAATTTCATATTAGTAACAACGATATTGTTTGCATCTTACATTAATACTTCCAGTTCTTATTTAATGATACATAGCTATTGTTGTAAGAAGTTTGCATATCCAGGGAGTTTCTTGTCTTAAAAAACCTAACTTATATTTCTTATGTCTTATTCAAAACAAACATACACACTCACTGTCTGGAAAATTCACACACACACACACACACACACACACACACACACAAACATACATACATAGGATGGAAATATGGAGAGATTTCTCCTTAAGGGAAATGGGAAAGTTTCAG